>NC_135233.1:643015424-643344174 GCF_051348905.1 Ranitomeya variabilis
ACTCAACCACAATACACTGTAAACATAGGGACCTGTGGAACCCCCCATAGCTGGTACACCCAACAGCACTCAGTAATAATAGGATATCAGCCCATAAAAATAGAAAGAATAGTAAATACAATACGGCAGGCCTGATATCAAGCACCTACATAGGTGCAAACACAATTATATATGTACCGTACCTGGTGTGTACACCAACTGGGGGGCCCAGGACCCACCCCGACGCGCGTTTCGGAGCAGGAACACTGCTCCTTCCTCAGGGGGCGTGGGGGACCAAATGAAAGCAGCCGTCTTAAATACATGGCCAAAAACAGTACACCCCAACACCTGCGCACACTGCCAACCACAGCGCCGCCAGCCGGAACCGGATGCACGCAATGTACACGTGACCCGGCCCCAGGCAGCAGCAGGGCACCGTCGCAAGCAGAGGCCGCCAACCACGGCGAAGACGCTGCCAGCCGGAACCGGAAACACGTGCAAACACGTGATCCGGCACCGAGCCGCAGCGAGGAAGCCGCCGCCAGCAACACCGCCAACCACAGCAGTCCCGCCGCCATCCGGAACCGGAAACACGCGGGCCCACGTGATCCGGACTCCCAGGCAACGAGGACGCCAAGGCCGGCGCAGCACAGACGAGTATGAAAGTAGCCACACTCAGGGGGTGAGAAAAAATATGTAAACGCAACAAAACAGGCACACACATATAACAATTAAGAAAAACAAAATAGCATAACATTAAAAAAATGATGAACAGGGATGGCATAGCCAAATGTATATATCAAATAAATACCTATAAATACATATCCTGTCACAAAGAAGATTTTTCTTTGCAGAAAATGACAAAAAATACACAGAATACAAAATCAAGAAAACAAACAAACAGGACAGTATTACGATAAAAAATACATATACAAAAGAAATTACAGATATATAATAGGGAGACACACATAAAACACATCAGTGAAACACCCCCCTAATCAAAAAACTCTAGCCTAAAACAATATACATGCAGCCCAACAATAAAATGCATAAAGACCACGATACAGCTGACAAATATATCCCGACAGCAACACATTATTCAGGCCGTTCTTCTATTTTCCACTGAAAGCATGATGGTAAATATGTAGCCTAAATAATAGAAAATATAAAAAACAATTAATTAAAAACAATGTACATAGGAACAGTAGTCACACCAAAATGAGCAACAGGGGAGATCACAAGAAGGGAGCAAACGAAATGTTCTCGTTTAAGCCATCTGGATGGATGGTCCGTAATGTCCACATCCATCTTGTCTCTAACTGCGCCAGACGTTTAGAGAGGTTACCCCCTCTAATATTTATATGTAAAAGATCGATGCCATGGACGCGTAATGGAGAGCTATCACATTGGTGAAACTCTCTAAAATGATGCGGAAGAGTCTTTAGGGTGGTCACGTCCGTGCAGGTGGTAGCCGCCTCTATGCCCAACACATGTTCACGTACCCGGACCTTCAGTTGACGTGTGGTTAATCCCACATAGATAAGGCCACACGGGCACGTGGCATAATATATCACATAACGAGATATACATGTGATATGTTGTCTGATGGTAAACTGTTTCATACCATCAGAGGTAGAAAAAGTAGTACATCTATCAATGTTAGGACAGGCGACACACCTCCCGCACGGAACGCACCCACCCCCTTGCCGCATTTCATCAAGAAAAGTGGGAATACTCTGCCCAACATAATGACTGCGCGTCAATTGATCCCGTAAATTTTTAGCACGTCTGAACGAAATGGGAGGATTAGCAGGGAGGAATTTTTTGAAAATTGGGTCGACCTTCAAAATGGGCCAAGCGTTCTTGATGGCCGCACGCACCTTTTCATGCTGGGGGTTGTAAGAGGTAACAAACCGCACCATATTACTGCCACCTAATTTTCTCGGGGCTGTACTGTATAACAGGTTGTTACGATCGGAGTATTTAGCGCGATGATAGGCCTTCTTAACACTCCGACCGCTATACCCCCTGGACAAAAAACGTTGTTTTAATTCCTCCGCCCGCAACTCAAAATCAATGTCAGTAGAACATATCCGGCGGAGGCGAAGGAACTGACCCACAGGGATTGCTCGAATCATATGATGCGGATGGCAGGACGAAGCCTGCAACAGGGTGTTTGTTGCCGTTTTTTTACGGAAAATGTCAGTCTGGATAAGGCCCAATCCATCCTTACGTATGGTGACATCAAGAAAATCAATTTTTAAAGGTATATTAATAAAAGTGATTTTTTATGGGATATAACTGCGTTCTTGTGGTGATTTAGGATTTCTGTTGTGGCAGTTGTCCCTATTAAGTCCGTGACATACATATTTAGGAGGGTACATTATTTACATATATTATATATTATGATTTTCCCTATATGTATTATGTATGCTACAACTTTATGCTTTGATTTCACCTTAATGAGAGTGCCCACCTTTAATAAAAATGCTTCACCTCTCATCTCCCTGAGAGGTCCTTAAAGAATCTGACTTGGTCATAGCTGCGCAACTCTCTATCTCTCACAGCTCCATTTAGAGATCTGGACATCTTGTTTTTATCCCTCAAAGCTCTTTCAGAGGTCTGACCATCTCTAGCGTTGTCATTGCTCACTGGTTTTGATCTGGCATTGCAGAAGATTAGGCTAAGATAGGGCACCGCTAGCTGGGCACGACTCACTTCACCTGAGTGGTAGAAGCCTCCTGGGTAGTACACTTCCTTGTGTTTGTTCTTCTACTCTGTAGTGCCGCTACTACATCTTGAGTCCACATCTTTGCAGAGCTCTTAACTTTGCGTCAGCTGGTGCAATTTTTGTCAGAATACTGCAAGTGTTAGTCACTCAGGTGATAATCTGCAAAATTGCCATTCCTTTTTCTGCATTGTTAGTTTTCCCACCCCATGGACTGGTTTTAAATGTGCCATGGTTTCCTTTGTCCTCTTGAAGTGTCTGAGAAAAGAGGATTTTGGTACTCACGGTAAAATGTATTTCTCATAGCGTTCATTGGGGAACACAGCTCTTTCCCTTGTTTGGTTAATTTTTGTTTTGTGTCTCCTACTGCATTTTACACTACTTAGCCCCTTAATCCCATATGACGTACTATCCCGTTGAGGTGACCTGGGACTTAATTCTCAGGGACGGGATAGTACGTCATAGGCGATCGACCACGCTCACGGGGGAAGCTCGGCCGATCGCCGCCGGGTGTCAGCTTATTATTACAGCTGACATCCAGCACTATGTGCCAGGAGCGGTCGCGGACCACTCCTGGCACATTAACCCCTGGAACACTGCGATCAAACATGATCGCAGCGTTCCGGCGGCATAGGGAAGTATCGCGCAGGGAGGGGGCTCCCTGCGTGCTTCCCTGAGACCCCCGGAACAACGCCATGTGATCGCGTTGTTCCGAGCGTCACCTGCCTGCAGGCCCCAGATCCAAAATGGCCGCGGGGCTCCTTCCGGGTCCTGCAGGGAGGTGGCGTGCGCCGGCAAGCCTCCTGCACTGCCTGTCAGATCGCTGATCTGACACAGTGCTTTGCAAAGTGTCAGATCAGCGGTCTGACACTATAGCATGATGTCCCACCCTGGGACAAAGTTAAAAAAAGTAAAAAATATATATATATATTTACATGTGTTTAAAAAAAAAAAAAAATTGTTCCAATAAATACATTTCTTTATCTAAATAAAAATAAAAACAATAAAAGTACACATACAGTTGTGGCCAAAAGTATTGACACCCCTGCAATTCTGTCAGATAATACTCAGTTTCTTCCTGAAAATGATTGCAAACACAAATTCTTTGGTATTATTATCTTCATTTAATTTGTCTTAAATGAAAAAACACAAAAGAGAATGAAGCAAAAAGCAAAACATTGATCATTTCACACAAAACTCCAAAAATGGGCCAGACAAAAGTATTAGCACCCTCAGCCTAATACTTGGTTGCACAACCTTTAGCCAAAATAACTGCGACCAACCGCTTCCCGTAACCATAAATGAGTTTCTTACAATGCTCTGCTGGAATTTTAGACCATTCTTCTTTGGCAAACTGCTCCAGGTCCCTGATATTTGAAGGGTGCCTTCTCCAAACTGCCATTTTTAGATCTCTCCACAGGTGTTCTATGGGATTCAGGTCTGGACTCCTTGCTGGCCACCTTAGAAGTCTCCAGTGCTTTCTCTCAAACCAATTTCTAGTGCTTTTTGAAGTGTGTTTTGGGTCATTGTCCTGCTGGAAGACCCATGACCTCCGAGGGAGATCCAGCTTTCTCACACTGAGCCCTACATTATGCTGCAAAATTTGTTGGTAGTCTTCAGACTTCATAATGCCATGCACACGGTCAAGCAGTCTAGTGCCAGAGGCAGCAAAGCAACCCCAAAACATCAGGGAACCTCCGCCATGTTTGACTGTAGGGACCGTGTTCTTTTCTTTGAATGCCTCTTTTTTTCTCCTGTAAACTATGTTGATGCCTTTGCCAAAAAAGCTCTACTTTTGTCTCATCTGACCAGAGAACATTCTTCCAAAACATTTTAGGCTTTTTCAGGTAAGTCTTGGCAAACTCCAGCCTGGATTTTTTATGTCTCGGGGTAAGAAGTGGGGTCTTCCTGGGTCTGCTACCATACAGTCCCTTTTCATTCAGACGCCGACGGATAGTACGGGTTGACACTGTTGTACCCTCGGACTGTAGGGCAGCTTGAACTTGTTTGGATGTTAGTCGAGGTTCTTTATCCAACATCCACACAATCTTGCGTTGAAATCTCTTGTCAATTTTTCTTTTCCGTCCACATCTAGGGAGGTTAGCCACAGTGCCATGGGCTTTAAACTTCTTGATGACACTGCGCACGGTAGACACAGGAACATTCAGGTCTTTAGAGATGGACTTGTAGCTTTGAGATTGCTCATGCTTCCTCACAATTTGGTTTCTCAAGTCCTCAGACAGTTCTTTGGTCTTATTTCTTTTCTCCATGCTCAATGTGGTACACACAAGGACAGAGGTTGAGTCAACTTTAATCCATGTCAACTGGCTGCAAGTGTGATTTAGTTATTGCCAACACTGTTAGGTGCCACAGGTAAGTTACAGGTGCTGTTAATTACACAAATTAGAGAAGCATCACATGATTTTTCGAACAGTGCCAATACTTTTGTCCACCCCCTTTTTTATGTTTGGTGTGGAATTATATCCAATTTGGCTTTAGGACAATTCTTTTTGTTATTTTTCATTTAAGACAAATTAAATGAAGATAATAATACCAAAGAATTTGTGTTTGCAATCATTTTCAGGAAGAAGCTGAGTATTATCTGACAGAATTGCAGGGGTGTCAGTACTTTTGGCCACAACTGTATTTAGTATCGCTGCGTCCGTAACGACCCGACCTATAAAACTGTCCCACTAGTTAACCCCTTCAGTGAACACCGTAAAAAAAGGCGAAAAACATCGCTTTATCATACTGCCGAGCAAAAAGTGGAATAACACGCGATCAAAAAGACGGATATAAATAAACATGGTACCGCTGAAAACGTCATCTTGTCTTAGAAAAATGAGCCGCCATACAGCAGCATCAGCGAAAAAGAAAAAAAAGTTAGTCCTCAGAATAAAGCGATGCAAAAATTTTTTTTATATAAAAGTTTTTAAAGCGCCAAAACATAAAAAAAATATAAATGAGGTATCGCTGTATTCATTCTAACCCGAAGAATAAAACTGCTTTATCAATTTTACCAAATGCGGAATGGTATAAACGCCCTTCCCCCAAAAGAAATTCATGAATTGCTGGTGTTTGATCATTCTGCCTCACAAAAATCTGAATAAAAAGCTATCAAAAAATGTCATGTGACCGAAAATGGTACCAATAAAAACGTCAACTCGTCCTGCAAAAACCAAAACCTCACATGACTCTGTGGACCAAAATATGGAAAAATTATAGCTCTTAAAATGTGGAGACGCAAAAACTATTTTTTGCAATAAAAAGCGTCTTTTAGGCTACTTTCACATTTCCGTCAGTAGTCGCCTGTCACAAAGCGTCGGCGCGACGTACCGACGGAAGATTGTTCTTTCACATTTTCGTCTGTATTCTGGGTGAGGGAAGAGAGTGAGAGCGAGATTTCCTGCTGGGCATGCGCAGTCTGAAACACTGGATACATCGTACAGAAAAACTTTCCCTTGAACTTTTTTGCAAAAGACGGCCCGTCACATTCCACAGGATCCAGTGCACGACGGACGAAACGTGTCCATCCGTCGTGATGCGTCGCAAATACAAGTCTATGGGAAAATGCAGGATCCTGCAAATTTTTTTGCAGGATCCTGCATTTTCCAAAATCGACGTATTGCGACGGCAGAGGAAAGACGGAAATGTGAAAGTAGCCTTAGTGTGTGACAGCTGCCAGTCATAAAAATCCACTAAAACCACCCCACTATAAATAGTAAATCAAACCCCCCTTCATCACCCCGTTAGTTAGGGAAAAATACTAAAATAAAAAAATGTATTTATTTCCATTTTCCCATTAGGGTTAGGGTTGGGGCTAAAGTTAGGGTTGGGGCTAAAGTTAGGGTTAGGGTTTGGATTATGTTTATGGTTGGGAATAGGGTTGGGGTTAGGGGTGTGGTTAGGGTTAGGGGTGTGTTGGAGTTAGGGGTGTGGTTGGGAGTAGGTTTAGGGGTATGTTCGGGTTAGGGGTGTGGTTAGGGCTATGGTTAGGGTTGGGATTAGGGTTAGGGGTGTGTTTGGGTTGGGGTTTCTGTTAGAATTGGGGGGTTTCAACTGTTTAGGCACATCACATGGCGTCCGATCTCAATTCCAGCCAATTCTGCTTTGAAAAAGTAAAACAGTGCCCCTTCCCTTCCGAGCTCTCCTGTGCGCCCAAACGGTTTTACCCCAACATATGAGGTATCGGCATACTCAGGACAAATTGGACAACAACTTTTGGGGTCCAATTTCTCTTGTTACCCTTGGGAAAATAAAAATTTGGGGGCTAAAAAATCATTGTGGGAAAAAAAATGAAATTTTACTACTATCACGAAGTATAATATGTCACGAGAAAACATTGTCAGAATCATCAGGATCCGTTGAAGCGTTCCAGAGTTATAACCTCATAAAGGGACAATGGTCAGAATTGTAAAAATTTGCCCTGTCATTAACGTGCAAACCACCCTTTGGGGTTAAGGGGTTAAAATCAATAAATCTTTTTTAAACACAATAATTAATAAAACATATAAATTATAGGGTAGGACATGATTGGACAATACATGGTACACTCAAGTATGAAGTGGCATTAACCCCTTTATCCCCAAGGGTGGTTTGCATGTTTAATGACCGGGCCAATTTTTACAGTTCTGACCAGTGTCCCTTTATGAGGTTATAACTCCAGAACGCTTCAACGGATCCCGGTGATTTTTCTCGTGACATATTGTACTTCATGTTAGTGGTAAAATTTCCTTGACATTTCTTGAGTTTATTTGTGAAAAAAACAGAAATTTGGTGAAAATTTTGAAAATTTCGCAATTATCAACTTTGAATTTTCATGCCCTTAAATCACACAGATATGTCACACAAAATACTTAATAAGTAACATTTTCCACATGTCTACTTCACATCAGCACAATTTTGGAACCAACATTTTTTTTTTTGTTAGGGAGTTATAAGGGTTAAAAGTTGACCAGCAGTTTCTCACTTTTACAACACCATTTTTTTTTTTTTTTAGGGACCACATCACATTTGAAGTCACTTTGAGGGGTATATGATATAAAATTTCCAAGTGTGACACCATTCTAAAAAACTGCACCCCTCA
This sequence comes from Ranitomeya variabilis, assembly GCF_051348905.1. NCBI lineage: Eukaryota > Metazoa > Chordata > Amphibia > Anura > Dendrobatidae > Ranitomeya > Ranitomeya variabilis. Next base: position 643,023,218 of record NC_135233.1, read on the forward strand.
AGGTGCTCAAAACTACATTCAAGAAGATTATTAACCCTTCAGGTGTTTCACAGGAATTTTTGGAATGTTTAAAAAAAAAACATGTGGGAGTAAACCACTGTTTGGGCGCACGGCAGAGCTTGGAAGGGAAGGAGCACCGTTTTCCTTTTTCAACGCAGAATTGTTTGGATTGAGATCGGACGTCATGTTGCGCAGTGGAAACCTCCCAATTCTAACTCCAACCCTAACCCTGACACACCCCTAATCCCAACCCCAACACACCCCTAACCCTGACACACCTCTAACCCAACCGTAAATGAAATCCAAGCCCCAACCCTAACTTTAGCCCCAACCCTTACTTTAGCCCCAACCCTAACCCTAATGGGAAAATGGAAAGAAATACATTTTCTTATTTTATTATTTTTCCCTAAGGCGGTGATAATGAGGTGCTTGATTTACTATTTATAGCGAGTTTTTGTTTGGCAGCTGTCACACACTAAAAGACGCTTTTTATTGCAAAAAATATTTTTTGCATTACCACATTCTGAGAGCTATAATTTTTCCATATTTTTGCCAACAGAGTCATGTGAGGTCCTGTTTTTTGCGGGACGAGTTGATGTTTTTATTGTTACCATTTTCGGGGACATGACATTTTTTGATCTCTTTTTATTCCGATTTTTGTTAGGCAGAATGAACAAAAACCAGCAATTTGTGATTTTTTTTTTTTTTTTTTTTTTTTGGGGGGGGGGAGCGTTTATACCGTTCTGCGTTTGGTAAAATTGATAAAGCAATATTATTCTTCGGGTCAGTGCGATTACAGTGATACTTCATTTATATCATTTTTTATGTTTTGGCGCTTTTATACAATAAAAACTATTTTATAGAAAAAATAATTTTTGCATCGCTTTATTCTGACGGCTGTAACTTTTTTATTTTTTCGCTGATGACGCTGTATGGCAGCTCGTTTTTTGCGGGACAAGATGACGTTTTCGGTGGTACAATGTTTATGTGCGTCTTTTTGATCGCGTGTTATTCCACTTTTTGTTCGGCAGTATGATGATAAAGCATTGTTTTTTGCCTAGTTTTTTTTTTCTTCTTTTTACGGTGTTCACTGAAGGGGTTAACTAGTGGGACAGTTTTATAGGTCGGGTCGTTACGGACACGGCGATACTAAATATGTGTACTTTTATTGTTTTTTTTTTTATTTATTTACATAAAGAAATGTATTTATTGGAACAATATTTATTTATTTTTTAATTTATTTAGGATTTTTTTTTTTTATGCATGTAAATATTTTTTTTTTTAAACTTTGTCCCAAAGGTGGGACATCATGTTATAATAGTGGGACATCATGTTATAATGTCAGATCGCTGATCTGACACTTTGCAAAGCGATCTGCAGGCTTGCTGTCGCCTGCTCTGAGCCGGCGCTTGCAAGCCACCTCCCTGCAGGACCCGGAAGGAGGCCCACGGCCATTTTGGACCCGGGGCCTGCAGGGAGGAGGACGGAGGAGACGCTCGGAGCAACGCGATCACATGGCGTTGCTCCGAGGGTCTCAGGGAAGCACGCAGGGAGCACCCTCCCTGCTCGATGCTTCCCTATGCCGCCGGAACGCTGCGATCATGTTTGAGCACAGTGTTCCGGGGGTTAATGTGCCAGGAGCGGTTATTATGGAGTCTTTAAAGATTAAGAATAATCGTCTATCAATGACAATACTTAATTCCTGCAGTACTCTGGGGTATATCCCATCCAGGCCCGGGGATTTGTCAACTTTAGTGATTTTTAGACGCCGCCGTACTTCCTGCTGGGTTAAGCAGGTGACATTCAGTGGAGAATTTTTATCACTAATCATGTTGTTCTTCATGAGATCTTCTTGTGTAAAAACTGTTGAAAAAAAGTCATTTAGCATATTGGCTTTTTCCTCATCCTCATCCACCATTTCACCCAGACTATTTTTAAGGGGGCCAACAATATAATTTTTTTAGTTTCCTACTATTTATGTAGTCAAAGAATATTTTGGGTTTATTTTAACTCTCTCTTTAGCAATGAGTCTCTCTATCTCGAGCTTTGCTGACTTGATTTACTTTTTACAGAAGTTATTTAATTTTCTGTATTTATTTAATGCCTCTTCACTACCTACTTGCTTTAATTCTCTAAATGCTTTCTTTTTGTCACTTATTTCGCCCCTTACAGCTCTATTTAGCCATAGTGGTTTCCTCCTATTTCTTGTATGTGTATTCCCATAGGGTATACAGTACAGAGCAAACGTTTGGACACACCTTTTAATTTAAAGATTTCTCTGTATTTTCATGACTATGAAAATTGTACATTCACAGTGAAGGCATCAAAACTATGAATTAACACGTGGATTTATATACTTAACAAAAAAGTGTGAAACAACTGAAATTATATCTTATATTCTAGGTTCTTCAAAGTAGCCACCTTTTTCTTTGATGACTGCTTTGCACACTCTTGGCATTCTCTTGATGAGCTTCAAGAGGTAGTCACCGGGAATGGTTTTCAATTCACAGGTGTGCCCTGTCAGGTTTAATAAGTGGGATCTCTTGCCTTATAAATGGGGTTGGGACCATCAGTTGTGTTGTGCAGAAGACTGGTGGCTACACAGCTGATTGTCCTACTGAATAGACTGTTAGCTGCTTTTTTCTTGCCATAAAACAAATTCTCAGTAAAGAAAACAAGTGGCCATCATTACTTTAAGAAATGAAGGTCAGTCAGTCCGAAAAATTGGGTAAACTTTGAAAGTGTCTCCAAGTGCAGTGGCAAAAACCATCAAGTGCTACAAAGAAACTGGCTCACATGAGGACCGGCCCAGGAAAGGAAGACCAAGAGTCACCTCTGCTTCTGAGGATAAGTTTATCCAAGTCACCAGCCTCAGAAATCACAGGTTAACAGCAGCTCAGATTAGAGACCAAGTCAATGTCACACAGAGTTCTAGCAGCAGACACATCTCTACAACAACTGGTAAGAGGAGTCTTTGTGCAGCAGGCCTTCATGGTAAAATAGCTGCTAGGAAACCACTGCTAATGACAGGCAATAAGCAGAAGAGACTTGTTTGGGCTAAAGAACACAAGGAATAGACATTAGACCAGTGGAAATCTGTGCTTTGGTCTGATGAGTCCAAATTTGAGATCTTTGGTTCCAACCACCGTGACTTTGTGCGACGCAGAAAAGGTGAACTGATGGTCTCTACATGCCTGGTTCCCACCGTGAAGCACGGTGGAGGTGTGATGGTGTGGGGGTGCTTTGCTGGTGAAACTGTTGGGGATTTATTCAAAATTGAAGGCATCCTGAACCAGCATGGCTACTACAGCATCTTGCAGCGGCATGCTATTCCATCCGGTTTGCTTTTAGTAGGACCATCATTTATTTTTCAACAGAAAACAATGACCCCAAACACACCTCCAGGCTGTGTAAGGGCTATTTGACCAAGAAGGAGAGTGATGGGGTGTTACGCCAAATGGCTTCCACAGTCACCAGAACTGAACTGAATCGAGATGGTGTGGGGTGAGCTGGACCACAGAGTGAAGGCAAAAGGGCCAACAAGTGCTAAGCGTCTCTGGGAACTCCTTCAAGATTGTTGGAAGACCATTCCCGGTGACTACCTCTTGAAGCTCATCAAGAGAATGCCAAGAGTGTGCAAAGCAGTCATCAAAGCAAAAGGTGGCTACTGTGAAGAACCTAGAATATAAGACATAATTTCAGTTTCACACTTTTTTGTTAAGTATATCATTCCCTATGTGTTAATTCATAGTTTTGATGCCTTCACTGTGAATGTACAATTTTCATAGTCATGAAAATGCAGAAAAATCTTTAAATGAGGTGTGTCCAAACTTTTGGTCTGTACTGTATATTGTGCACAGGTCCTATTCAGGATGCTAATAAACGTCTCCCATTTTCTTTGTATACTTTTATGTCTCAGGAAATTGTCCCAGTTTATTGCACGAAGATCATCTCTCAACCGTTGGAAATTTGCCCTCCTGAAGTTTAGTGTCCTTATAATCCCTCTACTATACATCTTATTAAAGGATACATGAAAACTTATTATTTTGTGATCACTATTCCCCAAGTGACCCCCAACCCTTATATTTGCTATGCGGTCTGGCCTGTTGGTTAATATTAGGTCTAGCAGTGCCCCCCTTCTTGTTGGGTCCTGAACCAGTTGTGAAAGGTAATTGTCTCTCATAGTTGTCAAAAACCAATTACGGTACCTTTGCTGGAACTGCAGGTTTCTGTTCCCCAATGTATTTCAGGGAAGTTGAAGTCCCCTATAATAATGACTTCTCCTTGAGTTGCTGCTTGATATACTTGCTTTACGAGGATATTCTCCATTGCTTCCATTATTTTTGGAGACTTATAAGAAATGCCTATCAATAATTTATTATTTTTCCCCCTACCCTTATCTCCACCCACAGGGACTCTACATTTTCATTAGATTCGCAAATATTATCGCTCAGGATGGGTTTTAAGGATGACTTTACATATAAACTCCACCCCACCCCCCACTTATCTGTACAGTCATTTCTGAAGAGGCTATAACCCTGTAGGTTAACAGCCCAGTCATGGCTCTCATCCAGCCATGTCTCAGATATCCCCACCATGTCATAATTATGTTCCAACAAAATAAATTCTGATTCCTCCATTTTGTTGGTGAGGCTTCTGGCATTAGTATACATACATGTTATGTATCTCTCTGTATCTCTATTATTTCTTAAAATATTAACTGTTCTATCCCCATGCCACCCCCAATTTCTTTATTTTTATTCCAAAGGACAACATTTTAGCAAAAAAAAAAAATTAACCCTGGCTTGCAGATATGCTTCTTTGGGTGCAATGGATAAAAAACCCAGTTAGCCTAAAAAGAATGCATGGTCGCTCCGCATGCCTGGGTTTGCTTGATGACTATGATGTACGGACTGTCGGCGAGTCACCAAAACTCAGCAGCCTTATAGGTGTATATGAGGCTATTTTGTTAAGGTTGGGAGACTCAGGGTCAGGTCATTCATCACAGTCCATACACGGACAATGTTTCTCAGACATCTGAATTTGCCCTTGGGTAAATAAAGTGGCATCCATGATGAAACTTTTCACAAAAAAGGAAGGGGAAGGGGAGATAACAGCTTGCAGTACATGGAAGCACTGTTAGGCTGCTGACTATGTACAGCTGCATGGGATAACACGATTTCCATTCTATATACTGTAGGATTGAAGAATGGAAGCTTATTGAACTAGCATTCAAATGATCACAGATGCAAGTCCTGTAATGGGACTAAAAAAATAAAGCAAAAATGAAAGAAAAAAAATAATTTTTTTTCGTTTAAAGATATGAACGTTTGAATCATCCATATTTTGTTCCTGTTAAAATAACGAAGAAATAAAAAATTGTAACCATTAAACTGACAGCTCATCGCTCACTTTTTATAAGCCTTCAGACAGGTCCATTGAAAAATAGAGTTACAGTTCTGACAAAATGGTAAAAAAGTTTGGAGATTCATGATACTAGGTCATTTTTCCAAAACTGAACCCTTAAAAATATATGGCAATCGTTATTTTTTTTTCACCATTTCTTCCCACTTAGATTGTTCTCCTATTTTCAATACATTATATTGTAAAGTGAATGGTGGTGTTTCATGTTACAATTTGCCCCCCCCCCCCAAAAAACAAAACAAAAACAAACAAACAAGTCTTCAAATGGATATAGCAACCAACGAGACCCACAGGTGAACGGCACCAAGGTTATACTCAAATGTTTTGTACGGATAAGATCCTGAATCACTGAAAATTGTCAGTAAACTGCAGCAGGTATGTGGGGCTCGCATGAGTGCTGCATTACTTTCTTTGTTTCCTTGTAGTACTTCAAATGGATATGTTGATGTAAAACTTAAAACTGTATGGCTCTAGAAAGAAAAGGTAGGGGAAAAAGAGGAAAGCTCTAAAAAAAAAAAAATCCCTGTCATGAAGGGGTTAGAGATGCCAGACTGAGGAATGTATCTGAAGAATGTAGTGTGAATGCTATTATACTAACCATATTTTTCTTTTACTTGATTGACATCAATAGCCTAGAAATATCTTAAGTTTAACTGTTGTCTCATAAGAGCTTGCAGCAGGAAGTCTGTGTCTTCAGCTCCTAGTTCCTCCCTCCTGCCTCCCGTCTACCTAGAATCTTATGAGCAGCAACTGTCATCCTCTATCTCCGTTATGTAAAGACCTGTCTTCACTGAAGATATGTTTGGGAAGTTGCTTATTTTCATGTGTACTATTGATTTATGACCTACACGTTAAAACACCACTTACTCTGAAGTTATTTTTGATTTGTTTACTTTTTTCTCCCTGTGTCATTGTAAAACTTGTAGGCATCCCACAGGAGCATCTTTTGTAAGACCTAAGAAGGCAAATTTTGGTGTCAGTTTCTTAACTGGAATGACAAAGCGTTATGGTCCAAACTCGGAATGGGATGAAAAAATACTGATTGGGAAGAAGACTGTGGAACTTGTTGGATTTGAATCTGTTCAAGAGGAGCAAAGGTTAGAAACTTATTTTCTTGTGTACTAAAACCTTGGGAATAAATTTTTGCAATGCCGACTGCTATCTGCTCTCCCTCCACTTAAAACTTTTTATTAATTCCCTTCTTTTTCTTTTTTTTTTTTTCTTCATTCTCCTCTTGTCTTTCAATGCCTCTTCTTATCCTGTGTCTTCCTTCTACATAATATAGATGATTCTTTCTTTATTAAATACCTTGTTGGCGTTCGCCATATGTTTTCTGTTATTGTCCACCATGTTACGTTTGACTTACTGAGTGGTATTCTCATTTTGAATACTAAATTTCTCCTTCGCCTCATTGGGGGACACAGACCATGGGTGTATGCTGCTGCCACCAGGAGGCTGACACTAAGTATTACAAAGAAAGTTAGCTCCTCCCCTGCAGTATACACCCCTCTGCTGGCTCCCAGTTCTTGCTTAGTGTCCGTAGGAGGCACACGGACGGGTCTGCTATTCAGACCCAAAGAACTCTTTTTTTCCGTTTTTTACTTTTTACTACGGTCGAATGGGGCGACGGATTCTTTCATGTTCCGATCTCCTCGAACCATCAACAGGCGAGCACGGGAGTTTTACCTCTCCGTATCCTCTCCTGCGACGTGGGAAGCCACTGCCTGAGCTGATTCTAGGGGCGACGGGCCCCTTCAAGGGCACCGATCTCCCCCCTCCCTTATCAGACGAGCACTGGAGTTTTACCTTCAGTATCCTCTTCTGCAGCCAGGCCTATTGCCGGACATTCAGCCCTGTCCACCAGGTTTTACCCTCGGCTGTACAGAGGCACCTTCCAGCGTGGCGTCCGAGCAGCCCCCACTGCATCACCACTGAAAAAGCGGATGATGGAAGGAGGCAGACGGTTCCTCTCCACCCCTCTTCTGCAGGGATGGTGGATGGAGGCTCCCCAACCCTGCATCGGCCTATCTACCCGGGCACAGCTCCTACCTGCAGCATCTGCCATGGTCCCCCTCCATATTGGGGTAAGTGCTCCGTGAGATTTGGGTGTTCCGACGGTCAGAGGAGGGCTCCATAGCGACTGGGTCCCCACAGAGCTTCGCGGCACTTTTCCCCTCAGTCTGCGGGTGCGCGCCGGCCGAAGCCATAACTTTAGTCCCCGGCTTCGGCCCTGTTTAGGCCGCAGCCCGGGAAGCCCCGCCCACCGCTTGCTCCCTTCTAGCGGCTCCGCCCCCCTATTCAGGCGCTTCTCGTTCCAGACGAGATCTCGGCGGCCATCTTCCTTTGCGGTCACTATTTCTTCTGGAGGGGGCTGCGGCCGGCGGTTTTTCAACGCTGAAGTCAGCGCTATTCCAGTCGGGGGACTCAGAACCTGAGTAAGGTGAATCGGCCCCCCCCCCCCCCCCCCGGCACGCATCCCGGCAGCATTAAGGGACTAGCTTTCCCTGTTTTTTTATATACTTAAGGCTGCAATTTTCTGGTGCTCCTGCTCACTACAGAATGTATAGTACAGTATGCAGGCTTGCAAACGGAGAGCTGTGAGTTCCCAGCAACGAAGCTCTCATGACTCATTCCCTGGTGCCTCATTCCCTGGTGACTCATTCCCTGGTGACTCATTCCCTGGTGACTCATTCCCTGGTGACTCATTCCCTGGTGACTCATTCCCTGGTATTTGCTACTCTGCCTCGGTAGTCGCTGGGCCCATAGGTGCATCCCCAGCTTTCCATGCCTTTTTATTAAACCCAGGACCAGCATTCCCTGGTCTTAAGGGTCCCCTAGTTTTAAAAGGGTCACATCCCCAGCATTCTCTGCTCTGCCAGAAGCCGGTCTCTTTTTCCTTAGTACTTAATCAGGCCAGTATGCCCTGGTCTTAAAGGCACAGGGCCAGTAGGCACTGGTCTTGAAGGCACATGGCAAGTGTGCCCTCGTCTTAAAGACACATGACCAGCATCCCTGGTCTTAAAGGAGCATGACCAGCTTTTTTTGTTCTTAAAGGCACATTACCAGCTTTGCTGGTCTTTAAGGCACTTGTTCCTGCATTCCTCTCATGACCAGTATTCCTGGTCTTAAAGGCACGTGACCAGCATGCCCTGGTCTTATAGACTCGTGACCAGTATTCCCTGGTCTTAAAGACACGTGTCCAGTATACCCTGGTCTTAAAAGCACATGACCAGTATGCCCTGGTCTTAAAGGCACGTGACCAGTATCCCCTGGTCTTAAACGCTATAATCAGTATGCCCCGGTCTTAAAGGCACATGACTAATACGTCCTGGTTTTTCAGGGCCATGACCAGTATGCCCTGGTCTTAAGGGCACGTGACCAGTATCCCCTGGTCTTAAACGCAATAACCAGTATGCCCTGGTCTTAAAGGCACATAACTAATACGTCCTGGTTTTCAAGGCACATGACCAGTATGCCCTGGTCTTAAAGGCACGTGACCAGTATCCCTTGGTCTTAAACGCAATATCCAGTATGCCCTGGTCTTAAAGGCACATGACTAGTACGTCCTGGTTTTCTAGGCACATGACCAGTATGCCCTGGTCTTAAAGGCTCATGTCCAGTACGCCCTGGCTTTTAAAGGCACACGACCAGTATGCCCAGGTCTTTAAGGCACGTGACCATTATGCCCTGGACTTAAAGGCTCAGGACCAGTACGCCCTGGTCTTAAACGCAAATGACCAGCATACCCTGGTTTTAAGGGCACATGACCATTATCTCCTGGATTTCAGCATGCCCTGCTTTTAAAGGCACATGAACAGTATTTCATCTTACAAAAGGCACAAGACCAGTATTCCCTGGTCTTAAAGGCTCATGGCCAGTAACCCCTAGCCTTAAAGGCGCATGACCAGTATTTTCTGGTCTTAAGGGCACATCATCTATCCTAAGCTGGTCACCCTAACTGAGCTCTGGAGCACTCACATGCTCCCTCTCCTACAATGGGAGCCGTCGGCTAGCAGGGGCCGCAAGTATTCTAGAAAAACGTACAGGTTCTAGAAAATCTCCATCAACATTTGACGGTGATGCACTGGAAGACCTCTAAGTAGGATACCATACCTGGTCGGAATTTTATGGGCGACGGGTCCCTTTAAGGGCTCCGATTTCCCCCCACACCTTCAACAGACGAGCACACGGAGTGTCGCCTCCATGTATCTTCTTCTGCATCCAGGTCTATCGCCACAACCTGCCCTGTCCACTCGGAAACCTCAATTCTGGGGATGTACTGAGGCACACATTTGTGGCGTCCCAACAAGGAGGTTTTTCCCCCCTTTGTATCAGATGCAAGAAAGTGGACGATTCCTCTCCACGTCCCTGTTAAGAGATGGTGGATCGAGGTTTTTTATTTTTTATTTATTTTTTATTTTTTATTTTATTTTTTTTTTTCCTTATTTTCTTCTCTGCACGATGGCAGAGACCTGCTGGTTACAGTCCCGCATTCCGTCACTTGACAGACTCGCCGGGCAGAATTTCTTGCGGTATTCCTACCAGTATCCTGGCCGGTGTATCATCAATTAAGATTCCACAGACGGTCGGATAGCAGGTCTAGTTAGTTCCGTCCTGTGGTTTCGGGTTTAGCGCTCTACCCTTCCTTAGCCGCCACATGGGTTGCTTGACCAAAGGGTGAGAATGAAAGTCTCCGGGTCCCAGACCTTATCTACTTCGTTCCACAGTATAGCTGGCCAATCAAATCTTCTGAGCGGGAGACTAGCAAGGGATCGTATCTCTTTTTCAAGCTCAACCAGCAGTGGAAGCATTGGCCAGGACAGTCTAGATCTAAGGGATCTTGGTTCCAAAATGGAGGGAATGAAAAGTATCTCCATTTCTGGACCCCAAACGTCTAACAACCTTTGACAGGGCCCTCTCTTTTTTCGGATGGAGTTCCTCCGCTCAGCCACTATTTCAACAGAGAAACGTGGTTGTTTTCTGGCATCCATCGTCATTCGGGATTCTTCCCTCACATACCTATTTCTCTACTATAATCTCTTCGCCTTTCCATTCGCGAACAGTATTTTCACGACCTGGCCCCTTCTGCCTGGCTACCACACCAGAGTGGTCGCAAGGGTCATGACGGTTGTCATGCGCTTCTTGCACCTTAGAAACATGGTCGTCCTGCCCTACTCGGTCGACTCTCTAGCCGCTCTACAAGGACTACGCTAAGTCGTCTATATCACTTGCAATACCCTCTCTCTTGGGCTAGCAGCTAAACTTAGACAAGTTTTTTCCTCATTCCCAGCCCAGCAGATCCTCTTTGACGATGATCCTGCACAAGAAGGATGGTAATTCTCTCTCTCGAGTCAAGGTCGTGGCCCTTCAACACGGAGCTTGTGCACTTGATCACTCATTCCCTCGGTTCATTCAATTAGCTAGGAGGGTTCTGAGCAATAAGATGAAAACGGAAGTAGTTTTCTTTTGCTCCGCTCGTTTTCAGCAAGTCAATCAGGCTTTCAAAAGGTAGTTTCTAAGCTCCTTCCTCATCTAGAGCCTTCTTCTGGTCCAATGGTTATTAGGGATACCAATGCCCTTCTTCTTCTCCCGATCATTTCTCTGGGGATCTGAACAGTACGGCCAATCCCACAGCAGGTCCACTGCCCTTAGGCGGGTCAACCATCCGTCTTCAATTTGGATAATGCCACGGCTGTGCCATACGTCAATCATCTCGCAGGTACCCACAGTCAAGCGCCATGGCCGAGGTACCTCGCACTCTCTGATGGGCCGAGATCTATCATTCGGTGATCTCAACAGTACATGTCCCTGGAGTAGAACACTGGGCGGCTGACATATTCAGCCGTCAAGGTTTTTCATGGTTTGGCTGCAAGATCCAAGTCCATCGCAGTGCATACTCCGTTTCTTCCACGGTACCAATTTCCATAACTCCTCTTCCACTACGTCTGAGACCTTTTTGGAAGCGGAAAAGGCCCCCAGTGATCCTGGGAGACCCGCACTGACCATGTCAGGTTTTCTCGCTTGCGATACTAGTATTTCTCCGTCTTATTTCGTCAAAATTGGAAATATGGACCTTCTCGCAGGGAGTCTCCACCTGTAGTTCTTCCCTACCGTGTACCGTTAGATCTGGGGGACCTTAATGGTCCTGGGGATCTTACAGTACACTCCTTTTTCGATCCAGAAAGACTTTACGATAAGGGAACGTCACTCCCCTTTCTTCTATGCGTTCTTGTCATCCTGATGAGTCTTCAGAGCTTCCCACTCTGTTCCTTTCAGTCTTTTTTCCTTATTACCATCTATGCATCGTTGCCCTCAAGCCATCCCATTCCCTCGTTGCCAAGGTGGTTTTGTATTCCCACTGTTGCAGGGGCATCGTCCTCTCATCTTTCGGCTCCAGTCCACACAACGGAATGGGTTCTCCATAATCTGGAAGAAGTGAGTGCTCCAAGTGGGTACGTATCGAGGACGGCGTCCTTCCAAAGGTTGGACACTTTGCTTGGGCTTCTCGATGGTAAGTAGGCTTCCCGATGGTCACAGGAAGGGTTTAGCCGGGTTCATCGGCCACGTTAGCCTGGTGGATTCTTTTCACCATCCAGGAGTCCTTCCGTGCTAGATGTCAGCCTATCTCCCTGTCTCAGGTCCGCATGCATTCTTGAAGCACTATAATTCACACACTTCCTCAGATGTGAGTCTGGGCAGGCGGACTTTGCAGGCCGCCTTGGCGCACTTGTAAGTAGCGGTTACACGGCCTGATCTGATGTTGTCCCCACCCAGGGACTGCTTTGGGACGTCCCATGGTCTGTGTCCCCCAATGAGGCGAAGGAGAAATAGGGATTTTTGTGTACTTACCGTAAAATCCTTTTCTCCGAGCCATTCATTGGGGGACACAGCTCCCTCCCTATTATTAGTTGTATTTGTTTTTATCATTTGATATGTTATACTCTCATATATAATGTGACATGCTATACGCTTATATGTTATTGATCTCCTACTGCTTTTGCACCGAACTGGTTAGCTGGGAGCCAGCAGAGGGGTGTATACTGCAGGGGAGGAGCTAACTTTCTTTGTAATACTTAGTGTCAGCCTCCTGGTGGCAGCAGCATACACCCATGGTCTGTGTCCCCCAATGAATGGCTCGGAGAAAAGGATTTTACGGTAAGTACACAAAAATCCCTATTTTCTCTATGATTCTATATATTAGCATTTTTCATATATTATATTCCTTGTTTGTTAAATGTTTGATAAAACAGATTGAACATAAAACTTCATTCAACAAGAAGAAATTTTGCTGTTTTTGTTTTTCTGAAATTATAAAAATACAGATGCAAGGATGTAATATATTTGTATATTACCATGTGTAAAATAAAAAACATAAAACAAAATAATCTTTTCATTTTCATTTTGTTTTTCAGTCAGTTGAACACATTACTTGACATTTCTTTACGAGAGTGTTTGGTTAGTGATGCTGGTGAAAAGGGGGAGATACACCGTTCCTGTCCCAGTATCCTTTTCCTACAGTTTTCCTTTTAAAACCGTTTTTTACTTTTGTGGAAATTGCATTATAACATTTTTGTATTTTTTGTTGTTACATTTTGTCTTCACATATTGTTATCCACTTTTACATGTTAGAGAGTGTTTCAAGTGCAAACATTTAATATCCACATAGCTCTTAGGTTCTTATTTTATAGTGTTTCAGTACATCTTCGTTGCAAATCTTTACTTGAATATTTACTTTCAAGAAGTCATCTGCTTTGTTATAGAAACAGTGGAGCCTCAACTCAGTTACTGGTCATTGTTTCTACACACTCGCTAAATACTTGCGACTCCTCTTCCCTATTAGTACTCTTACACATCTTGTTTTAAACTGGACAGAGTTATTTCCCCCTCTCCCTTTACGAAGCACAAACTGCTTGTAAGTCTGGGTAAGAAAGAACACCTTGCCGACAGTGCTTTTATGCTATTTTTGATCAAAAAGAGTGTTACTAAGGTCCTGCAAAGACTGCACATGAGGAAAGAGACATAGCGAATCAGATGTACTATACTACATTTCTATTTGGAGGTATTTACTAATATTATTATTATTCTTACACGTACTACGTATTGGGATCGAATCTTGGCGATTGGAAAACCCCTTTTACACAATATCCCGCATGGTGAACTATACTGAAAGGAAAAAAAATAGGAATAGCTGTTTTCATGGAACATCCTGCCTTCCAGAAACAGTAATAAAGAGTTGTAAGTAACCCAAATTGATACTGATTAACTATCACTTGTCCCACACAAATATTAAACCTTGTGTTGATTGTAAAAAAATAATAATTGACCGCCAGGAAAAAAAACACAAACTCCCACAAAATTTAAAAAAGTTGCAAAAGTTGTAAAAATTACTTAGATTTGATATCTGTAATTTTAACAACGCATAAGTCAAACATTTAACCAGTAAAAAATAAATTATTTGTACCTAAAAGAAGTGTTATTAAAAAAATATGGAATATGTGTTGTCCAGCACCTTTCCGACCATTCTCTGACTTTCTCTACCACCTTCTTATATGGGTGGGCTGCAATAGGTTTTTCTATAGCTATCATATTATGGGAGGAATGTTTTTGGTGTTTTAGAAAGGCTTTAACCCCTTAACGACCGCCGATACGCCTTTTAACGGCGGCAGTTAAGGGTGTGGAAAAAGGAATAGCGCCCCCCCAGAGTCAGATTTTCTCTGGGGTCTCGGTTACCGGGGGTAGACGAGACCCCAGAGAACATGATTCGGGGGTTTTTTACCGACCCCCGGGTTGCGATCGCCGGTAATTAACTGTTTACCGGCGGTCGCAAAAAAAAAAAAGCGATGTGTAATTCTCTGTCCTCTGATGTGATCGCACATCAGAGGACAGAGAAATAGGGGGATTCGGGGACCCTGTTATACTTACCGGTGTCCCTGGGTCCTCCTGTGTCCCCTCCTGGCCGTCGGCTTCTTCCTTCTGTAAGAAAATGGTGGGCGCATGCGCAGTGCGCCTGCCATGATCTGCCGGCAGGCAGCTAGAGGAGTTGGGGCTAAAATTAGGGTTAGGGTTGGGGCTAAAGTTAGGGTTGGAGCTAAATTTAGGGTTAGGGTTGGGGCAAAATTTAGGGTTAGGGTTGGGGCAAAATTTAGGGTTAGGGTTGGGGCTAAATTTAGGGTTAGGGTTGGGGCTAAATTTAGGGTTAGGGTTGGGGCTAAATTTAGGGTTAGGGTTGGGGCTAAATTTAGGACTAGGGTTGCGGCTAAAGTTAGGGTTAGAGTTTGGATTAGGGTTGGCATTAGGGTTACGTTTGGGATTAGGGTTAGGTTTGGGATAAGGGTTAAGGTTAGGGTTAGGGGTGTATTGGGATTAGGGTTAGATTTGAGGTTAGGGTTGAGATTAGGATTAGGGGTGTGTTGGATTTAGGGTTCTGATTAGGGTTATGGTTGTTTTGGGGTTAGGGTTGTTATTATCGTTAGGGTTGTGATTAGGATTATGGATCGGGTTGGGATTAGGGTTAGGGGTGTGTTGGCGTTAGGGTTGGAGTTAGAATTGTGGGGGTTTTCACTGTTTAGGCACGTCAGGGGGTCTCTAAACGCCACAGCCAATTTTGCGCTCAAAAAGTTAAATGGTGCTCCCTCCCTTCTGAGCTCTGCCGTGCACCCAAACAGTGGTTTACCCCTACATATGGGGCATCAGCGTACTCGGGACAAATTGGGCAACAACTTTTGGGGTCCAATTTCTCTTGTTACCCTTGTGAAAATAAAAATTTGGAGGCTAAAAAATCTTTTGTGGAAAAAAATATTTTTATTTTGACGACTCTGCATTATAAACTTCTGTGAAGAACTTGGGCATTCAAAGTTCTCACCACACATCTAGATAAGTTCCTTGGGGGGTTTAGTTTCCAAAATGGGGTCACTTGTGAGGGGTTTCTACTGTTTAGGTACATCAGGGGCTCTGCAAACGCAACATAACACCCGCAGACCATTGTATCAAAGTCTGCATTCCAAAACGGCGCTCCTTCCCTTGCGAGCTCTGGCATGCGCCCAAACAGTGGTTTACTCCCACATATGGGGTATCAGCCTACTCAGCATAAATTGCACAATAAATTTTGGGGTCCAATTTCTCCTGTTACCCTTGTGAAAGTAAAAATGTGGGGGTGAAAAATCATTTTTGTGGAAAAAATATGATTTTTTTATTTTCATGGCTCTACATTATAAACTTCTGTGAAGCAGTTGGGGGTTCCTAGTGCTCACCATACATCTAGATAAGCTCTTTGGGGGTCTAGTTTCCAAAATGGGGTCACTTGTGGGGGGTTTCTACTGTTTAGGTACATCAGGAGCTCTGCAAATGCAACATGACGCTCCTTCCCTTCCGAGCCCCGATGGGTGCCCAAACAGTGCCCCCCTCCCCACATATGGGGTATCAGCGTACTCAGGACAAACTGGTCATCAGATTTTGGGGTCCAATGTCTCCTGTTACCCTTGAGAAAAAAAAATTGCAGGCTAAAAAATCATTTTTGAGGGGAAAAAAGGATTTTTTATTTTCACGGCTCTACGTTATAAATTTCTGTGAAGCACTTGGGGGTTTAAAGTGCTCACCACACATCTAGATAAGTTCTTAAGGGGTCTAGTTTCCAAAATGGGGTCACTTGTGGGGGCTTTCCACTGTTTAGGCACATCACGGGCTCTCCAAACGCGACATGGCGTCCAATCTCAGTTCCAGCCAATTCTACATTGAAAAAGTAAAACGGCACTCCTTCTCTTCCAAGCTCTGCGGTGCGCCCAAACAGTGGTTTACCCCCACATATGGGGTATCGACGTACTCAGGAGAAATTGCACAATAACGTTTGTGGTCTAATTTCTCCTGTTACCCTTGTGAAAATAAGAATTTGTGGGCGAAAAGATCATTTTTGTGTAAAGAAATGCGATTTTTTTATTTTCATGACTCTACTTTATAAACTTCTGTGAAGCACATGGGGGGCTCAAAGTGCTCACCACACATCTAGATAAGTTCCTTAAGGGGTCTAGTTTCCAAAATGGTGTCACTTATGGAGCGTTTCCACTGTTTAGGCACATCAGGGGCTCTCTAAACGTGACATGGCATCCAATCTCAATTCCAGCAAATTCTGCATTGAAAAAGTCAAACGGCGCTCCTTCTCTTCCAAGCTCTGCGGTGCGCCCAAACAGTGGTTTACCCCCACATATGGGGTATCGGCGTATTCAGGAAAAATTGCACAACAAAATGTATGGTTAAATTTCTGTTTTTACACTTGTGAAAATAAAAAAAATGGTTCTAAAGTAAAATGTTTGCAAAAAAAAGTTAAATGTTCATTTTTTCCTTCCACATTGTTTCAGTTCCTGTGAAGCACGTAAAGGGTTAATAAACTTCGTGAATGTGGTTTTGAGCACCTTGAGGGGTGCAGTTTTTAGAATGGTGTCACACTTGCTTATTTTCTATCATATAGACCCCTCAAAATGACTTCAAATGTGATGTGGTCCCTAAAAAAAAAATGGTGTTGTAAAAATGAGAAATTGCTGGTCAACTTTTAACTTTTATAACTCCCTAACAAAAAAAAATTTGTTTCCAAAATTGAGCTGATGTAACGTGGACATGTGGGAAATGTTGTTTATTAACTTTTTTTGTGACATATCTCTCTGATTTAAGGGAATAAAAACACAAAGTTTGAAAATTGCAAAATTTTACAAATTTTCGCCATATTTCCGTTTTTTTTCATAAATAATCGCAAGTAATATCGATGAAATGTTACCACTAACATGAAGTACAATATGTCACGAAAAAACAATCTCAGAATCAGCAGGATCTGTTAAAGCATTCCAGAGTTATAACCTCATAAAGTGACAGTGGTCAGAATTGTAAAAATTGGCTCGGTCATTAAGTACCAAATTGGCTCTGTCACTAAGGGGTTAAATGTACCATATGTGTACAGTTTTTATGTACATCTTTTATCCAATAAAATATTTGTATTTTTCGTTACCTTGGTTGTGCACAGACACAATGTAATGTGGTTCTGTTCTCCTATAATTACATGTACTTGGTTTGTTACATTGTTTGCTGCACCCCTTAATACATATCTTGATTACCGTAGTAGTGGTGCCCAAAAGCTTTGTACAATAAGATATATACCTTGACCTGTAAGAAAAACCCCCAAAACATAATACAGCTTGTTGAATGAAATAAGGGTTGCGCTTAGAATGTTATAATGAAAAAAAAATTGCTATCCCTTTAACTCCTTAATGATCAAGCTAATTTTGACCATAATGACCAAGTCAAATTTTACAATTCTGACCAGTGTCACTTTATGAGGATATCAAACGGATCCCACTGATTCAGAATTTTTTTTTTTACATATTGTTTTTCATGATCGTGGTAAAATTTCTTTGATATAACTGTGTGTCTATTTGTAAAAAAAAAAAAAAAAAGCATAAATTTGGTGAAAATTTGGAAAATGTTGCAATTTTCAAACTTTTAATTTTTATGCCCTTAAATCAGAGAGATATGTAACACAAAATAGTTAATAAATAACGTTTCCCACATGTCTACTTTACATCAGCACAATTTTTAAAAAAAATATTTTTTTTTTAGGAAGTTATAAGGGTTAACAGTTGATCAACAATTTCTCATATTTCCATTAAAATTTACAAAACTTTTTTTTTACGGACCACCTCACTTTTGAAGTGACTTTGAGGGGTCTATGTAATAGAAAATGCTCAAAAGTGACACCATTCTAAAAAATGCACCCCTCACAGTGCTCAAAACCACATTCAAGAAGTTTATTAACCCTTTAGTTGCTTCACAGGAATTTTTGGAATGTGGGGAAAAAAATAACATTTTTTTTTCACAGAAATTTTTTATTTAGACTAATTTTGTTTTTTTTATTTTCATAAGGGTTAAAAGGAAAAAATCGACTCCAGAACTTGTTACGCAATTTCTCATGAGCATGCTGGTACCCTATATGTGGGAGAAAACCACTGTTTGGGCGCACGTCAGAGCTTGGAAGAGAAGGAGCTCCGTTTGACTTTCTGAATGCAAAATTTGCTGGAACAATTAGCGGACTCTGTCGCGTTTAGAGAGCCCCTGATGTGCCTAAGCAGTGGAAATCACCCACAAGTGACCCCATTTTGAAAATCACACCATTCAAGGATTTTATCCAGGGTTATAGTAAGCATTTTAAACCCTTGGGTACAACACAGAATTTGATAACATTAGGTTGTCATATTGAATGTGTCGTCATTAGTGTTGAGTGCAAGTGCTCGCTACTCTAGTTTGCATCGGGTATGCACCAAATATTGCGGGTGCTTGAGTGACATGCTCGAGTCCCTGCCCCACATGTTTCACAGCTGTTAGACAACAACAGATGTGGAGATCTGCGATATTCCATGCATACCCGAGCAACCGATGCAAACTCAAGTAGCGGACACTTGCCCTCAACACTAGCTGTCATTTAGTTTTTGTTTTTTTTAACTTTTGACTAAAACGCAAATTCTGACTTCAAATTTAGCACACCCCTAAGCCTAACTACAAGGAATGGAAAGATTTTTTTTTAAAAATTGTTTTATAATTTTTTTTCTTTGGGGGTGTCGCGATAATATGAATATGCCATGTTTTGAGTATATACCTAAAAGGTCCATGGCTTTCAGACACACGCTGTGGACTTTTCTGACCCCCCTCTTTTCACTCTGCCTAGAAAAAACTCCTCTTCTCTCTTAGCTTGCAGGCAATTCATTCCCCCCTCCTTTAGGAATGTTAATTAGCAGAGCTCAGCTTTTTTGTTTGCAGACATGCTTTTTCTGATTTGTGTGAGTTTTGATGATGAATAATTCGACCCCAGGTGGTGACCGACATATACAAGTTACATATTCTCTCGGTGGACATCCGGATCTATAACTCACTGAAATCTCTAGGATCTAAGCCAACGAAATGCAATGAACGGATTTCTTCGTTAGTGGTCATGTAACTATGCCGTGTTTATACTTAAAATAATCCCCCTGACGTGGTGAACATTCTGGAGATTTATTTTCTTAAAGGGAATATGTCACCTCATTTTGACCCTATAAACTGCGGGCACCAGCATCAGGGGCTTTTCTACAGCATTCTGTAATGCTGTAGATAAGCCCCCGATGTAACCTGAAAAACAAGTTAGATTATACTCACCCAGGGGCGGTCCCGGTTCGGGTCCGATGGGCGTCGCAGGTCCGGGTCCGGCCCCTCCCATCTTCATACGATGTCATCATCCTCCTTGCTTCTGTTGCGGCTACTGCGCAGGCGTACTGATTTTCCCTGTTGAGGGCAGCGTAAAGTACTACAGTGCGCAGGCGCCGGACCTCTGACCTTTCCCGGCGCCTGCGCACTGCAATACTTTGCTCTGCCCTCAACAGGGCAGATAAAGTACGCCTGCGCAGGAGCCGCCACAGGAAGCAAGGAAGAGGACGTCAGCGCATGGAGATGAGAGGCGCCGAACCGCATCGGACCGCCCCTTGGTTGAGTATAATCTAACTTGTGTTTCTTAGCTTTCAGCTTACATTGGGGGCTTATCTACAGCATTACAAAATGCTGTAGGTAAGCCCCTGATGGCGGTGGCCGCAGTTTATAGGGCCAAAATGAGGTGACAGATTCCCTTTAAGAAGTTTTCTCAGATCCACTTGAAGCTTTTCTAAGATCTCAATTCCTTATCATTTAGAGTTCCTTCAAACACATCATCTCTCATAAGCTCTCTGATCTGAGAACGAAGAGGACGAACAAATACCCCTTCCTTCAGTTTTGCTGGAGAATTTCTGTGAAATGTAATGGAACCCTTGTGAGTTTGTCTTTGCCATGCCTTTCACAAAGTTTTTAATCGATCCCAACTTTATATGTAGTGGAGGAAAAAAGATTTTTGTTGGAGCACCTAAAGGATTATGGTGGACATTGTCTTTACCTGGAGCATAGATGTTTCTCTGTCCCCAATCACGACGAACATAATGCTCTACTGTATTTCTACTGTCTCATAAACACAAGAAGCAACAATATTTTGGGAAATCTTGCATTCCCATTAGTAGACCAATCACTTTAAAATCTCCATAGATATTCTATTGATAATGCTTATTTTTTATAGCATCCAAAACAACTAACAGATTTTCATAACTTTCCTTTAGATGACATGAGTGAGCAATAGAGATTGATGTCAATAAACAAGTCAATAAACAATCGCCAATCTGCACCAAAATTCAGTTCTTCAAAGAGGCCATTCACATTGTTACAGTACACCATTGGTCCATCAACTGTGAAAAATTGTGTTAAAGTGTTACATGAAGATGATTCTTCTGTTTTAGCCTAGATGCAAGAAGTTCAGCTTTATGTTTTGACAATGAAAGGTCTCTGATGAGATCATTTAATTTATGTCTTTGCTAGTAGCTTCAGCTCCATAGGCTTCATATTCTACTTCATTTTCATCCAATCCAGACAACGGTGGTACAGGAACTGGCAAGGTACCATCATGTGGAACTGGCCTAATCACAGATTCAATTTCAGGGTAATTAATCTTATGTTTGTTCTTTGTAGAAAAGCCCTTCAGTTTGACAAAACAAAAGTAGCAGTCATCACTATGAGTTTTGAGTTCTCTCCAAATCATGGGAACAGCAAATGGCATAGCCACTTTCCTCATATCCAACCAGTCACGAAGACCATTTGAACAACTTGCGCATATCACATGAGGGGCCCAGCTTTTGTCTTGATCACCAAGTGGACACTGAAAGTACATCTGGTACATCTTTTTAAGGCCGGAGTCACACACAACGTATAAAACGGTCCATTTTTGATGGTCGAGATACGCAGAAAATTTCCTGAACAGTGATCTGTATTCAATGCGAGGATGCGATTTTTTTTTTATCCAAAAATCCGTGTGTCATCCTTATGGCATCTGTACAGCGAGATTTTCTCGCCGGCTTGCAAAATAGACATAGAGTGGATCCATGGACTCAAATATTCGTAAAAACATATATACAGTCTATATATATATATATATATATATATATATATATATATATATATATATATATATATATATATATATATATATATATATATATATATATATATATATATATATATATATATATATATATATGTATATATATATATATATATATAGATTATATATCTATATCTATCAGTGAGACACATGTATATACTCGAGTATAAGCTGACCCGAGTCCACACATTATGGCCCCATAAGGGTGCTCCGCACATTATGCCCCATAAGATGCTCCATACATTATGGCCCCTTAAGATGCTCCATACATTAGGGGCCCCATGAGATGCTCCACACATTATGGCCCCATGAGATGCTCCACACATTATGGCCCCATAACATGCTCCACACATTATGCCCCATAAGATGCTCCATACATTATGGCCCCATAAGATGCTCCATACATTAGGGGCCCCATGAGATGCTCCACACATTATGGCCCCATGAGATGCTCCACACATTGTGGCCCCATGAGATGCTTCATACATTGTGGCCCCATAAGATGCTCCATGCATTTGCCCCATATGCTGTTGCTGCGATTAAAATAAAAAAAATCACATACTCACTTTCTTCGCTCAGGCCCCCGGCACTTGCGATAGTCACCTTCCTCGTTCCATCGCTGCACGCTGCTCTGTCTTCCATCCTCTGCACTGACTGTTCGCGCCCTTTGACCTGAACAGTCACAGGCAGAGGACGGAAGACAGAGCAGCGCGCAGCGATGGAACGAGGAAGGTGACTATCACGCACTGCTCACCTCCCCCGATATACTCACCTGATCCCGGCGCGGTCCCTGGCAGCGTCTCACTGTCAGATGGTCTCCGGGAGCTGGCGGCATCTTCCTATGTTCAGCTGTAACATACCGCTCATTACAATAATGAATATGCGTGCATATTCATTACTTTAATGTGCGGTACCACTTGACCGCTGAACACAGGAAGAGCTGCCCGGAGACCATCGTACATGCAGGGACCGCGCCAGGAGCAGGTGAGTATGTCACCGTGCCGCTCCCCCTCACCCGCCGACCCCCCCGCCAACACTGACTTGAGTATAAGCCGAGAGGGTCTCTTTCAGCCCAAAAAGTGGGCTGAAAATCTCAGCATATACTCGAGTATATACGGTACATATATTTATATTTCATATAGCACTGGATAGCAGAAAAGCCGGTAATTCAATTGCCGGCTTTTGCTATCTCCTTATCAAACCCGACAGGATATGAGACATGGTTTACATACATATATTCACATTCAGTTGCTCATAATCATTAAATATACCCTTTCTATATGTGGGTAAAGTACCTAAACATATATAGCTCACGACTAGTGTGACCTGATAATAAATTAATCAAACACTATGGTACTAGATAAAATATCAAATTTTTATTGAAAGTCAATGATAAAACGCATAAAATACATTTACTACATGTTGTAGAGGGTACAAAAAATCAACAAAAGAGGGACTACACTGCCTAAGATGCACTTCCTATCCAGACTACAAATATGCAAAAGCTGTCACCCACCTAGGCAACCTAAGATCATCACCGTAATTAGGAGCTATCTGTGGCCATTTCATAACGCCATGACAATAAAACTGGCCCCAAAGTAACGCTCCGACATTTGGCTATGCTGTTGGTGTGCATAAGAGGGTGGAAAGTAAAGGCAAAGTACCTGCTATAAATTCTGGAAGGGTGTCTCGGCAGAGGGACGCCGAGACACCCTTCCAGACTTTATAGCAGGTACTTTGCCTTTACTTTCCACCCTCTTATGCACACCAACAGCATAGCCAAATGTCGGAGCGTTACTTTGGGGCCAGTTTTATTGTCATGGCGTTATGAAATGGCCACAGATGGCTCCTAATTACGGTGATGATCTTAGGTTGCCTAGGTGGGTGACAGCTTTTGCATATTTGTAGTCTGGATAGGAAGTGCATCTTAGGCAGTGTAGTCCCTCTTTTGTTGATTTTTTGTACCCTCTACAACATGTAGTAAATGTATTTTATGCGTTTTATCATTGACTTTCAATAAAAATTTGATATTTTATCTAGTACCATAGTGTTTGATTAATTTATTATCAGGTCACACTAGTCGTGAGCTATATGGTTTACATACAGTAAACCATTTCATATCCCTTATTTTTTTACATATTCCTCACTAGTAATGTAAGAAGTGTATGTGTGCGAAATTTGGGAGTTCTAGCTGTTAAAATAAAGTGTTAAATCACGGAGAAAACTGGTGTGGGCTCCCGCGCAATTTTCTCTGCCAGAGTGGGAAAGCCAGTGACTGAGGGCAGATATTAATAGCCTAGAGAGGGACCATGGTTATTGACACCCCCCCCCCCCGGCTACAAATATCTGCCCCCAGCCACCTCAGAAAAGGCACATCTGCAAGATGCGCCTATTCTGGCACTTGGCCAGTCTCTTCCCACTTCCCTGTAGCGGTGGGATATGGGGTAATAAAGGGTTAATGTCACCTTGCTATTGTAAGGTGACATTAAACCAGGTTAATAATGGCGAGGTGTCAATAAGACATCTATCCATTATTAATCCTATGTTCTTAAAGGATTAAAAAAACACACACACATTAGGAAAAAAGTATTTTAATGAAATAAAGACACAGGGTGTTGTAATAGTTTATTAAACGCTCAATCCAATTGAAGACCCTTGTCACCTGAAACAAAGTTAAAATAAAAAAACAACAATATCCCATACCTCTCCGGCGTTACAGTGAAGTCCCATGATGTAAATCCATCAGAAGGGGTTAAATAATTTCACAAGCAGAAGCTCTGCTAATGTAGCTGTGCTCCTGCCTGCGTCCCCTGCTGGCATAAACTCATATGAACTCGAGCGTGAGAAAATATTCTGAAAAATTCCCATGCTCGAGTTCATATGATACTGTGTGTGTATGTATGTGTATGTATATATATATATATATATATATATATATATATATATATAATGTGTATGTATGTATATGTGTGTATGTATGTATGTGTGTGTATGTGTGTGTATATATATATATATATATATATATATATACACTCACTGGCCACTTTATTAGGTACACCTGTCCAACTTCTTGTTAACACTTAATTTCTAATCAGCCAATCACATGGCGGCAACTCAGTGCATTTAGGCATGTAGACATGGTCAAGACAATCTCCTGCAGTTCAAACCGAGCATCAGTATGGGGAAGAAAGGTGAGTTGAGTGCCTTTGAACGTGGCATGGTTGTTGGTGCCAGAAGGGCTGGTCTGAGTATTTCAGAAACTGCTGATCTACTGGGATTTTCACGCACAACCATCTCTAGGGTTTACAGAGAATGGTCCGAAAAAGAAAAAAAATCCAGTGAGCGGCAGTTCTGTGGGCGGAAATGCCTTGTTGATGCCAGAGGTCAGAGGAGAATGGGCAGACTGGTTCGAGCTGATAGAAAGGCAACAGTGACTCAAATCGCCACCCGTTACAACCAAGGTAGGCCTAAGAGCATCTCTGAACGCACAGTGCGTCGAACTTTGAGGCAGATGGGCTACAGCAGCAGAAGACCACACCGGGTACCACTCCTTTCAGCTAAGAACAGGAAACTGAGGCTACAATTTGTACAAGCTCATCGAAATTGGTCAGTAGAAGATTGGAAAAACGTTGCTTGGTCTGATGAGTCTCGATTTCTGCTGCGACATTCGGATGGTAGGGTCAGAATTTGGCGTAAACAACATGAAAGCATGGATCCATCCTGCCTTGTATGGAGCATCTTTGGGATGTGCAGCCGACAAATCTGCGGCAACTGTGTGATGCCATCATGTCAATATGGACCAAAATCTCTGAGGAATGCTTCCAGCACCTTGTTGAATCTATGCCACGAAGAATTGAGGCAGTTCTGAAGGCAAAAGGGGGTCCAACCCGTTACTAGCATGGTGTACCTAATAAAGTGGCCGGTGAGTGTATATATATATATACATAGTGTAGACATTACTTTTATCTGTTCTATTCTAACCTGGCAGTGTTATTTAACTGTACACTGCTCTGAATTTGCTGGCTTTTCTATTGAACACCGGTGCGTATTTCTCGCAAGCCAGACTGATGGTCCTTGTAATCCGTCTTTATCTCGCACCCATAGACTTGCATTGGCGATTCTCGGCCGAGATGCGCTGACAATCGCAGCATGCTGCAATTTCACTCGGATCCTGAATACGGCCAAGAAAACAACGGATAATAGGAGCTGCCCCATAGATTACCATTGGGCCGAGTGCTATGCGATTTTTTTTATCGCATCGCACTCGTCCTTATTACGGTCTAGTGTGACTCCGGCCCAATATCATGAGTGACTGAACTTTTGGTGCAAAAGAACCACACACATAGCAAAATCTGTTTGGATGATTGATACACTGTCAGGGCATTTTTCTCCTTTAACCCCTTCATGACCCTGAGTATTTTCGTTTTCGTTTTTTGCTCCCCTCCTTCCCAGAGCCATAACTTTTTTTTTCCTGTTAATATGGCCATGTGAGGGCTTATTTTTTTGCCGGACGAGTTGTACTTCTGAATGACATCATTGGTTTTACCATGTCATGTACTAGAAAACGGGGAAAAAAATTCCAAGTGCGGTGAAATTGCAATAAAAGTGCAATCCCACATGTGTTTTTTGTTTGGCTTTTTTGCTAGGTTCACTACATGCTAAAACTGACCTGCCATTTTGATTCTCCAGGTCATTGCGAGTTCATAGACACCAAACATGTCCAGGTTCCTTTTTATCTAAGTAGTGAAAAAAATTCCAAACTTTGCTAAAACAATTTGCACAATTTTCCTATACCCGTAGCGTCTCCATTTTTCGTCATCGAGGGTCGGTTGGGTTGAGGGCTTATTTTTTGCATGCCTAGCTGATGTTTTTAATGATACCATTTTGGTGCAGATACGATATTTTGATCGCCCGTTATTGCATTTTAATGCAATTTCGTGGCAACCAAAAAAAGTAATTCTGGCTTTAGAATTTTTTTTCTCGCTACGCCGTTTAGCGATCAGGTTATTCCTTTTTTCTCTAGTAGCCTTCCACGACAGCCACCAGGAGGTTGTCTCCATACCCTAATGGGGGACAGGAAGCACGAGAGGTTAAAAGCCCCTCCCACCTCCCATTAACCAGTGTCTTTCCTGTCCCCCATGGGGCATGGAGAGGTTTCTGGTGCGCTGCAGCGGCGGCTCTGAGCAGTGTACCTGTATTTCTATTCTGCCGGGCACTAATGGTCGGGTCCCTCGGGGCTTCCTCCTGCGCTGTGCCTCCCGTCTCCCTGGATTCTGGGACCGCGTTCCCGGTCCTCCTGCGTCCTCTTGCGGGGACAAAGCTGGCCGGTGAGCCCATCCTGGAGGCCTCCCTGAGCTCTCCGGCGTCTCCCCCTCCTGACGCACGCTGTTCGGCGACCCGGAAGTCAGGTGATCCTCCACTTCCGGGTCGGCGCTCCTGCACAGGAGCGACAGACCAGCGCTATGGATCACCGAACGGCGTGTGAGGCACGCTGCATCCTCGCACGCCTGCCTGGGACTGCGGAGGGGGAGGGGCGGCGAATTGCCTCGCGCTGGTGCAGACTTATTTTCTATATAAGCTGCGAAGACGTCTCAGGTAAGCCTGCTGTAAGCATGGATTCGTCTTGCCCTGCAGCTGCAGAGCCCAGCGCTCCTCAAGCCCTAGTAAGTGTGGCAGAGATGGGTCCCATTCTAAGGTAGTGCCTTATACACCTTCTTACACCGCTTCCTCTTTCTTTGCAGGCAGTCAAGTCTGGCCCTAAAAACATTACCAAACGCAAATGTGCTACCTGTAATGTGAAAATGCCACTAGATTGGGAGAAAAAGTTGTGCCAACCTTGTACGGATAAAATTGTCCGAGCGGAACACCCTTCATTAATTGAGGAAATCCGCTCCTTGGTTAGGCAGGAGGTTCAGACCTCTCTGGCCACGCTCGCCCCACCTCCACCGCCGCCACCATCCTCACCTGGTCCATCTCTCCCCAAAAAGAGAAAAATCCAGGAGTATTCTGAGTCAGAGTCTGAGGGATCTTATACGTCCTCTTCTGTCAAATGGGAGGATGTGTTACCCCATAAATCTGCGGAAATTAGGAAATATCTTTTTTCCTCTGAATACATTGAGGAATTGGTATCTGCAGTGAGGAACACCATGGGGCTAAAAGAGGAGTCAGTTCCTCAGTCTATACAGGACGAACTTTTCGGTATACATACTGAAAAACAACCTGTTTTTCCCGTCCATAAAAGCATAATAGACATGATTAATAATGAATGGGAATTGCCGGAAAAGCGTCTGACAACTCCTCCAGACTTTAAACATCGGTTTCCTCTTGATGAGGACGCAATAAAATGGAACATCCCAAAAATTGATGTTCAGGTGGCTAGAGTGGCTAAAAAAACGGCTTTGCCGTTCGAGGATTCCTCCCAGTTAAAGGACCCCTTAGATAGAAAGATTGAAAGCCTTCTCAAAAAATCCTGGGAGACGTCTACCTCAGCCCTCAGATTCAACATCGCATCCACCTGTGTGGCCCGCTCCCTCTTCCGCTGGATAGAAGAGCTAGAAAACCACATCTCTCAGGGTACTCCGAGAGAAGAAGTTCTGGACTCCCTGCCTATTTTACACAGAGCGACTGGGTTCCTCGCAGACTCCTCACTGGAATCTATCCGGGTGGCAGCCAGGTCCTTGGTCCAGACAAATTCAGCCAGAGGAGCTCTCTGGTTAAAAATGTGGAGCGGAGACGTCACTTCCAAAATAAAACTATGTTCCATTCCCTTTAAGGGTGACTATGTGTTTGGGCCCTCATTAGACGTCATCTTAGAGAAAGCCACAGACAGAAAGAAAACTCTTCCTGAACAGAGGCCTCCCAGGAAGCGTTTTTTTCGAGCCTCCCAGTCCCAGCCCTCCCAGGGAAAAGGGAAAGGAAAAACCGGGAGGTGGAGTTATGCTAAGGGGAAGCCTAAAAACATCCTTATTCCCCAGCAAACTCAACAAGAAAAACAATGACTCCGATCCGGTGGGGGGGAGGCTTTCGAACTTCACTCACAGTTGGCAGAATATCTCCAACAGTCCCTGGGTGGTCAGTGTTATACAACAGGGGCTTCTGATAGAGTTCGATGCACCTCCCCCCAGGATCGTAAGAGTCACCTCCCCGTCATCTCGGGAGACCCAGAAGCTGATGATGGCTGGAATTCAGGACTTGCTAGACTCGAGCGCTATCTCCCCGGTCCCGGTGAACGAGCAAGGGAAAGGGCACTATTCCCGTATCTTCATGATAAAAAAGCCTTCCGGGCAATCTCGGATTATAATAAATCTGAAAGCTCTCAACAAATATATAACTTACCGCAAGTTCAAGATGGAGTCAGTAAAAACAGCCATCCCTCTAATAGCTCCTCAATCATATATGGCAACAATAGACCTCAAGGATGCCTATTTCCATATTCCAATGCATCCTCGCCACAGGAAATACCTAAGATTTGCGGTTCAATTCAATCAAAAAATCTTACATTTCCAATACAATGTTCTCCCCTTCGGGATCTCCTCAGCCCCAAGGGTGTTTTCCAGAGTCATGGCGGAAGCAGTAGCCCATATCAGGAGTCAAGACATCGCTATAGTGCCGTACTTGGACGACCTTCTATTAATTGATCCTTCCGCCGAAATTCTCAATCAGAGAATTTCCAAAACTCTGAACATTTTACAGGATTTGGGTTGGATACCAAATCTAAAAAAGTCTCAACTGTCACCATCAAAGGTGAGGAAATTCCCCGGGGTCCTCTTGGATTCAGAGAATCAGAAATCTTTCCTACCAGAGGAACACCGAATAAACCTGATTTCCAAAGTCTCAGACTTCAAAAAACAACGTTCTCCGACTTTACGGGCTGCAATGTCTCTCCTGAGGTCAATGACGGCCTGTATACAATCAGTCCAGTGGGCTCAAAGCCACTCAAGAGTACTGCAGGCACACATCTTAGGGAACTGGAACGGAAATCCAAATTCCCTGAACAGAAGAATATACACTCCTGGGAAGGTAAAGGTCTCGTTAACCTGGTGGGCGATCCAATCAAACCTGCTAAAAGGAGTAGACTGGGTACAAGATCCTCTGATCACGGTGACAACGGATGCCAGTCAAAAAGGTTGGGGAGCAGTTGTCTCGCAGATCCCATTTCAGGGTCACTGGAATCAAAGAGAAAGTTCCAGTTCCTCCAACTCCAGAGAATTGATGGCAGTGGAGAGGGCCCTCCTGGCGGCCAGCAGTCTCATTATAGGTCAACATGTCAGAATTTATTCGGACAATATGACGACTGTTGCGCATCTAAAACACCAGGGAAGTCCAAAGTTCAACCAGTTGAGAGCAATATCAAACAGAATATTTTGCTGGGCAGAGAAACATCTCCTCTCACTATCAGCAATACACCTCAGAGGGTCAGTGAACATTCATGCAGATCTCCTAAGTCGTCACGACTTGCATCCGGGAGAATGGAGCCTGAAGGCGGACATTTTCAGAATGTTGACAGACAGATGGGGACTTCCCGATATAGACCTTCTAGCGTCAAGTCAGAATGCACAGGTCGAGAACTACTTCTCCCTGAACCCCAAGGACAGGTCTCAAGGAGTAGATGCCTTCGCTCACGCATGGAGGTTTCATCTAGCGTACGCATTCCCTCCAATACCGTTACTGGCGAAGACCCTCCGGAAGATCCGGGACGATCAGGTCCAAACTATCCTAGTAGCGCCGACATGGCCGAAAAGAAGCTGGTACCACCTCATAAGAGAACTGAAGGTGGATGGTCCAGTTTTTCTTCAAGCAGAAGATCTTCTCCGCCAAGGCCCCTTTTATCATCCGGAACCACAAAGGTTCAATCTGGCAGCCTGGCTATTGAAGCCCAGGTACTAAATGCTAAAGGCCTTTCACAGTCGGTAATCTCTACCCTACAGAAGTCTAGAAAACCTATTACCAACGCCATATATGGAAAAATTTGGAATAGATTCTCCTCGTGGTGTCATCCTCATAATCCTGACCCTTTCCATCCTAATATCTCACAGATATTAGATTTTTTGCAAAAAGGTTTGGAAATGGGGCTGAAGCCAAGTACCTTGAAAGTTCAAGTGTCAGCCTTGAGCTCTGTCTTCGATCAAGACCTTGCAAGTCATCGTTGGATAAAGAGGTTTATGGTCGCAGCATCAAGGCATTGTCCAAGAAAACAAATTTTTGTACCATCATGGGACTTAAACATAGTTCTAAAGGGCCTTACGGCTCCTCCATTTGAGCCATTATCATCTTGTTCCTCGCAACTTCTCTCCTGCAAAACGGCCTTCTTGGTTGCAATTTCTACTGCCAGACGAGTGGGAGAAATACAAGCCCTTTCAGTCAGAGAGCCTTATCTTACCATAAGAGATGACTCCATCGTGTTCCGACCTGATCCATGTTTTCTCCCGAAGGTAGTGTCAGAGTTTCATCGATCACAGGATATAGTCCTCCCATCGTTCTGTCACAATCCTTCAAATCCGGAAGAACACAGATTTCATACTTTGGATGTACGACGTATAGTGTTGTACTATTTAGAACATACTAAATCGTTCAGGATTGACAAAAATCTCTTCGTTCATCTTTCTGGCAGAAACAAGGGCAAGAAGGTAGCGAAGAGTACCATCGCCAACTGGATAAAGAAAGCCATTACTGAAGCATACCTAACCCAGAATATTGCTATTCCTGCGGGCCTAAAAGCTCATTCCACCAGATCTACGTCTGTCTCTTGGGCTGAAAGGGCTGGTGCTTCAACAGAGCAGATTTGCAGGGCAGCAACATGGTCTTCCTTGCACACTTTTACTAAGCATTACAGATTGGACTTCTGGTCCAACCGGGATCTTGCCTTTGGCCGAAAGGTTCTTCAGGCTGTGGTCCCTCCCTAAATACAGAATTGGTTGGCATTCCTCCTGGTGGCTGTCGTGGAAGGCTACTAGAGAAAATAGAATTATTCTTACCGTTAATTCGGTTTCTAGGAGCCTTCCACGACAGCATTAATTCCCTCCCGATGTTCTTGGATAATTTTCTGAGAACCTAAAAGGTAACCGGTGCTGTGGGTTCAGTTGTAAGTCACTGGTTAATGGGAGGTGGGAGGGGCTTTTAACCTCTCGTGCTTCCTGTCCCCCATTAGGGTATGGAGACAACCTCCTGGTGGCTGTCGTGGAAGGCTCCTAGAAACCGAATTAACGGTAAGAATAATTCTATTTTTTATTGATAGATCATGCGATTCTGAATGCGGCGATACCAAATATGTGTATGATTGATTTTTTTTTTTATTTTGAATGAGGCGAAAGGGGGGTGATATAAACTTTTATATATTTTTTTAAATACTTTTTTTTTTACTTTTGCCATGCTTCAATAGCCTCCATGGGAGGCTAGAAGCTGGCACAACTCGATTGCCTCTTCTACATAGAGGTGATGCACAGATCACCTGTATGCAGCAGAATTACAGAATTGGTATGAACGCCTACCACAGGGTGGCGCTCATAGCAATCCGGCATCAACAACAATAGAGGTCTCAAGGAGACCTCTGGTTTTTATGCCGAGACATCGCTGACTGACGATCATGTGACGGGGGTCAGTGATGAGCGCATTTCCGGCCCGATGGCCAGAAGCGCTAGTTAAACTCTGCTGTCAGTGTTTGACAGCGGCATTTAACTAGTTAATAGCGGCGGGTGAATTGCGATTCCACCCGCCGCTATTTCGTGCACATGTCAGCTGTTCAAAACAGCTGACATTTCCCGGCTTTGATGCGAGCTCACCGCCAGAGCCCGCATCAAGCAGGAGATCTGACCTTGTACGTACTATCCCATACGAGGTCAGAAAGGGGTTAAATCAGATCAAACAGTAGAGTAAGTTCAGTTCAATGGTGGTTACAAACTTAAAAAATAAAAATAAAAAAATAATAATGCGATGAGCCGACCGACTATATGTAGATATTTCCCCAAAGATGACAGAGGCAGCTTGTATTTAGAACTAATTTTACTGGAGGTAATTTGGTAGATGACTATATACAGTTGTGAGGTAAATGGGTCAGCCTATTCCTTACAGATGAACATTTGCAGACAGTCAGTTTCTCAGTGTGATATTTGCTGCTTTCAGGTTTTCTGTGGAGACCCTCACTCAGTTCCACCTCAGTGGCTGAGCTGTTTTCTTCCCTCTGAGGTGACTTGGCCTCCCCGAAATGCAGTGAAAATCCTCTCACAATGGCGGCTGTCCGCTGCCTTCCCTTCTGTCTCCCTGTGGCAGGGCTCAGATCCCTGTAGAGGCCTGTCTCCTGTCAGTCTCACATACCAGTCCTTGCTGCCATCACCATCCTTTTCTGACTGACTCAAATTTTGCCACCTCATAAGTTAGCTCCTCCCCATAACATGTGACTTTATGAGAAGCAGTCATTGATTGACTGCACTGTCAATACTCCTTCCCATAAAACTCACTAAAACCTCCATCCCACTTGCGATGAAATCTGACTTATTCAATCCGATATAAAATCGGATTGAATTCGGACCAATGTTATTCTATGATTGTGTCTTTGTCTGCGTTTTTTTTTTCCAGCTCGGATCGGATCACAAACGGACTGGAAAAAGTCGCAGCATACTGCGATTGTAATCGGAATTCTGATCGCATCCCGCAATAGAAGTCAATGGGTGCCAGAAAAAAATCACACTGCACGCGGACCATGCGAGTGTTGATTTTTACACAGCGATCTTCTTGTGAAAGCCGGCAATTCATATGCGGATACAGTAAAATCACACTGACAGGTTAGAATAGACAGAATAGATTTATTCACATAGATATATAGATATATCAAATTACCAAAGTTATAACAAATTATAATCATTATCCTCTATCCCACAGTCCCGTGAACATATACCCATCATACATATCCTCCATTCCATAGTCCCGTGCCCATATACCCATCACACATCTTCCATCCCATAGTCCCGTGCCCATATACCCATCACACACAACATGGCAACCATTACGACGTAACCGTCACCATTGCAACCTATTATGACATCATCGTCACCATGGCAACCATTATGACATCACCGTCACCATTGCAACCTATTATGACATCATCATCACCATGGCAACCATTATGACATCACCGTCACCATTGCAACCTATTATAACACCATCGTTGCCATGGCAACCATTGACATCATCGTCGCCATGGCAACCATTATGACATCATCACCGACACACACTCATTTATATATATAGATAGATAGATGTAGATAGATATAGATGTCTCATATATCGCATCGATACGCGTGGGGCTTTAGTCTCTTTTAACCTCCCCAGCATTAGCACCTTGTTATTGCTTATCGCATTTCTGCCTGGCTAGCTGGAGCTTCAGGACTTTGAACCATAGAGTGTATTTTGTTCACAGGCTCTTGGGTGATATTTCTTGTTATCCGGTGGCCTCTATCTCTGCATGTTATTATTTGGTAAATATGCTTATGGTGCGTAATCCACATTTAACCTTTCTTTTGTTGATACATTGTGTCCAGTGCTTATAAGTTATAGCTCGTAGCAGATAGGTATTTATTGTTGTATATGCACATATACTTTGTTTGGTTAGATTATATATTATTGGGTGCTTTATGGTATATTTTTACTTCCTATCGGGGGGGTTGCATATGGCCTATTAGCCATGTGCTTGTTTTTGGCTTTTTAAATGTTTTTAAATGTGTGTCTTGCCCCGTTGTATGTTTTTTGTACAAATAAAAGTATTGCTTGAAGGTTGATCCCATTTGGTATGTATATCTTTTACTTGTTTGATTTCACATATATATGTATTTATATTACATAGATAGATGGAAGAAAAGCCGGTAGTTCAGCAGCTGAGGTAGTGTAAAATCACAGCAGGAGCCGACAGAAGAGATGGATTGCATACAGTAAATACATATAGAATAGGTAGATATATAGATGTCAGCGTGTGATTATACTGTACGCAGCAGATGTTTTGCCAGCTTTTCTCGTATCTATCTGTGCAATATAAATACACACACGTGTGTGTCACTGATACATATACCGTATATACTGAGGCAGTGGCGTAGGAAGGGGGGGCGGGGGGGGCGGGCCGCCCCGGGCGGCACAATACCGGGGGCGGCACAATGCCGGGGGCGGGTCCGACCCAGAGAGGAGGAAGGAAAAAAAATCTTCGGGCGGCGCCGACCGCCGCCACGACCAGGGCCCCCCCCCCCCCCCCGATACAAGCGCCGGCATTGGGCCCCCCGTTCTAATACTCACCTCTCCTGGTTCCTGCGGCAGCTGCAGCGTCTTCGGCGCCCTCTGACTCTGCGACGTCTCAGGGCAGAGGGTGCGATGACGTCATCACTGCACGCTCAGCCTCTCTGTCCTGAGCGTTGCAGAGCCGGAGAGACGCTGAGTGCACCGGACCTGCGCTGGGAACGGGAGAGGTGAGGATTTTACTTTTTTTTTTTTTTTTTCTTTATGTCTGACTCAGACACACTGGGGGCAATGCTGGACACTGGGGCATATTGCTAGACACACTGGGGGCAATGCTGGACACTGGGGCAGATTGCTGGACTCACTGGGGGCAATGCTGGACACTGGGGCAAATTGCTGGACAAACTGGGGGCAATGCTGGACACTGGGGCAGATAGCTAGACACACTGGGGGCAATGCTGGACACGGGCAGATTGCTGGACTCACTGGGGGCAATGCTGGACACTGGGGCAGATTGCTAGACACACTGGGGGCAATGCTGGACACTGGGGCAGATTGCTGGACTCACTGGGGGCAATGCTGGACACTGGGGCAGATTGCTGGACACACTGGGGGCAATGCTGGACACTGGGGCAGATTGCTGGACTCACTGGGGGCAATGCTGGACACTGGGGCAGATTGCTAGACACACTGGGGGCAATGCTGGACACTGGGGCAGATTGCTGGACTCACTGGGGGCAATGCTGGACACTGGGGCAGATTGCTGGACACACTGGGGGCAATGCTGGACACTGGGGCAGATTGCTGGACACACTGGGGGCAATGCTGGACACTGGTGCAGATTGCTGGACACACTGGGGGTAATGCTGGACACTGGGGCAGATTGCTGGACACACTGGGGGCAATGCTGGACACTGGGGCAGATTGCTGGACACACTGGGGGCAATGCTGGACACTGGGGCAGATTGCTGGACACACTGGGGGCAATGCTAGACACTGGTGCAGATTGCTGGACACACTGGGGGCAATGCTAGACACTGGGGCAGATTGCTGGACACACTGGGGGCAATGCTGGACACTGGGGCAGATTGCTGGACACACTGGGGGCAATGCTGGACACTGGGGCAGATTGCTGGACACACTGGGGCAAAGCTGAACACTGGGGCAGATTGCTGGACACACTGGGGCAATGCTGGACACTGAGCCTGTGCGGCCGCCCTGCTTGTGAATCCCAGCCCCGCACTCTGCATAATGCATAACACACTGCGGGGCTGGGATTACAAAGGTGGGTGGCCGCACTCGCCGCACAGGCACAGTCTGCAAGCCTGGCTGTGACGTCAGACGGCCAGAGCTCTCTGCGCCTGCACCAAACAGCGATACACAGCGCAGGCACCGGATTTGATGGGTAAACAGTGCTGAGGGGGCGGGGCCCTGCGTTGAGTGACGGCAATGGGGGAGGGGGCGCCAAACTCGGGAACAGCCCCGGGCGGCAAAAGCTCTAGCTACGCCAGTGTACTGAGGCACCTAATTTTGCCACAAAAAAACTGGGAAAAACTTACTGACTCGAGTATAAGCCTAGGGTGAGAAATGCAGCAGCTACTGGTAAATTTCAAAAATAAAAATAGATACCAATAAAAGTAAAATTAATTGAGACATCAGTAGGTTGTGTTTTTGAATATCCATATTGAATCAGGAGCCCCATATAATGCTCCATATAGTTCATAAACGGGCCCAATAGGATGCTCCATATTAAAATATGCCCTATATAATGCTGCATAAAAGGTTAATGATGGCCCCATAAGATGCTCCATAGAATAATATGCCCCATATAATGCTCCTTAAAAGTTGATGGCCCCATAAGGCGCTCCATAAAGGTTGATGGCCCCATAAGATGCTCCATAGAACAATATGCCCCAGATGCTGTTCCATAAAGGTTGATGACCCCATAAGATGCTTCATAGAATTATATGCCCCATATTCTGCTCCATAAAAGTTGATGGCCCCATAAGATGCTCCATAGAATAATATAACTCCATATGCTGCTCCATAAAGGTTGATGATGGCCCCATAAGAGGCTCCATAGAATAATATAACCCCATATGCTGCTCCATAAAGTTTGATGATGGCCCCATAAGATGCTCCATAGAATAATATAACCCCATATACTGCTGCTGCTTCGATAAAAAAAAAAAAAAATGACATACTCGCCTCTCGACACTGGGGGCCAGGTGTCGGTGTCGCTGCTGGCTCAGGCCCCCGGCACTTGCGATATTCACCTGTTCCCATTCCACTTCCATGCGCCGCTGTGTCTTCCGGGTCTCTGCGGTGACTGTTCAGGCAGAGGGTGCGCACTAACCACGTCATCGTGCCCTCTGATCTGAACGTCACAGCCAGAGGATGCGGAAGACAGAGCCCGGCGGTGGAACGGGGTCAGGTGAATATCGCATGTCTCCCCCTCCCCCGTCCCTGCAAGCCCCTGCTTCTCCGTTGGTCTCCGGCAGCTTGTTCCTGTGTTCAGCTGTCACATGGTACCGCTCATTAAAGTAATGAATATGCGCTTTGCCTATGGAAGTGGAGTGGCGTCCATATTCATTACTTTAATGAGCGGTACCATGTGACCGCTGAACACAGGAGCAAGCTGCCCTCGCTGAGACCATCTGAGAAGCAGGTAAGTACAGAGACCACACAAGGAGCGGTTGAGTATAATGTGACAGCCGCAGACCCCCTTGGACAATGACTCGAGTATAAGCCGAGAGGGCCACTTTCAGCCTAAATGGGCTGAAAATCTCGGCTTATACTCGTGTATATATGGTATCTATGTATTATATAGGTATATATCTATTCTAACCTGTCAGTGTGATTTTGCTGTACGCGCACATGATTTGCCGGCTTTTATTCTATCTATCTTTTATATATGTGTGTATGTATGTGTGTTTGTTTTGATGAATATTTCCTTCGAAAATGATGTGTAAATGACAGAGAATTGCTCTTTGTAAAAGCTCATGTTAAAATCGCATTATAATCGGATAGCAATTGCACTGCATTCGGATTAAATCGGATGCTAGGTGGGGAAAAATCGGATTGTACTCTCATAAAAAATGCATGACACTTGCATTACACTTGTCCGACACTCCTGCATCAAAGTCGGACCGATTTTTAAAATCGCTAGTGTGTCTCCAGCCTTACTGATTTTGTCCCTGTAAGAAAATTCACAAGTAAAACAAGCAAAGAAATGGGAATAACATAGGAAAAACCACATACATTGAAAATGCAGAAATAACATAATAACAATAATACTTCTGTCTCAGAAACTTTGTGATAGAGCAAAACTAAGCATATTTTTGCAATCGGCACATTAAACTCCAAAAAACAGACACATTACATTTGATGATTTTTTTGTTTTGACAAGTATAATTAATCGTTTAGTCTTTTGGTATGCAATCCTTAAATTAAGTAATTAGACATTTCAACTTTAAATTTATCAAAAAACCTACTGTCTTCTTGGGAAAAAGTAGCAGGCATTGCTTTCCAGCTTGAAAGACTGAAAACTCTTGACCTCAGGTATGACCAAAGGAATTTTCCAGCCTTCTCTATCTAAAACTCTTGCTGCATGTTGCGGTTTAGGTAGTGTAATAAAACTGATGTTAATTCGGAAGCTTTGGTTTTCTATGAACATAAGATCAGTTCTGCTAGTGATGTGGCATGTAAGAAAATACATGTAATCATAGGACTCCCCTATTATAGGTTTCCGGAGCTGTCATTGCTTCCACAGGCACCTACACAGAATTGTCTTGTGTAGCAAGTGTGATCTGTAGTAAGCAGCATAGTTGTACTTTGGAAGTTTCATGTGGTTATAAAATATACCAATTACAGTTCCAAGTGAATACATTTTGTTCATTTGCAGGTAATGTTGACATCTATTTATATAATTACCTTAAATTGTCTGTCATCCATTTCCGTCTGGACGTCCTCGAATCCTACAATCCAGCGCGCCGTAGCGGAAGTACGCCGACCGCCGTATTGGAGTACCCAAGTGATGGGTATTCCAATATGGCACCGCTGGTGGTACCAGGACCTTGCACAGTACCACCAGCGGGTCATCGCCAGACTCCCTACCGCTGGGATCCCGACCACTGCTCGGATCCTGACCATCGGGGCACCCTCCCCGCCGGGCACCCTCCCGATGCGATAGCATCGGGCCTCCATCTAGTTTTATTAATAAGCACTTCAGACATAGAATAAAAAAAGCTAATGTTCCCCTGTAAGGCTATGTAAATAATTACTTTCAGCACATTTTAATAAAGCAGTTGTCCAGGACTTCCATATTTATCACCTGTCTGTGGGACAGGTCATCAATATGGATGGGAAACATCAGCACCATACATTTCCTATTTATTTGAATGCGAGAAATTGCAAAGACCCCAAAGCAATCCATTAATGGTGACCGGTTCCATGATTCTTTCATTAATATCTAAGCCCCATACAACTTTTTTAAAGCACCACTCTAGCATATTTTTTTTAATTTTACCAGTGGAGTGGTGCCACTAATCACAAGTTCCCTGCACCTAGTATCATACTTGCTATCCGCGGTCTTCATCTGTTTCGGTGCCGCTTCAGTCTTCTGCAGGTTGTGACCTGCTGGATTGCTCCAGTGATTGCTGGGTGCTCACAACTAAATGTAAGTCTTTGAGAGGCAGAACAAGACTTTCATAGACTTACATCGAGAGCTTGTGACCTTTACTTCTGACTTCTGGTCAGTCAGAAGTTACGGTCACAAGATGGCGGCGTGCAACCAGGAAGAGAGACGTCTGCGGCTGGTCAGTGCAATGCTAGGGCCAGGGAACTTAAATTAATGGCACCAATCAAGGGCTGAAATAAAAAATAAACAATAGAGTGAAGTGGTGCTTAAAGCTTTGGAGGATACATGATGCAAAACTTTTCGGTGCCTGGTTACGCTTACACTTAATGAATACACTGCTGATTTACCATCCAAACAGCAAATATTTTAGAAAATCTCCTTGATGCGCAGTGAAGAATAATGTATGTGGTAATTGATCTGCAGCATGATCTTAACATAGCCTACAGTCATTCCAAGCATGGTTGTCTGTATACAGACCATGGAACAACAACGTCTTGGCTCAGCCTTCAATAGCATTGAGGAACTATTCATGTAGAAATCAGTTCTTGTACATGTAAAAGACATTAAAGTTAGATTTAGCCAACATCTCTAGGCATCTGTTTCATTCCTCTTGTGACCACTATTTATATTCGTCCTAAAAGCATTGCATCAAGCCTTTTCTTCAAGAGTAAAGTGATCAAACTTTGAATAACTGAATAAATGTGAAGAAGCCTTTACTATTCTAATTTTCTCTTAACAGTGAGAACAAACTTTCTCTTCCCACAAATCCATCTTCATTAGCAAGTTCTTTTGAAAAATTGACAACCCTTTCCCTTAACCGGACAGGAGTAACATGGAATGAGGTAATCTTCTTTAGCAGGGTTGGGATACTAGTGGTGCCTTGTTGTTTTTTAATTATATGATTTCCAGATGAGTAAGAAGAGTTTTGAGTCCAGAAATCAAAATGGCTTATATTAATATAATATTCTACCACATGTATGTAACCGCTAGCAAGTTGTTGTTTTATTTTACAGGTGCATCATTGGGGGACACAATAACCATAAATTAAGTCTGCAGCCACCGGATGGCTGATCGTAACAATACACCTTAAGAAAAAAAGTCTTCTCCCCAGCCTCCCTTGATTACCAAACCAAGCTACTCAGTTTAACTTGTCACGTAGGAAGCAGATACGGGTCTGTGCCTCAGACCTGTTTTTGCCTAAGTTTATTTTTTCAGTAGAGACTAACATCTCTATTTTCTCCTTTATGTTGGGTAGCAGAGTGGAGTAGTGTAATGTTTCACTTCTCTAAGCAATGAAGGGAACAGTCTGTAGTGGTCTGTCTGTATCCTCTCTAGTTGGGATGACAGGACCATTGTACTTTAATACTGTCAGCAATCAGTCCGTTGCCTTTTTGACTCCTGACCAATTGTCATCCAGAGCGCAGCACATTGTATTGATTAGAAGATGGATTCAGGATTCACAGGACCACAGTATCAAGCCTCTTCGGGACAGTTGGGTATGTCCCTTGCTTTGGTCCTGCGTTTTGCGATGTCTTCCCTGTGGCTTCTCCTGCAATGCTTTTCTCGCAGGCTTGCAGTGGTCTTGTAGTTTTATAGCAGCAAGTCCAATTATTTCCTTTTGCCCCTCTCCTACTATTGCGTCCAATCCAGTATCTCCTAGGCATTCTATCCTGCCAGCTTGGTGGTCTCTGTGGTATGTGGGCCACAATGCTTCTGTTCTGGTCATCCCATTGCGGCACGCGGTGCTACATGACCTTCAGTGGGGCTGTGATTCTAATTTACTTCCTGGCTTTATTGTGGCCTAGTTGCCTCCCATGAGGCCACGCCTCATCTCTGGCCAAACACAATCGCACTGACTTGCCCTCTGCGTAGGCTTCATGCCTTCCTCCTTTCCTGTGCACCACAGTCGTCTTATAGTCTTTTTAAGGATGGTTCTCCAACAGATATTGCTGATTGATGGCACCTCTCTCTCCCTGTTTCCTGACACCAGCTATCTCTTCTGTGTACCTTATTTCTCTGCCTTCTCTGTTTCTTGTATCTCTAAAGGACCCTACAGATAAATTCTCTGTCAGGTCTGTCTTAAAGGCGGCAGGCTCTGCTATGTGCCCAGCATTCACCGCCATTTGAGTTGCCAAAGCGGTTACCTCCTGAGTTAAACAGCACTGGTGAGGAGTTATTTCAGAAGCATTCAGTGCTGTATTTGCAGATGTGACTGACCAGATCACTCACATGGGCAAGTATCTTTGCTAGGTTTCTTTGGATGCTACTGAGTGCTCAGCTCAAATTGTGATTAATATTGTGGCTATTCACTATATTCTGTGGCTCAAGACTCAACCTTTTTTTCTAAAAATCTATTAGTTCTCTTCTGTTCGGGGCCAAATTGGGCAAGATTATTGCAGACTACATCGGTGGCAAGAGCACTTGGCTTCCGTATTCCAGGCCAGTTCTGAGTTTGGTAAATGTAGAACTCATCAATTTCATCAATCTCTTCCTTAGGTAGTCCTAATCACCAAGATAGATCCCCAGCTCTCCAGGGAAGGAAGAGACCATCTTTCAAGCTAACCCTATCCTAGTGACTATGGAGTCCAGGAGACAAGGCCTCTTGGTCCAGAGGCAATAGAATTTGCAGACATCTGGGGACTTCCCTCGGATGGGCATCCATCCCTTTCTCTTACAGAGCAAATAGTTTTCTGCTGTTGACGACGACTTATTTGGCACAGATGTTTTCACTTCGTACCAGTGGGATCATGATTATACCTTACCTTTACGGCATCCTCTTCAAGGCTCCGTCACACTTGGGGAACCTAGAAAGCCTACCATCTCTTTAGAATAGCCTGTCTCGCTTCAGGTGGATCTTCATCAAGCTGAAGTCCTCTCTGATCATGGCAAATGTGTTTTTTTTTCTTGGGATGCTGTTTTGATAAGATATTTTTTTGCAGAAAAGAAGATACCTGCTCTTCAGTCCAACATCTGTTCTATGAGATGGCCATCATGAAAACTCCTCAACTTCTGCATGAGTAGCATGGTCAAGATGGTATTTGCCTTCATGTCAATTCTGTTTGCTCAGTTTAATTCCAGACCTTATGGGAGAGCCCTTTTATCATATTGGGACTGGTCCTCCCTCTCCTTAGTTCAGCTGGTCCTTCTGTTGCTTAACGTCCACCACGTCCACCAGTCTCTCAGCCGGTGGTTGGCCTCAC
This sequence comes from Ranitomeya variabilis, assembly GCF_051348905.1. Taxonomy (NCBI): domain Eukaryota; kingdom Metazoa; phylum Chordata; class Amphibia; order Anura; family Dendrobatidae; genus Ranitomeya; species Ranitomeya variabilis. The sequence goes on from NC_135233.1 coordinate 643,065,720, forward strand.
CCTTCATGCACAAGGGCTGCTTCCCATTTGTTGGCAGATTCTAATGACGGAGGCTAGTCTCCTCAGCTGGGGAGTGGTTTTTCAACAGTTTTTAGTTCTAGGCTGTTGGAAAATGCAGTAGAGTTTTCTTCCCATCAATATGCTATATAGCTGAGGGTCATCCACCTGTCTTTTCTGCACTAGCAGCTTTTTATTTTAAGTCTGTCTGTCTGGATCCCGTTTAAGATTGTCACCACAAAGGCATACATCAACCATCATGGCAAAGCTGATCTGCCATGGCAGAGGTTTCAAGAGTTTTTTTTTTTTTTGGCAGAATGCAGAGTTCTGTCAATGTAAAGTGTCATTAACCCATGGACTTTTTAAGCACTGTCCCTCCTTCCCAGGTAACTCATGAAGTTCAAGACAAAGGGTTTTCTTACAATCTTGAGTGCTCCAGACTGGCACCAAAGATATTGGTGCGCTGCCGTGGTCAACCTCCTTGCAGACTCCCCATGGAGCTTCTTGGACTGTCCAGATCATCTTTCCCAAGATCCCATCTTCATTCAGAATTCATGTTTTTTTTTCTTCATAAAGAGGTATCGATCTACCAACATAATGAGGGTATTGTTCATCCGTCCGTCCTTCCTTCCTTCATTCTTTTGCCTTCTCATCACTTGGAGAGATCTTTGCACAATGCTGTCAGGGCTGTGTGCCATTACTTTTCAGTCACCGCTTCATTCAAATGCTTTGTAATAAAGGGGTACTCAGAAGTTTGGCCGCCTCTAAGGCCTCTCTCACACTTCCCTCTTTCTTTTCCCATCACAATGCGTCGTTTTGTGAAATGTTTCTGCTGGATCCGTTTTTTTTCTCATAGACTTGTATTAGCAACGGATTGTGACGGATAGCCTTCCGTTTCATCTGTCGTGCACTGGATCTGTCGTAAAATCGCTGTCCGTTGGGTGGAGACATCGCACATAGACACATTTTTTGTGCACATCGGAAAATCACGCAGCGACGGATGCTACACAGATCCTGGGAACAGGAGCATCGCGAGACACCGGAAGGTGAGAATATCAAGATTTTTTATTTTTATTATTATTTTTAATGTTATATCTTTTTACTATTGATTCTGCATAGGCACATCAATAGTAAAAAGTTGGTTACACTTGTCAAACACTATGTTTGACAAGTGTGACCAACCTGTCAATCAGTTTTCCAAGCGATGCTACAGATCGCTTGGAAAACGCTATGGATCCATCAAAAAAAACGGATCCAGTGCTTCCTTTTTTTACAATCTGCACAGGATCCGTCTTTTCAACATTTTGACAGATTGTGACTGATTGTAAAAAACGGAAGTGTGAAAGAGGCGTAAGGCAACCATTACTTGCTGGATTTGATCTACCATTATGGAAGCATATCAGGCTAAGGCCTCTTTCACACTTCCGTCTTCTGGCGTCAGTCACAATCCATCGTCGCGACGGATCCGTCAAAAATAGTGGTTCAACTAATGGAACGGATCCTGTTAGACAGATCCGTTGAAAAACTGGATCCGTTGCATCCGTCACATCCGTTATTTCATCAGTTTCATCCATTTTTTTGAGTTATCTGTTTTTTATATCTCCAAATGGGAGGCTCCCAAATGTGATTGGCTACTGGAAAATAATGGAAACCTATATATTGAGTGTTTTAACATCCCATCTGTGAGAGGTTATAGAGCAATTGGCAGAAATGGAAGGAGTCATAGCAAATATTGTTACCATCTATGCGGATTTTGCTTTTGAGGCCAATAGGTTGTCAGTGATTGTTCGGGAAAAGGAGGAAGAAAGACGGCGCATCCTTCGTCTGCGGCATCGCTGACTCCTTTGGATCCATCCGATCACTGCACAGCGATTGACCCGTGGTGTCTATTCAACGCTGTATATGGAATTGAGGCAAAACCTAGAGAAGTTCTTAAATTACGTACGCATGAGAGCTGAAAACTTTGATGTTTTGGTGGAACGGGTTGGAGAACTAATCAGGAGAAAGGACACCTATTTCTGCTTTTCCATATCACCCGCAGAGCGCAGAGACCTTTCCCGGCGCCTGCGCACTGCAGTACTTTGCTCTGCCCTCAACAGGGCAGACAAAGTACGCCTGCGCCGGAGCCGCAGCATGAAGACAAGAAGAGGAAGAGGACGTCATCGTAAGAAGATGGGAGGCCCCGGACCAGACCACGACGCCCATCGGATTGGACCGCAGCGGGACCGCCCCTGGGTGAGTATAATCTAACCTCTTTTTCTCATCTTTCAGGATACATTGGGGGCTTATCTACAGCATTACAGAATGCTGTAGTAGATAAGCCCCTGATGCCGGTGGGCTTAGCTCACCTTCGATTTTGGGGTTGACAGGTTCCCTTTAAATACTCAATTTCTGCTATCCACTTTTTCATGCACCTTTTATTTAAACAAATATACCCTCAACCAACTCTGTATTGCATGTTGTGTTTTCCAGTTTTACATAAACCAAACTGGAAAATTTACCTTGGTGAAATGATACTTCCTACATTTTTAGGGGAAATTTTTATTAGATTTTTTTTTGTTTTAATTTTTTTTTTTTAAATCACAAGTAGGGGCTACACTGCTCTTTATTTTAAATAGAAGTACATTAAATGCAAATTTTGTAACAAAAAAAAACGCACAAACACACCGCCATCACACACACGCAATATGCCACACAGACACACCGCAGAACTTTGTTTAAAATACATGTAAAGTTATAAAAAAAAAAAAGCCTGGACACAGACACGCAGCAAACACACACACACACACGCCACACACACACACACACACGCCGCACTACTTTGTTGGAAGTACATGACAGTATTAAAAAAGCTAAACAACCATGGCTGGACACACACACACACACACACACACACTTGCCACACACACACACACACACACACACACACACACACACACTGGCAGGACTCACGTGGGCTTTCAGGACGCTGGCTGATAGGTAGTCCTCTTGCTGGCTGGCTGGCAGGACTCTGGATGGCTGGCTGGCAGGACTCTGGATGGCTTCTTGGTGGCTTCTTGCTGGCACATTGAGGAATGAAGTGACATGGCAGGTTTATATAGATTTGGGACTGTCTGGCCAATTGGCTACTAAATCCAGATTTGGAGCATGCTCAGTGTAAAAAACGGAATCCGACGCTGGATTCCGTCATTTCACGGATCCTCCGCCCATATGCTTCCATTCTAGCCAACGACGAACACCACTGGATCCGTCACTGTCTGTCTTTTCGACGCAGACAAAACGCGTTAGATTGTATGTCTTCTCCAGACAACGGATAAACAAATTCCGACGTTTTTTTCACAAAACGACAGATTTTGACGGAAACAAAAAGACGGAAGTGTGAAAAAGGCCTAAGGCCAGTGCGCCTCCATTCACGGTTATGGCTCACTGTACCTGGGTGATAGAAGCTTCCTGGTTTGTATGCCACCACGCATTTGCACTGCAGCTCTGTACGGCTGCTACTTGGTCATCTATCCATACCTTCTTCTAGGTTTTACAGAGTGTAAAGGTATGAATCTTTGCGTCGATGGATGCAAATCCTGTTAGAAAGATGCTAAAAGAGGCAGTCATTCAGATAGTGACATGAGTAATTAATTACTTTTCTTTGTTGCAACATTGTTATTCCCCATCCAAGATATTGCTTTGTGACATCCCATGTACCCCCCAATAAAGACCCCAAGAAAAGAGGTTCTTTGATACTCGCCATAAAATCTTTCTTGTAGTCTTCATTGGGGAAGACACCACTCTACATTTGTTGGCCATATAGCCGTTAATTTGTATTGTTTCTTTTCAGACTTGCTCTTTTCTTTCTTTTTATGCTTGTGCTTCTGCTATCTCACTAACTGAGTTGCTTAATTCTGGTATGAAAATGGAGGTGATTTGACCTTTAATATTTTTTTTTATATTTTAAAACATTTTTTATTTTTATTTTATTTTTGAACTTGCGATTGTTTGATCTCTTAGGCTACTTTCACACATCAGGTTTTCAGTGTCAGGCTAAATCCGGCTAATTTTCAAAAGACCGGATCAGGCGAATGTTGCCGCCGGATCAGGTTTTTTCCCCATAGACTTGTATTATTGCCGGATTTCACCGGATGACATTGCGTTTCGTCCGGTTTTCGCGATCCGGCAAATCTGCCGCTTCCGGTTTCTTGAAAAAACGTCCACTGCAACGTTTTTTGTCTCTGGCGAAAAAGTCTGAAGCGCTGGCTGTTTGCTAGAATGGAAGCCTATGGGAGCCAGAAGGTGCCGGATCCGGAAAAAGGCGGATCCGGCAGCCTGATCCGGTTTTTTAAACAGCATGCTCCAAATTTTTTTTTATCCAATAATCTAGATAGACTGGCCAGATCCGTCAAAAAAACGGATCCGTCACATCAGTTTTTCACAATCTGCGCCGGATCCAGTTTTTTCGACATTCGCCGGATTTAGCTTGACACTGAAAACCTGATGTGTGAAAGTAGCCTTATACTGCAATACCATGGATTTCCGTACATAGAGAAAGTGTTGTTCTACCATGGAGCTCTGCCTGTGGTTGAACTTTACAAAAGAGTAAAGATGGCAGGTACATGGACCTTCAGCTTGGAGTTCCTACACAATGTCAAATGAGTGCTAGCAGTGTCAGAATGTGTAGGAACACACCCCTTTAATAATGAGAATGGTAACGCCCAGTGGTTAGTTTATTCATAAATATTCAGGGGGAATAATGGGTGAATAGGTGTACCCCAGAATTTTCATATGAAAATCAAGTATTTACTAAAGCAGTAATCTTAGGAACGCTGAATGATTGTGGTTTTTTGTTTTAGATTTAAGTATGTATTTTAAATCTTTGCTTAGTTCATACAGGTTATGAACATTTTCATCCTGTAATTGAGGTCAGTCTTTTGTTTTTTTTTGTGTCTGAAAGGTTTTACAGTGTGCTGTTATGTGGCCCGCTCTTGAAGAGCTACATCTGTCTTCAAACAACATCACTCTTTTAGAAAGGTAAAGTCGTTACTTGAATGTATTATGGAAATTTACAAGAATGCAGGACTTCACACTATAATCCTTTGGTGTGTTTGTGTTGCAGAATATTATTATGGCTTCCAACTGTTTAGACTGATCACAATGTTATTTTGTGTGAAAAAGTTATTCCTAAACTCTCAATATGGTCTTACAATAATGTACAAAATGATTTGCACATCCTATTCCATTGGACTCGACCATGGACTGTAACCGATGCATGGGACAGAGAGTACTGCCTCTTGCCTGCTAATCTCTGTGTAGTTCTAACTCATGGAGGATTATTAGGTTTCTCTCATCTGGCATCTTGTCAGCATAGCTAAGCCCTGGGATGTATCCAGAATGGAACTTTTACTGTGAGGGATAATGTCTCAGAAAGCGGTTATCCTTTTTCTTTACAATCGAAAGCTCTTGCCGTGTGCTGGTAACTTAGAATAGGGATGTATACAGGGAGATGAGGAGAAAGATATAATGCAACATTAGACTTCATATAGAGAGGCTAAGAGGATGTACTGTAGAAGAGGGTTATATACAGGGATCTGAGAGTAGAGTGATCTGTAGTATGGGTCTGTATTGAAGGATTGAGCTGTGTTTGACTACTGCTGAGAGACCAGTGATATGAAACTGCAAATGCCAGTCTATTGATGCGCATCACAGAAAATTATCTTCTGACATATGCATCAACAGCATTTTCAGCTGTCTTTTTCCTGATGCATCCTTTCTGGCACTTTTGCCATCGCTTTTGCTATAATTTAGCTTTAATTTTGCAAGTGTTTTTTTATTTATAACTTCATTAAGCTATTCCTAGCTAATGATAATGTCTGTAAAGCACTGCGGAATATAATAGCTACATAAGTACAATAAATAAAGCTTGATGGTTAGTGTACACTGATGATAATACAGTACAGGTGACTTGGAGAAGGGGTCAGGGATTATTACTGTGTGGGAAGTAAAGCTTTACTCAGATATCAAGAAAACGAGGTCAGGAGAAAGACTGTGAGCTGAGCATGAAAGGAGATCCCCAGGTTCTATCTGCTCTGCATACAAGGCCTCACAGGTATCGGAAACGTTATACCCTTCATTTCCTATAATGCGTTCATGCTCCTGTGTGTCTAAGGCCTTTAGGACATTTTTACATGGGGAAGGCTTCATTTTCTATAGTGATTTACAAGTCTTCTATTTTGCACACTGGCTATCAAATGGAGATAATTAAAGTGACCATTTAATCCAGCCTTCATCACTAAACCTCGCCAATGAACACGTCAGTTTTTTTGGAGGAGCATGAATCCAGTCCCTTTCGTCAGTGGTATCCACTTTAAAAGGAATCTGTCAGTTTGAACAAAACTTATAAGCCATCTATATGGGCATGTAAGTCATAGGAAGCTGAATAAAATGGGACCCTGATATCTGCAATCTGATCTTGTATTTCAGGGAAATCCACGTTTTTCTTATATGTAAATGACTTCAGTTGTCTTTAATCTGTATTCACAAATTAATAGATGGGTCAAATGTGGTGACAAATTCCCTTTAACATTGAGCATGGAAAGGTAAAAGAGCTCATGGGCATTGCAATGCGAAGTGTTGTTCATTGGATGCTGCTGAATGACAAGGTTTACATGTCCTTCCATCCTTGGCAATGATTGGAAAGTAAAGCAGATAGCGCAGGACAGCGGCATAAATCATCTATTAACATTCTTTTAGCTAGTGATGTTTCCAGAAAATAAAGTGGCTAACTCTTTTAAGTCACTTCAGTGTGTGAAAAGATGTTTAACCCCTTAATGACCGCCGATACGTCTTTTAATGGATGCAGTTAAGGGCACTTATTTCTGAGCTCAGCTTTTTAACGGTGCTGAGAAATTAGCATTGGTAAATATCCGGAGTCTCTGCTACCTGGGGTAGCTGAGACGCCGGAGAACATGATTCGGGTCGGTTTTTACCGTCCCCAGTGTTGCGATCGCCGTTATTCACGGAATAATGGCAAGCGCAAAAAAAAAAGTCACATTTCCCATTTATTTCTCTCTTCTCTGATATGATCTAGCACATCAGAAGAGAGAGAAATGGGGTCCCCGAGCCCCCCTCCCTGGTATCCTCCGGTCCCTCTGGCTCTGTCCCCCGGCCCTCTGCATCTTCGTCCGAGAAGAAAATGGCAGGCGCATGCGCATAGCGCCCGCCACGAACTGCCGGGTGGCAACCGTCAACAATTGGATATTTTTCCTATTGGTTCATTTTGATCACTGTGTGTCACGCGGGTGCTGGGTAGACTACAGCTGATTACCCGGGCCGGTGCGATATCCCTCAGACTAGGGAAAACCCTGTCTGTCCCTCTTCCAGAATTTACACTGATGGTGTGCTTGTCTGGGCCTCCAGGCCTGACCCTGACTCCTGTTCAGTCCTATGCTGAAACCTCCACCCGCCTCCCAGTGATAAGACCACACACCAACCCCTACAGAAAGCACAGACAGGGAAAACTAAAAAACGCACCACGCCGCAGACACACAGGAAAACACTATAATGTGCACAGGGCAAAACAAATACAAATATAGGAAGGAGAAATATGACAAAGGATAATACACCACCAAATACGATATTTCTTCTCCTAGACCACCACTCCAGACCGAGATCACCAGGCACAAGACACAAGCTATAATCGGCGACGCCCAAAGTCCAGAATGACTATTTAAAGGCCACGGGTGTGACCCAGCCTCCAACCCGATTACCAGCTAGATTAACCCCGGACAATCTGGATAAAGTCTAGCCGTCGCCACTGAGCGTATAGTGGACGAATGTGGAATTACCGCTGTCTGTCGGACGCCCTAGTGTGAATAGCGTCCGACATGACACTGTGATAGACCCTAGGGGCTAGGGCTAAGGTTGGGATTAGAGCTAGGGTTAGGATTGGGGCTAAGGTTGGGGTTAGGGTTGTGTTGGGGTTGGGATTAGGGTTAAGGGTGTGTTGGGGTTAGGGATGGGTTTAGGGCTGTGTTAGGGTTGACTGTAAAATTGGGGGGTTTCCATTATTTAGGTACATCAGGGGGTCTCCAAATGCGATATGGTGCCCGCATTTGATTCCAGCCAATTTTGCGTTTAAAAAGTAAAACTGCTCCCTGCCTTTGGAGCCCTGCCGTGCTCCCAAACAGTGGTATTCCCCCACATACCAGGTATCGACGTACTCAGAAGAAATTGCGCAACAAATTTTGTGGTCCATTTTCTCCTAATACTATTGTGATAATAAAAAAAAGTTTGGTTCCAAAGTAAATTTGTTGTGAAAAAATTAAAATGTTCATTTTTTTCCTTCCACATTGCTTTAGTTCTCGTGAAGCATCTGAAGGGTTAATAAACTTCTTGAATGTGGTTTTGAGCACCTTTAGGGGTTCAGTTTTTAGATTGTTGTATTCTTGGGGTATTTTCTGTCTTATTGACCCCCCAAACTCACTTCAAATGGGAGGTGGTCCCTAAAAAAATTGGTTTTGTAAATTTTTTGGACAAAAATGAGAAATCACAGGTCAACTTTTAACCCTTATAACTTCCTAACAAAAAAAAATATGTTTCCAAAATTGTGCCGATGTAAAGTAGACATATGGGAAATGTTATTTATTTACTATTTTGTGCGATATGGCTCTCTGATTTCAGGGCACAAAAATTACAAGTTTGAAAATTGCAACATTTTCAAGATTTTTGCCAAATTTCCATTTTTTTCATAAATAAATGCAAGTCATATCAAAGAAATTTTACCACTATCATGAAGTACAGTATGTCACGAAAAAACATTCTCGGAATCAGTGGGATCCGTTGAAGCATTCCAGAGTAGGGTTGAGCGACCTTGACTCTTTTAGGGTCGAGTCATGTTTTGCGAAACCCGACTGTTGGAAAAGTCGAGTCGGGCGAAATCGGCCGATTACTGCGCAAAGTCGAGGATCGGCTGGAACACGAAACCCTATGCACTTTAGTGGGGATATTTTATTTTATTTTTATTTTTTTTCTTCTCTCTCTCTCTCTCTCGCTCTCCCCCCCCCCCCCCCCCCCCTCCGTCCCAGCACTGAAAATTTCGTTTTACACATTCCAAATCGCTACTGCGCACAAGCGATAAAATGATGATGGGCGTGCACGCCCTAACCCCTATGTCATCACTCTGCCCACTCTCCTTCATTGGCCGAAAAAATGGCGCGAAACGCGACTTTGGCGCCAAGATCGCGTACCGCATGGCCGACCCCACACAGGGATCGGGTCGGGTTTCATGAGACGCCGACTTTACCAAAAGTCGGCGACTTATGAAAATGAACGACCCGTTTCGCTCAACCCTATTCCAGTGCTATAACCTCATAAAGTGACAGTGGTCAGAATTGTAAAAATTGCCTTAGTCATTAAGTAGAAAATTGGCTCTGTCAGTAAAGGGGTTAAATATTTGTGTCATGTTATCAGGTACTGATGTTATGCATAGTCTGTAGACTGTTAGCATCTGCTACTTCATCACAGTAGTTCTAAATTACAATCCACAATACTTGTGTAAACTAAGCCTTTAGCTGACAAGTCTGATCACTTTGTTCCCTTTGGAAATAAACTGCCCTAGTACCCATAAAGAACACAGGAGTGCTTGGTTGAGCAAAGATTGCATGTGTATAAAGAGATCTGTAGAGACATCTGTCAGCTCACAATTAACCAATGTGTATGGCCTGCTTAAAGGGCCACTGTCACCCCCTCCAGCCGTTATAAACTAAAAGAGCCACCTTGTGCAGCAGTAATGCTGCATTCTAACAAGGTGGCTCTTTTAGTTTTAGGTTCAAGCATACCCCAAATAAAACGTTTTTATACTTAGCCACAATTCCTGTCTCTAGCCAGGTAGGCGGGTCCTCACTCCCCAGCTTGGCCAGCTCCTCTGCCATCACTCACATCTTCCTGCGCTTTCGGCGCCGCCCCCTCAGCGCTGTTATCGTTTCAAAACCGGCGCCTGCGCTGTGTACTGGTGTCCTGCGCAGACGCAGTAAGCTCTGGCCGTCTGATGTAATGGCTGATACCAGAGAACAAAAGACATCCACAGAACACCAGGATGGATCTGCTGCACAGCAAATAGCTGTAGGACCTGCGATGATGTCACTGCCATGTGATTAGGGCAGTGGGTGGGGGTGAAGAAGGGTGTGGTAGGCATCCAACCAACATGAAGGCTTTGATAGTGGAGAGGTGAAGATTCATCCTCCTTATCTAATAGTTAGAGTAGCTCGCTGCTCAGGTCAGAGGTAAAAAACCTCAGTGAACAGATTTTAGCCTCCTTACTCCTTAGAAGATGGTGGATGTTTTGTTGGAGACGTTTCAGCGGACGCAGTTGGACTAGCTGCCGTTCTACCTCCCAGATCAATTCTGCCCATAGAGCCCTATGAGAACATATTGGAAGGAAGATTATGCCTCGAAAGCTAGGTTGTGTGCAATTCCCTGTGAGGGAGGATATATTTTTGATTCCTTGCTGGATTAAATTTTAGCCCAGGCTGCTGGTGATAAAAAAAAAAAAAAAAAGCCTTAAAGAAAACTTTTTTTTTTATGTGCACACGTTGCAGAATTGCCGCAGAAATTTCCACGTCAATTCTGCAACTCCTGCCATGGGAAATACGCATGCAGAATTGGCATGCGTATCCCCGCTAAACACTAGCGTTATTCACGTGTAATTAGCTTGCACAATGCTAGCGTTTTCCAAGCGATCTGTAGCATCACTTTGAAAACTGATTGACAGGTTGGTCACACTTGTCAAACATAGTGTTTGACAAGTGTAACCAACTTTTTACTATTGATGTGCCTATGCAGCATCAATAGTAAAAAGATATAATGTTAAAAATAGTAAAAAAAAAATAAAAAATCGTCATATTCTCACATTCCGGCATCCCCCGCAGCCTCCCCACTCGCGATGCTCCTCTTCCCAGTAATGCCTCGCGGCAATGACCCAAGATGACGTAGCGGGAAGGCTGCGGGGGACGCCGGAAGGTGAGAATACCACGATTTTTTATTTTAATTCTTTTTTTAACAGATATATGGTTCCCAGGGACTGGAGGAGAGTCCTCTCCTCCACCTTGGGTACCAACCGCACATGATCGGCTTAAGTAATCAGATCAATGCATTCCTGTGTGTGAGGAATCCCCGCGATTCCACACAAAGAATGAACATGCTGCGTTTTTTTCCGGAATGCGATTCCGCCGTGGGAAAAAATGCAGCATGTGCACAAAAAATGCGGAATGCATTCAAAATGATGGGATACTTTTGTAAGCTTTTTTTAGCTTTTTTCCGGCGGAAAACGGCCAAAAAAACGCTAAAAAAAGCTAAAAATCCTGAACGTGTGCACATAGCCTAAGTCTACTTAAATAGACTCAGTAGTTCCTTTCAAGAGGATAAAAGGTTTAACAAGAATAGAATCCCCAGGTAGAATGAACAAAAGTGGAAATTTTAGAGTGAAGATGGGTTTCCAAAAATACATTTTTATTTTTCCCAGAGTCAACTAAGAAGGGAGACCGACAATGATTCCAGGCTGTTGGTGGTAGGAGGGAAACTACAGTTTCATCAAAACTAGGAAAAGATTACATCAAATCCCTGGATCAAATACTATATAATTGTCTAAGGGTCACTTCCGTCTTTCTGTCTGTCTCGGAAATCCCAAGTCGCTGATTGGTCGCAGCCGCTGGGGCACAGTCCGGCCGCGAAATGGCCGCTCCCTACTTCCCTGCCATCAGTGCCCGCTCCATACTACTCCCGCCACAGTCAGCTCCCGCCGCCCACATAGCGTTGAAGCAGTCCGTTAAACTGACTGCGTTACACCGCGGCATAACGCGGTGTAACGCAGACTGCTAACGCTGTTATTAACCCTATGTGACGAACTTTTTACTATTGATGCTGCCTATGCTGGATCAATGGTAAAAAGATCTAATGTTAAAAATAATTAAAAAAAAATAAAAAATCGTGATATACTCACCCTCCGGGGCCTTTCCCGCTCCTCGCGACGCTCCGGGCCATGCATTGCGGTCTCACGAGATGATGACGTAGCGCTCTCGCGAGACCGCTACGTCATCATCTCAAGAGACCGCAATGCATCCTTGGGACCGGAACGTCGCAAGGAGCATTGCTGAACGCCTCACCTGGATCCGGGGGCTGCTGGAGGGTATATAACTATTTTTAATTAAATTTTTTTTTTTTAACGGGGATATGGTGCCCACACTGCTACATAGTACTTGGGCTGTGTTATATACTGCGTGGCTGCTACATACTACGTGGGCAGTGTTATATACTGCGTGGGCAGTGTTATATACTGCGTGGGCAGTGTTATATACTGCATGGGCAGTGTTATATACTGCGTGGGCAGTGTTATATACTGCGTGGGCAGTGTTATAGACTACGTGGGCAGTGTTATAGACTACGTGGGCTGTGTTATATACTACGTGGGCTGTGCTATATATTACGTGGGCTGTGTTATATGCTAAGTGGCTGCTATATGCTAAGTGGCTGCTATATGCTAAGTGGCTGCTATATGCTAAGTGGCTGTGCTATATACTACCTGGCTGTCTGTGTTACGTGGGCTGTGCTATATACTGCGTGGGCTGTTTATGTACTACGTGGCTGTGCTATATACTACATGGCTGTGCTATATATTCTGTGGGCTGTGTTATATACTATGTGGCTGTGTTATATACTATGTGGCTGTGCTATATACTATGTGGCTGTGCTATATACAGTTATATGAAAAAGTTTGGGCACCCCTATTAATCTTAAGCTTAATGTTTTATAAAAATTATTTTTTTTGCAACAGCTATTTCAGTTTCATATATCTAATAACTGTTGGACACAGTAATGTTTCTGCCTTGAAATGAGGTTTATTGTACTAACAGAAAATGTGCAATCTGCATGCAAACAAAATTTGATAGGTGCATAAGTATGGGCACCCTTATCATTTTCTTGTTTTAAATACTCCTACCTACTTTTTACTGACTTACTAAAGCACTTTTTTGGTTTTGTAACCTCATTGAGCTTTGAACTTCATAGCCGGGTGTATGCAATCATGAGAAAAGCTACTTAAAGTGGCCACTTGCAAGTTGCTCTCTCGTTTGAATCTCCTCTGAAGAGTGGCATCATGGGCTCCTCAAAACAACTGTCAAATGATCTGAAAACAAAGATTATTCGACATAGTTGTTCAGGGGAAGGATACAAAAAGCTGTCTAAGAGATTTAACCTGTCAATTTCCACTGTGAGGAACATAGTAAGGAAATGGAAGAACACAGGTACAGTTCTTGTTAAGGCCAGAAGTGGTAGGCCAAGAAAAACATCAGAAAGGCAGAGAAGAAGAATGGTGAGATCAGTCAAGGACAATCCTCAGAACACCTCCAGAGAGCTGCAGCATCAACTTGCTGCAGATGGTGTCACTGTGCATCGGTCAACTATACAACGCACTTTGCACAAGGAGAAGCTGTATGGGAGAGTGATGCGAAAGAAGCCGTTTCTGCAAGCACGCCACAAACAGAGTCGGCTGAGGTATGCAAAAGCACATTTGGAGAAGCCAATTTCTTTTTGAAAGAAGATCCTGTGGACTGATGAAACCAAGATTGAGTTGTTTGGTCATACAAAAAGGCGTTATGCATGGCGGCAAATAAACACAGCATTCCAAGAAAAACACTTGCTACCCACAGTAAAATTTGGTGGAGGTTCCATCATGCTTTGGGGCTGTGTGGCCAATGCCGGCACCAGGAATCTTGTTAAAGTTGAGGGACGCATGGATTCCTTTCAGTATCAGCAGATTCTTGACAGTAATGTTCATGAATCAGTGACAAAGTTGAAATTACGCAGGGGATGGATCTTTCAGCAAGACAATGATCCAAAACACTGCTCCAAATCTACTCAGGCATTCATGCAGAGGAACAATTACACTTTTCTGGAATGGCCATCCCAGTCCCCAGACCTGAATATCATTGAACATCTGTGGGATCATTTGAAGAGGGCTGTCCATGCTCGGCGACCATCAAACTTAACTGAACTGGAATTGTTTTGTAGAGAGGAATGGTCAAAAATACCTTCATCCAGGATCCAGGAAATCATTAAAAGCTACAGGAAGTGACTGGAGGCTGTTATTTTTGCAAAAGGTGGATCTACTAAATATTAACCCCTTCCTGACATCTGACGTACTATCCCGTCGAGGTGGGGTGGGCTCGTATGACCACCGACGGGATAGTAATGTCATACGCGATCGGCCGCGCTCACGGGGGGAGCGCGGCCGATCGCGGCCGGGTGTCAGCTGCATATCGCAGCTGACATCCGGCACTATGTGCCAGGAGCGGTCACGGACCGCCCCCGGCACATTAACCCCCGGCACACCGCGATCAAACATGATCGCGATGTGCCGGCGGTGCAGGGAAGCATCGCGCAGGGAGGGGGCTCCCTGCGGGCTTTCCTGAGCCCCCCGCAGCAACGCGATGTGATCGCGTTGCTGCGAGGGTCTTACCTCCCTCCCTGCCTGCTCCAGACCCGGATCCAAGATGGCCGCGGATCCGGGTCCTGCAGGGAGGGAGGTGGCTTCACAGAAGCCTGCTCAGAGCAGGCACTGTGAAGCAGCCTGCACTTCTCGCAGATCGGTGATCTGTCAGAGTGCTATGCAAACTGGCAGATCACCGATCTGTATTGTCCCCCCCTGGGGCAAAGTAAAAAAGTAAAAAAAAAATTTTCCAAATGTGTAAAAAAAAAAAAATAAAATTCCAAAATAATGAAAAAAAAAAAAAATATTATTCCCATAAATACATTTATGTAAATAAAATAAAAAAACAATAAAAGTACACATATTTAGTATCGCCGCGTCCGTAACGACCCGACCTATAAAACTGGCCCACTAGTTAACCCCTTCAGTAAACACCGTAAGAAAAAAAAAAAAAAACGAGGCAAAAAACAACGCTTTATTATCATACTGCCGAACAAAAAGTGGAATAACACGCGATCAAAAAGACTGATATAAATAACCATGGTACCGCTGAAAATGTCATCTTTTCCCGCAAAAAACGAGCCACCATACAGCATCATCAGCAAAAAAATAAAAAAGTTATAGTCCTGAGAATAAAGCGATACCAAAATAATTATTTTTTCTATAAAATAGTTTTTATCGTATAAAAGCGCCAAAACATAAAAAAAGATATAAATGAGATATCGCTGTAATCGTACTGACCCGACGAATAAAACTGCTTTATCAATTTTACCAAACGCGGAACGGTATAAACGCCTCCCCAAAAAGAAATTCATGAATAGCTGGTTTTTGATCACTCTGCCTCACAAAAATCGGAATAAAAAGCGATCAAAAAATGTCACGTGTCCGAAAATGTTACCAATAAAAACGTCAACGCATCCCGCAAAAAACAAGATCTCACATGACTCTGTGGACTCAAATATGGAAAAATTACAGCTCTCAAAATGTGGTAACGCAAAAAATATTTTTTGCAATGAAAAGCGTCTTTCAGTGTGTGACGGCTGCCAATCATAAAAATCCGCTAAAAAACCCGCTATAAAAGTAAATCAAACCCCCCTTCATCACCCCCTTAGTTAGGGAAAAATAAAAAAATTAAAAAATGTATTTATTTCCATTTTCCCATTAGGGTTAGGGTTAGGGCTAGAGTTAGGACTAGAGTTAGGGCTAGAGTTAGGGCTAGGGTTAGGGTTAGGGCAAGGGTTAGGGTTAGGGCTAGGGTTAGGGCTAGGGTTGGGGCTAGGGTTGGGGCTAGGTTTAGGGCTAGGGTTAGGGCTAGGGTTAGGGCTAGGGTTTGGATTTAGGGCTAGGGTTGGGGCAAGGGTTAGGGCTAGGGTTAGGGTCAGGGCTAGTGTTACGGCTAGTGTTACGGCTAGTGTTACGGCTAGTGTTAGGGCTAGGGTTATTGCTAGGGTTAGGGCTAGGGTTGGGGCTAGGGTTAGGGCTAGGGTTAGGGCTAGGGTTAGGGTCAGGGCTAGTGTTACGGCTAGTGTTACGGCTAGTGTTAGGGCTAGTGTTAGGGCTAGGGTTATTGCTAGGGTTAGGGCTAGGGTTGGGGCTAGGGTTGGGGCTACAGTTAGGGTTGGGGCTAAAGATAGGGTTAGGGTTTGGATTAAATTTACGGTTGGGAATAGGGTTGGGTGTGTCTGGGTTAGAGGAGTGGTTAGGGTTACTGTTGGGATTAGGGTAAGGGGTGTGTTTGGATTAGGGTTTCAGTTATAATTGGGGGGTTTCCACTGTTCGGGCACATCAGGGGCTTTCCAAACGGGATATGGCATCCGATCTGAATTCCAGCCAATTCTGCGTTGAAAAAGGAAAACAGTGCTCCTTCCCTTCCGAGCTCTCCCGTGTGCCCAAACAGGGGTTTACCCCAACATATGGGGTATCAGCGTACTCAGGACAAATTGGACATCATCTTTTGGGGTCCAATTTCTCCTGCTACCCTTGGGAAAATACAAAACTGGGGGCCAAAAAATAAGTTTTGTGGGAAAAAAAGGATTTTTTATTTTCACGGCTCTGCGTTGTAAACTGTAGTGAATAAACTTGGCACACACGTGGTCAAATGAAGGTGAGATTTAATTGAAAGAGAGTACATACAATATTGACGTTTCGGTCTCAGATTAGACCTTCATCAATGTACCTCTCAGAGTATTTCACAGCTTGACGTTCTAATAGGAGATTAATCCCTCTGCTTGTGGCTGGTACAGCTATAAATAGCAGGCTGCACTTGGTGCCGGTGCTGTGCTATACGGACGCGGCATCCACCGCTCGTCCTGCGTGTGACGAATCTGTGAAATACTCTGAGAGGTACATTGATGAAGGTCTAATCTGAGACCGAAACGTCAATATTGTATGTACTCTCTTTCAATTAAATCTCACCTTCATTTGACCACGTGTGTGCCAAGTTTATCCACAACATAAGTACGGTTTGGGCACCTACTTGTGCACCACAATTTATAGTAGTGCCTACGGCTATCTTCCACGTAAACTGTAGTGAAACACTTGGGGGTTCAAAGTTCTCACAACACATCTAGATAAGTTCCTTGGGGGGTCTATTTTCCAATATGGGGTCACTTGTGGGGGGTTTGTACTGTTTGGGTACATCAGGGGCTCTGCAAATGCAACGTGACGCCTGCAGACCAATCCATTTAAGTCTGCATTCCAAATGGCGCTCCTTCCCTTCCGAGCTCTGTCATGCGCCCAAACAGTGGTTCCCCCCCACATATCGGGTATCAGCATACTCAGGACAAATTGGACAACAAATTTTGGGGTCCAATTTATCCTGATACCCTTGTGAAAATACAAAACTGGGGGCTAAAAAATCATTTTTGTGAAAAAAAAAAAGAATTTATTTTCACGGCTCTGCGTTATAAACTGTAGTGAAACACTTGGGGGTTCAAAGTTCTCACAACACATCTAGATAAGTTCCTTGGGGGGTCTAGTTTCCAATATGGGGTCACTTGTGGGGGGTTTGTACTGTTTGGGTACATCAGGGGCTCTGCAAATGCAACGTGACGCCTGCAGACCAATCCATTTAAGTCTGCATTCCAAATGGCACTCCTTCCCTTCCGAGCTCTGTCATGCGCCCAAACAGTGGTTCCCCCCCACATATGGGGTATCAGCATACTCAGGACAAATTGGACAACAACTTTTTGGGTCCAATTTATCCTGATACCCTTGTGAAAATACAAAACTGGGGGCTAAAAAATCATTTTTGTGAAAAAAAGAAGAATTTTTATTTTCACGGCTCTGCGTTATAAACTGTAGTGAAACACTTGGGGGTTCAAAGTTCTCACAACACATCTAGATAAGTTCCTTGGGGGGTCTATTTTCCAATATGGGGTCACTTGTGGGGGGTTTGTATTGTTTGGGTACATCAGGGGCTTTGCAAATGCAACGTGACGCCTGCAGACCAATCCATTTAAGTCTGCATTCCAAATGGCGCTCCTTCCCTTCCGAGCTCTGTCATGCGCCCAAACAGTGGTTCCCCCCCACATATGGGGTATCAGCATACTCAGGACAAATTGGACAACAACTTTTGAGGTCCAATTTATCCTGATACCCTTGTGAAAATACAAAACTGGGGGCTAAAAAATCATTTTTGTGAAAAAAAAAAGAATTTTTATTTTCACGGCTCTGCGTTATAAACTGTAGTGAAACACTTGGGGGTTCAAAGCTCTCAAAACACATCTAGATAAGTTCCTTAGGGGGTCTACTTTCCAAAATGGTGTCACTTGTGGGGGTTTTTAATGTTTAGGCACATCAGGGGCTCTGCAAACGCAACATGGCATCCCATCTTAATTCCAGTCAATTTTGCATTGAAAAGTAAAATAGTGCTCCTTCCCTTCCGAGCTCTGCTATGCGCCCAAACAGTGGTTTACCCCCACATATGGGGTATCGTCGTACTCAGGACAAATTGCACAACAACTTTTGTGCTCTAATTTCTTCTCTTACCCTTGGGGAAATAAAAAAATGGGGGCGAAAAGATCATTTTTGTGAAAAAATATGATTTTTTATTTTTACGGCTCTGCATTATAAACTTCTGTGAAGCACTTGTTGGGTCAAAGTGCTCACCACACATCTAGATAAGTTCCTTAGGGGGTCTACTTTCCAAAATGGTGTCACTTGTGGGGGGTTTCAATGTTTAGGCACATCAGGGGCTCTCCAAACGCAACATGACGTCCCATCTCAATTCCAGTCAATTTTGCATTGAAAAGTCAAATGGCGCTCCTTCCCTTCCGAGCTCTGCCCTGCGCCCAAACAATGGTTTACACCCACATATGGGGTATCAGCGTACTCAGGACAAATTGCACAACAATTTTTGGGGTCCAATTTCTTCTCTTACCCTTGGGAAAATAAAAAATTGGGGGCGAAAAAATCATTTTTGTGAAAAAATATGATTTTTTATTTTTACCGCTCTGCATTATAAACTTCTGTGAAGCACTTGTTGGGTCAAAGTGCTCACCACACATCTAGATAAGTTCCTTAGGGGGTCTACTTTCCAAAATGGTGTCACTTGTGGGGAGTTTCAATGTTTAGGCACATCAGGGGCTCTCCAAATGCAACATGGCGTCCCATCTCAATTCCAGTCAATTTTGCATTGAAAAGTCAAATGGCGCTCCTTCCCTTCCGAGCTCTGCCCTGCGCCCAAACAATGGTTTACACCCACATATGGGGTATCAGCGTACTCAGGACAAATTGCACAACAAATTTTGGGGTCTATTTTCTCCTGTTACCCTTGGTAAAATAAAACAAATCGGATCTGAAATAAATTTTGTGTGAAAAAAAGTTAAATGTTCATTTTTATTTAAACATTCCAAAAATTCCTGTGAAACACCTGAAGGGTTAATAAACTTCTTGAAAGTGGTTTTGAGTACCTTGAGGGGTGCAGTTTTTAGAATGGTGTCACACTTGGGTATTTTCTATCATATAGACCCCTCAAAATGACTTCAAATGAGATGTGGTCCCTAAAAAAAAATGGTGTTGTAAAAATGAGAAATTGCTGGTCAACTTTTAACCCTTATAACTCCGTCACAAAAAAAAATGTTGGTTCCAAAATTGTGCTGATGTAAAGTAGACATGTGGGAAATGTTACTTATTAAGTATTTTGCGTGACATATGTCTGTGATTTAAGGGCATAAAAATTAAAAGTTGGAAAATTGCGAAATTTTCAAAATTTTCGCCAAATATTCGTTTTTTTCACAAATAAACGCAACTTATATCGAAGAAATTTTACCACTATCATGAAGTACAATATGTCACGAGAAAACAATGTCAGAATCGCCAAGATCCGTTGAAGCGTTCCAGAGTTATAACCTCATAAAGGGACAGTGGTCAGAATTGTAAAAATTGGCCCGGTCATTAACGTGCAAACCACCCTTGGGGGTGAAGGGGTTAATGTCACTTTTCTGGTGAGGTGCCCATACTTATGTGTTGTGAATTCCGCTCCCAATGGTGATGAAGACGGCCGAATATGCCCCCTTTCCAAAGACTCCTTGACATAACTCCGCATGGCGGCATGCTCTGGCACAGACAGATTGAAAAGTCGACCCTTAGGGAACTTACAGCCAGGAATCAAGTTAATAGCACAATCACAGTCCCTATGTGGAGGAAGGGAACTGGACTTGGGCTCATCAAATACATCCTGGAAATTCGACATAAACTCAGGGACTTCAGAAGAGGGGGAAGAGGAAATTGACATCAAAGGAACGTCACAATGTACCCCTTGACAACCCCAACTAGTCACAGACATAGATTTCCAATCCAGCACCGGATTATGTTCCTGTAACCATGGAAAACCCAGTACAACAACATCATGCGGAGTTATGTCAAGGAGTCTTTGGAAAAGGGGCATATTCGGCCGTCTTCGTCACCATTGGGAGCGGGATTCTTTTTTGTTGCCAAGAAGGATGGCTCCTTGAGACCCTGTATTGATTATCGCCTTCTTAATAAGATCACGGTCAAATTCCAATACCCTTTACCTTTGCTTTCTGATTTGTTTGTTCGGATTAAGGGGGCTAGTTGGTTTACTAAGATTGACCTTCGAGGGGCATATAATCTTGTTCGTATTAAACAGGGTGACGAATGGAAAACTGCATTTAATACGCCCGAAGGCCATTTTGAATACCTTGTGATGCCTTTCGTGCTTTCTAATGCTCCTTCTGTATTTCAGTCCTTCATGCATGATATTTTCCGCAATTATCTTGATAAATTCATGATTGTGTATTTGGATGATATTTTGATTTTTTCCGATGATTGGGAGTCTCATGTGAAGCAGGTCAGGATGGTATTCCAGATCCTTCGTGATAATGCTTTATTTGTGAAGGGGTCTAAGTGCCTATTTGGAGTTCAGAAAGTCTCTTTTTTGGGTTTTATTTTTTCTCCCTCCTCTATAGAAATGGATCCTGTTAAGATCCAAGCCATTCATGACTGGATTCAACCCACATCTGTGAAGAGCCTTCAGAAATTTTTGGGCTTTGCTAATTTTTATCGCTGTTTCATTGCCAACTTTTCCAGTGTGGTTAAGCCCCTGACCGATTTGACGAAGAAAGGCGCTGATGTGACGAATTGGTCCTCTGCGGCGGTTGAGGCCTTTCAGGAGCTTAAACGCCGATTTACTTCTGCCCCTGTGTTGCGTCAGCCGGATGTTTCTCTTCCTTTTCAGGTTGAGGTTGACGCTTCTGAGATTGGGGCAGGGGCCGTTTTGTCTCAGAGGAATTCTGATGGTTCTTTGATTAAACCGTGTGCCTTTTTTTCCAGAAAGTTTTCGCCTGCGGAGCGCAATTATGACGTTGGCAATCGGGAGTTGTTGGCTATGAAGTGGGCATTTGAGGAGTGGCGACATTGGCTTGAGGGAGCCAAGCACCGCGTTGTGGTCTTGACCGATCATAAGAATCTGATTTACCTCGAGTCGGCCAAGCGGCTGAACCCTAGACAGGCTCGATGGTCCCTGTTTTTCTCCCGTTTTGATTTTGTTGTCTCGTATCTTCCGGGATCTAAGAATGTTAAGGCTGATGCCCTCTCTAGGAGTTTTTTGCCTGATTCTCCTGGAGTCCTTGAGCCGGTTGGCATTCTTAAGGAAGGGGTGATTCTTTCTGCCATCTCCCCTGATTTGCGGCGGGTGCTTCAGGAATTTCAGGCTGATAAACCTGACCGCTGTCCAGTGGGGAAGCTGTTTGTTCCTGATAGATGGACTAGTAAGGTAATTTCTGAGGTTCATTCTTCAGTGTTGGCTGGTCATCCTGGGATTTTTGGTACCAGAGATTTGGTTGCTAGGTCCTTTTGGTGGCCTTCCTTGTCGCTGGATGTGCGTTCTTTTGTGCAGTCCTGTGGGACTTGTGCCCGGGCCAAGCCTTGCTGTTCCCGCGCTAGTGGGTTGCTTTTGCCTTTGCCGGTCCCTGAGAGGCCCTGGACGCATATTTCCATGGATTTTATTTCGGATGTTCCTGTTTCCCAGAAGATGTCTGTTATCTGGGTGGTTTGTGACCGGTTCTCTAAAATGGTCCATTTGGTACCTTTGCCTAAATTGCCTTCCTCCTCTGATTTGGTTCCATTGTTTTTTCAGCATGTGGTTCGTTTGCATGGCATTCCGGAGAATATTGTGTCTGACAGAGGTTCCCAGTTTGTTTCTAGGTTTTGGCGGGCCTTTTGTGCTAGGATGGGCATTGATTTGTCTTTTTCTTCTGCGTTCCATCCTCAGACAAATGGCCAAACTGAGCGAACTAATCAGACCTTGGAAACCTATTTGAGATGCTTTGTGTCTGCTGATCAGGATGATTGGGTGGCTTTCTTGCCGTTGGCCGAGTTTACCCTTAATAATCGGGCTAGTTCTGCTGCTTTGGTTTCGCGTTTCTTTTGTAATTTTGGTTTTCATCCTCATTTTTCTTCGGGGCAGGTTGAGCCTTCTGATTGTCCTGGTGTGGATTCTGTGGTGGACAGGTTACAGCAGATTTGGACTCATGTGGTAGACAATTTGACGTTGTCTCAGGAAAAGGCTCAACGTTTTGCTAACCGCCGTCGGTGTGTTGGTCCCCGGCTTCGGGTGGGGGATTTAGTCTGGTTATCTTCTCGTCATGTTCCTATGAAGGTTTCTTCACCTAAGTTCAAGCCTCGGTTTATTGGTCCTTATAAGATTTCTGAGATTATCAATCCGGTGTCTTTTCGTTTGGCCCGTCCAGCCTCTTTTGCTATCCATAATGTTTTCCATAGATCTTTGTTGCGGAGATATGTGGTGCCCGTTGTTCCCTCGGTTGATCCTCCTGCCCCGGTGTTGGTTGAGGGGGAGTTGGAATATTTGGTGGAGAAAATTTTGGATTCTCGTTTTTCGAGGCGGAGGCTTCAGTATCTTGTCAAGTGGAAGGGTTATGGCCAGGAGGATAATTCTTGGGTTGTTGCCTCCGATGTCCATGCCGCCGATTTGGTTCGTGCCTTTCACTTGGCTCGCCCTGATCGGCCTGGGGGCTCTGGTGAGGGTTCGGTGACCCCTCCTCAAGGGGGGGGTACTGTTGTGAATTCCGCTCTTGGGCTCCCTCCGGTGGTTGTAAGTGGCACTTTTGTGAGTTCTGCTCTTGGGCTCCCGCCGGTGGTTTTGAGTGGAACTGCTGCTCCTTGGATTTAGCAGTCAGCAGCTGCTTCCACTGATCGTCTTTCTGGCTCGGCTATTTATCCTGGCTCTATCCTTCAGCCTGAGCCAGTTGTCAATGGTTCCTGGTTGGATTCACATCTCTGCTTGGATTTCCCTGATATTCTGACCAGTTCAGCAAAGATAAGTCCTTGCTTGTTCTTTTGCTGTCCACATATTGTGGACTTAATCGTTCAGCTCTTTCTATGTTTTTTCTTGTCCAGCTTGTCAATATGGATTTATTCAGTTAAGCTGGAAACTCTGGGAAGCAGATTTACCCTCCACACCTTTAGTCAGGTGTGGAGATTTTTGTAAACTCTGTGGTGGATTTTTCTAGTTTTTTATACTGACCGCACAGTATTCTGTCCTGTTCTTTCTATCTAGCTAGACTGGCCTCCTTTGCTACATTCTGATTTCATTCTGCGTATGTCATTTCCCTCTCCACTCACAGTCAATATTTGTGGGGGGCTGCCTTTCCTTTGGGGATTTTCTCTGAGGCAAGATAGCTTTCCTGTTTCCATCTTTAGGGGTTGTTAGTCCTCCGGCTGTGATGAGGTGTCTAGGGAGTGACAGGAACATCCCACGGCTACTTCTAGTGTTGTGATAAGCTCAGGAACTGCGGTTAGTACAGGTACCACCTCCTCCAGAGCTCTTCCCATGTTGCTCCTAAACCACCAGTTCATATCACTTATGCACCTGTCAAATTTTGTTTGAATGCAGATTGTACATTTTCTGTTAGTACAATAAACCTCATTTCAAGGCAGAAACATTACTGTGTCCAACAGTTATTAGATATATGAAACTGAAATAGCTGTTGCAAAAAAAACAATTTTTATAAAGCATTAAGCTTAAGATTAATAGCACAAACTTTTTCATATAACTGTACTATGTGGCTGTGCTATGTACTATGTGGCTGTGCTATGTACTATGTGGCTGTGCTATGTACTATGTGGCTGTGCTATATACTATGTGGCTGTGCTATATACTATGTGGCTGTGCTATATACTATGTGGCTGTGCTATATACTATGTGGCTGTGCTATATACTATGTGGCTGTGCTATATACTATGTGGCTGTGCTATATACTATGTGGTTGTGCTATATACTATGTGGCTGTGCTATATACTATGTGGCTGTGCTATATACTATGTGGCTGTGCTATATACTATGTGGCTGCTACATACATACATACATACATACATACATACATACATACATACATACAGTGGGGCAAAAAAGTATTTAGTCAGTCAGCAATAGTGCAAGTTCCACCACTTAAAAAGATGAGAGGCGTCTGTAATTTACATCATAGGTAGACCTCAACTATGGGAGACAAACTGAGAAAAAAAAATCCAGAAAATCACATTGTCTGTTTTTTTTATCATTTTATTTGCATATTATGGTGGAAAATAAGTATTTGGTCAGAAACAAAATTTCATCTCAATACTTTGTAATACATCCTTTGTTGGCAATGACAGAGGTCAAATGTTTTCTGTAAGTCTTCACAAGGTTGCCACAGACTGTTGTTGGTAGGTTGGCCCAGTCCTCCATGCAGATCTCCTCTAGAGCAGTGATGTTTTTGGCTTTTCACTTGGCAACATGGACTTTCAACTCCCTCCAAAGGTTTTCTATAGGGTTGAGATCTGGAGACTGGCTAGGCCACTCCAGGACCTTGAAATGCTTCTTACGAAGCCACTCCTTCGTTGCCCTGGCGGTGTGCTTTGGATCATTGTCATGTTGAAAGACCCAGCCACATTTCATCTTCAATGCCCTTGCTGATGGAAGGAGGTTTGCACTCAAAATCTCACGATACATGGCCCCATTCATTCTTTCATGTACCCGGATCAGTCGTCCTGGCCCCTTTGCAGAGAAACAGCCCCAAAGCATGATGTTTCCACCACCATGCTTTACAGTAGGTATGGTGTTTGATGGATGCAACTCAGTATTCTTTTTCCTCCAAACACGACAAGTTGTGTTTCTACCAAACAGTTCCAGTTTGGTTTCATCAGACCATAGGACATTCTACCAAAACTCCTCTGGATCATCCAAATGCTCTCTAGCAAACTTCAGACGGGCCCGGACATGTACTGGCTTAAGCAGTGGGACACGTCTGGCACTGTAGGATCTGAGTCCATGGTGGCGTAGTGTGTTACTTATGGTAGGCCTTGTTACATTGGTCCCAGCTCTCTGCAGTTCATTCACTAGGTCCCCCCGCGTGGTTCTGGGATTTTTGCTCACCGTTCTTGTGATCATTCTGACCCCACGGGTGGGATTTTGCGTGGAGCCCCAGATCGAGGGAGATTATCAGTGGTCTTGAATGTCTTCCATTTTCTAATTATTGCTCCCACTGTTGATTTCTTCACTCCAAGCTGGTTGGCTATTGCAGATTCAGTCTTACCAGCCTGGTGCAGGGCTACAATTTTGTTTCTGGTGTCCTTTGACAGCTCTTTGGTCTTCACCATAGTGGAGTTTGGAGTCAGACTGTTTGAGGGTGTGCACAGGTGTCTTTTTATACTGATAACAAGTTTACTACAGGTAATGAGTGGAGGAAAGAGGAGACTCTTAAAGAAGAAGTTACAGGTCTGTGAGAGCCAGAAATCTTGAAATTTTGTTTCTGACCAAATACTTATTTTCCACCATAATATGCAAATAAAATGATAAAAAAACAGACAATGTGATTTTCTGGATTTTTTTTTCTCAGTTTGTCTCCCATAGTTGAGGTCTACCTATGATGTAAATTACAGACGCCTCTCATCTTTTTAAGTGGTGGAACTTGCACTATTGCTGACTGACTAAATACTTTTTTGCCCCACTGTACATACATACATACATACTTATTCTAGAATACCCGATGCGTTGGAATCGGGCCACCATCTAATAGATGTTATAAAGAACAAGTTGAAACTAGAATTCCTCTCTTCTGGGAAAGTTCCTTCGTGCTATAGATTAATGAAAAGACAGCCCTAGAACTAGACATCTCTTTTCTATTAAAAGAACATGTATTGGTGCCCACTACCCTGTCCCACAAAAAGTAAGGTTCAGGGTTTGATGCTCATATCATCTCTTGGTAAGGAAACCCAACTTGAAGATGAATGATGGTCAAACCTTTCTTTTAGGACTCCCTGGAAGGTTATAGATCCAGTAATAATAATCGACAGCAGCCCCTACGGTTAAGGGGGGGTCATACTGTATCCTACAATGTATAAGGAAATTATACACTACTTCCTTTGGCAATTCTTTCAATTGGAAGGAACTGACAACAGTTCTAAGAGCCATAAACACATTACTTCTTCATATAGTGGGTTGACATGTCAAAACAAGATCAGCCAACACCACACTTGTTGCCCACCTAAATCACCAAGGAAAGACCAAGTAGGCAACGTTAAGGAATGTGTTTAGTCAAATTATACAGTGGTTTGCGAAAGTATTCACCCCTTGGCATTTTTTGTGTTTTGTCACCTTACAACCTGGAATTTCACTATTTTTTTGAGGGTTTGCATCAGTTCATGTAAAGAACATGTGCACAACTTGGAAAATTTGGTTATATTTTATTTGGTACTTGACCAACTGTCATCTGCCCCCATATTTGGTATTGCTGCTTTTCAAAATCTGATCTGTCAAAATATAAAAAAAATTAGTTTGATCGGTAAATGGCGTAACAAGAAAAAAATCAAAACGCCAGAATTAAGTTTTTTTTTGGTTGCCGCAACATTGCAATAACAGGCAATTAAAACATTGTATCTACTCTAAAATGGCACCAATAAAAATGTTGGCTTGGTGCGCAAAAGATAAGCCCTCACCCAGTCCCATTGCCCGAAAAATGGAGACGCTGTGGGTCTCGGAAAATGGTGCCTTTTTTTACTTAAAAACTTTTGGATTTTTTTCACCACTTAAGTAAAAAAGAGCCTATACATGATTGGTATCTGTGAACTCGTAATATCCTGGAGAATCATAATGGCAGGTCAGTTTTATCATTTAGTGAACATGGTAATTAAAAACTCCAAAAAACAATTGTGGAATTGCACTTTTTTTGCACTTTCACCGAACTTGAATTTTTGCCCCCATTTTCCAGTACCCTGTATGGTGAAATCAATGACGTAATTAAAAAGTCCCATAAAAAAAAGCTCTCACAGGGCCATATAAAGTAAAAATGCTAAGGCTCTGGGAAGAAGGGGATCAAAAAACGAAAACGCAAAAAGGAACGTGCAGGCTCATGAAGGAGTTAATCCCTTACCGACATATGATGTACTGGTACGTTATATGCCAGCTCCCTGAGTTGATACGAGCTCTACGTAGGAGCTCTCCTCTTTCCTAGCGCATAATGGGTAATTTGATCGGTCATCATGTGCCTCTCACAGCTGTGGGTGGAGAGGAGTCTGTGGCTGTTAACCAGTTGAATCCCAATGTCAATCTCTGACAACGACATTTAACACGTTGGCGGGGACTTGTAATTCCACTCGCCCTTCGGCGCACCCTTGACCTGATCGCAGAGTGCCCATGAGTTGTCATTAGTGAAGAGCAGTGTTGAGCGATACCTTCCGATATTCATAAGTATCGGTATCTGATTGGATCGGCCGATATTCAAAAAATATCGGATATCACCGATACCCGATACCAATGCAAGTCAATGGGACCAAAATATCGGAATGAAAATAAACCCTTTCTTTCCTTGTAGGTTCATTCTACATGAAGGAAAATAACTAAGAATAATGTAGGATTATTGGGGGAGGTGGAGGAGACATTAAAGGCATAGAGGTTTATGCCAATCAAATGGAATCGCAGGAATTATTATTTTTTTTTTTTTAAGACGTTCGGAGATACAAAGATATTGACTGTTAAGATTTTTTATATTTTTTCAGATATTTATGTTTCACTACTTCCATTCTGTTCACCTTCTATTTTACTTCTCCCACACTTTCTTCTTCATCATCCTCAGCAGCAGCATCTTTTACATCAACTTCTTCACCTTATTCATCTTCTTCTTCACCTTCTTCCTATTATTCTTTTTTGTACATTCTTCATATTCTTTTTATTAAACTATTATTCTTCATATTCTACTTCATCATATTCTTATTTGTGACAGGCATTCCTGTAGTTGTTATCTATAAAAGTTTGAAGATTACACCTTCCGTTCTGACTGTCACAAAAGAGTTACAACAGGATTTGTCCGCGTTCAGTTTGGCCTGCAGCAGCAGGCTTTTTCCAGGGGCACCACGAGGAGGAACGGACTCACCCCCATACACTGCTTAGTCTTCTTCTGCCTATAATATAGATAATATCTTTTGCTCTGATTTTTAGTCTTATGCTTAATGTTCTTCTGCTCTTTGTTCTGCAGCTTCTCGTTCTTCTGCTTCTCTGTCTTCAGGGTCTTCGTCTCCAGGGTCGTCGTCTCTGGGGTCGTCGTCTTAGGGGTGGTCTTCCGGGTCGTCGTCTTTAGGGTCTTGATCTTGGAAATGTAGCAGAAGGTACAAGAAGGCTGAGGAAATGCCGAGAACCAGCTGACTGTACTGGAACCCGGATGGCTACTGGAAGGTCCAAGAGCCAATGGAACTACCGAGGACCAGCTGACAGTACTGGAACCCGGTTACCAAGCAGGAGGTACCCGTGCCAGAAAGCACTACCAAGGACTACCCAGTAGGAGGCACCTAAGCCAAAGGCTCTGCCCGGAACCAGCTGACGGTACTGGAACCAGGATGGGGAGCAGAAGGTACAAGAGCCAAAGACACTGCCGAGAACCAGCTGACGGTACTGGAACCCGGATGGGTAGCCGAAGGTACAAGAGCCAATGGAACTACCGAGGACCAGCTGACATTACTGGAACCCGGTTACTAAGCAGGAGGTACCCGTGCCAGAAAGCACTACCAAAGACCACCTGACGTTGGTGGAACTCGGATACCCAGAAGGAGGCACCTAAGCCAAAGGCTCTGCCCGGAACCAGCTGACGGTACTGGAACCAGGGGGACCTATTCAAGATTGTCTTCCTAAGAACCAGCTAATGGTGCTGGAACTCAGGCAGCAGAAGGTCCACAGGAAAAACAAAAGTTGCTAGGCCGCGAGCCGGCCGTAGTTACCGAAAATCCACGGTCCTACAGGGGGAGCTTGTCCTATTGGCACTGCGGAACCAGCCTTGATTGCCAGTTCCCGCAGCCCACATAGGAAGCACCTAAACTGCAGGCACCATAGAGTTGGCTAACCCGACCGCAACACGACAGGACAATGTATTGGAGGCAAAGTGACCTTGACACTACCCGGAAACAGCTGGCGTGCTGGAACCAGGCTGGGCAGGAGGGAGTACCCGTGCCAAAGACACTTCTGAGCATCAACTGGCGGTGTTGGAGCCCAGGGAATAAAGGAGAAGCAGAGTGTAGGCTGAGGCCTAAGTGGAGCAAGTTGAAAGGGAACCGTTAACCCCCCCAGGTGTTAGCAGCTAGAAGAGCCACCTTGTGCAGCAGTAATGCTGCACAAGGAAAAGGTGGCTCTTTTAATTATGCTCCTTGGACACTCTGAACGAAACACTTATAAAATTTGGCCCCTCTTACCGTGAAACCGTCCCGGAGGCGGGACTTTCCTTCTTAATGAGACTCAGCACAGCTGTCATTCATACCCCCTTGGCGCCGGGCGCAGCCTCCTTAGCGTTATTTGTTTGTGTACCGGAGTCTGCGCTGTTATGTTATCCCTTGGCCATGCGCAGTTAGCGCTGCCCGTCTTCTGACATCATTTGATGTCAGCCTGACTGCGCCTGTGCGGTCACGCTGCCCGAGATCAGGCCCCGCAGTGTCTTCTGATTTATTCACACTGCGGGGCTGGGATTCATGGCCTTGCGCAGTGCATATCTTCGCCTCTCTAACTCATCTCCTTCCGCCTTCTTCAGACTGTGCGGCTTCAGCTGATCTCTAATCACATGCCACGGCCGTGACGCCGTCTGAAGAAGGCGGAAGGAGATGAGTGAAAGGCGAATATATGTACTGCGCATGCCCATGAATCCCAGCCCCGCAGTGTGAATAAATAAGACATTGCGGGGCGTGATTTCGGGCAGGGCGGCCGAGCGCAGCCAGCCTGACAACAAATGATGTCAGAAGACGGACAGCGCTAACTGCACATGGCTAAGGGATAACATAACAGCACAGGCTCCGGGACAGATTCCAACAACGCTGAGGAGGCGGCGCAAAGGGGGTAGGAATGACGGCTGTGCTGCGTCTCATTAAGAAGGAAAGTCCCACCTCCGGGACGGTTTGAAGGTATGAGGGGACATATTTTATAAGTGTTAACTTCAGCGTGTGCAAGGAGAATAACTAAAAGAGCCACCTTGTCCAAATGCAGCATTAGTGCTGCACAAGGTGGCTCTTCTAGCTACAAACGCCTGGGGGGTGGACAGGTTAAAAAAACACCATTGGAGGAAAACCTCCACTAAACTAAACAAAAAAACACCAGAACACAGGCAGGGATGCTTACCTGTTCAAGGCCTCCAACAATTGCACTACCCAGGGTGCACCAGGCCCAAATGAAGATAGCAAAAACACAGGTGCAAATAATACCGATGCAGCCAACCTACAATCAGGAATTGGCTGCTTGGAGCACCCGTGCAAAAAAATAGTCTGTATGTGGCATGTTCACACAGGAATGCAAAGTATATGGTGAAAAGCCTATTAATGACGCCATATATATAGCGGGCTAACCATGATGCATCCTGTGTGAACAGGGGCCACAGTGTACAGAGCCATCTAGGGCCCAGGCGCACCCTGGAAAAATATACAGTGCACCAAAAACATAACAATGTATGCAAGGTATTGGTTGATATTATGGCCAGACTATTTTTTTGCACGGGTGCTCCAAGCAGCCAATTCCTGATTGTAGGTTGGCTGCATCGGTATTATTTGCACCTGTGTTTTTGCTATCTTCATTTGGGCCTGGTGCACCCTGGGTAGTGCAATTGTTGGAGGCCTTGAACAGGTAAGCATCCCTGCCTGTGTTCTGGGGTGGACAGGTTCCCTTTAATTTCTGTTGTGTCAGCGTGGAGGTCGCAGGACACATTGCTGGATACACAGCTGGTTACTGAAACCCAATAACATGGCAGCAAGTGTTGACTGTGCAAACGGCACTTCCGAGCAGCAACTGGTGGTGTTGGAGCCCAGGGACAGCAGGAGGAGCAGAGTGTAGGCCGAGGCCTGCACTAGAGGCAGTTTAATATCTGTTGTAGTGTCAGCGTGGCGGTCGCACGACACATTGCCGGATACACAGCTGGGGATCAGCTGACATTTCTGAAACCCAATAACACGGCAGCAAGTGTTGACTGTGCAAACTGCACTTCCGGGCAGCAACTGGCGGTGTTGGAGCCCAGGGAATGCAGGAGAAGCAGAGTGTAGGCTGAGGCCTAATTGGAGCAAGTTGAAAGGGAACCTTTAACCCCCCCCCCCCCCAGGCATTTGTAACTGAAAGAGCCACCTTGTGCAGCACTAAGGAAAAGGTGGCTCATTTTATTATGCTCCTTGCAAACGCAGAACTAAACACTTATAAAATATGTCCCCTCACATCGTGAAACCGTCCCAGAGGTGGGCTTTTCCTTTGTAATGAGATGCTGCACAGCCGTCATTCCTACCCCCATTCACCGCCTCCTCAGCGTTGTTTGAATCTGTCCAGTAGCCTGCGCCGTTATGTTAAACCTTGGGCATGCGCAGTTAGCGTTGCCCGTTTTCTAACATCATTTGGTGTCAGGCTGACTGCGCCTGTGCGGCCGCGCTGCCCGAGATCCCGCCTCGCAGTGTCTTCTGATTTAATCACACTTCGGGCCTGGGATTCATGGGCATGCGCAGTGCATATCTTCGCCTCTCACTCATCTCCTTCCGGCTTCTTCAGACTGTGCAGCATCACGGCTGTGGCATTCGATTAGGGATCAGCTGACGGCACACAGTTTGAAGAAGGAGGAGGGAGATGAGTGAGAGCCTGAGGTGAAGATATGCACTGCGCATGCCCATGAATCCCAGCCCCGCAGTGTGAATAAATCAGAAGACACTGCGAGGCGGGATCTCGGTTAGCGCGGCTGCACAGGCGCAGTCAGCCTGACAACAAATGATGTCAGAAGACAGGCAGCGCTAACTGCGCATGGCCAAGGTTTAATATGACAGCGCAGGCTCCGGGACAGATTCAAACAACGCTGAGGAGGCGGCGCACAGCGCCAAGGAGGTAGGAATGACGGCTGTGTTGCGTCTTATTACGAAGGAATGTCCCACCTCCGGGACGGTTTAACAGTATGAGGGGACACATTTTATAAGTGTTAAGTTCAGCGGGTGCAAGAAACATAACTAAAAGAGCCACCTTTTCCTTGTGCAGCATTACTGCTGCACAAGGTGGCTCTTTCAGTAACAAACACCTTGGGGGGGGACAGGTTCCCTTAAATGTCTGTTGTAGTGTCAGCGTGGAGGTAGCAGGACATATTGCCGGATACACAGCTGGGGATCAGCTGACATTACTGAAACCCAATAACACTGGGTCATGTGTTGACTGTGCAGACGGCACTTTTGAGCAGCAACTGGCGGTGTTGGAGCCCAGGGATTACAGTTCAGGTGGTAGAAACATGAACACAACAGGAGACCTGGATACTGTAGCCAACCAATTATTTAATCTGGAAGAGGAGTGGCAAATTCCTGCGAGATCCAGGCCTTGTTCATTTTCAGAAAAGTAAGCCGGTCAACGTTATCGGAGGATAGTCGCATGTGACGGTCTGTTAGTACACCAGCTGCGGCACTAAAGACGCGTTCCGATAATACACTAGCAGCAGGGCAAGCCAGCACCTCCAATGAATACTGGCTAATCTCTGGCCATGTATCCAGCTTAGAGACCCAAAACTTGAAGGGGGAAGAGCCGTCTGGGAGTATACTGAGAGGGCAAGACATGTAGTCTGTCACCATCTGACAGAAACGTTGCCTCCTGCTGACTGGAGCCGTCTGTGATGGTGTAGACATTTATGGCGGGCACACAAATCTTTGCCACTGTTGGGCAATACTGGTCTTGCCTTGTGCTGAGGCACTGCTTCTGCTCCCTCTTTGTGCAGAGCTTCCTCCACTGCCTCGACGCACTGAGCTGCTTTGTAAAGCACTAGCAGCACTGCTCTCAGTTGGACTGGAGAAGATGATGGAACTCACCAGTGTGTATTGGTACTCCCGTATTTTACGCTCCCGGTTCAACGGTGTTATGAGGCTAAGTAAGTTGTCCCGGTAGTGAAGATGTAGGAGGGTGTACACCCAATAATCAGCCGTTTTGAGAATGTGGGCGATGCGGCGGTCGTTTCTCAGGCACTGCAGCATGAAATCAACCATGTGCTGCAGACTGCCAACTGGCCAAGAAACGCTGTCCCCTGCTTGAGGCTTGATCTCTGCCTGCTCTGCATCACCCCACCCTCGCTCTACACACTGACTACTGGAGAATTGTGTATCTCCCTCCTCTGGACAGATGTCTTCCTCCTCCATTGACTCCTCCTCATCCTCCTCACAAAGTGTCCCCTGCCTAGACCTTTGTGAGGAACCACGTTGCGCTGACTGTCCAGAAGCAGATGGAATTGGTGACTCCTCATCCTCCACCTCTTCCACAACATCATCCCTTAGCGCTTGCAGTGTTCTTTCAAGCAGGCAGATAAGGGGGACAGTCATGCTGACTAGTGCATCATCTGCACTCGCCATCCGCATGGAATGATTGAAGGCACGTAAAACCTGGCAGACGTCCTTCATAGTGGCCCACTCAGTGGTTGTGAAGTCTGAACGGCGCGGAGTGGGACTTCTTTGCGCCTGATGCAGCTGGTACTCCATTACTGGCTGGCTGCGCTCACACAACCGCTCCAACATATGTAACGTGGAATTCCACCTGGTGGGTAGGTCACATATGATGATTTGTTCCGGAAGACGGAATCGGTGCTGCAATGCGATCTTGCCATGCTGGAACACCGCAAGTGAGCACGCTCTAGGCGGACCTTGTGCAGCAGTGCATCAAGATCCGGATAGTCCCTAAAAAAAACTCTGAACGACCAAGTTGAGCACATGTGCCAGACATGGGATGTGAGTGAGTTTGCCTAGGGCCAGAGCTGCCACCAGGTTTCGGCCATTGTCACACACTACCATGCCTGGCTGGAGATTCGCTGGCACAAACCACACGTCGCTCTCCTGCTTGATGGCATTCCAGAGCTCCTGCGCTGTGTGGCTTCGATTCCCCAAAGAAATTAATTTCAAGACAGCCTGTTGACGTTTCGCCACGGCTGTGCTCATGTCGGTCGTAACAGGTAAACGTTCACGGGTCCATGTGGAGGTTGACTGTGACGGCTCCTGCAGCGCTGATTCAGAGGAACTTGAGTATGAGGAGGAGTCAATGTGTACAGACTGGATTCCTGCAGTCCTTGGAGTTGGCAGAACACGTCCTGCGCCACTCGCACGATCTGTACCCGGCTCCACAACATTTACCCTATGGGCAGTGAGGGAAAGGTATCGCCCCTGTCCATGGTGACTGGTCCACGCATTGGTGGTGAGGTGGACCTTGCTACTGACGGCGTTCAGTAGCGCGTGTTTAATGTTTCCCTCCACATGCTTTTGCAGGGCAGGGACGGCTTGCCTGCTGAAATAAAAGCGGCTGGGCACATTGTATTGTGGGACTGCCAATGCCATCAAGTTACGGAAGGTGTCAGTCTCCACCAGCCTGAATGACAGCATTTAAAGGGACAGTAGTTTTGCAATGCCAGCATTCAGAGCCTGTGCTCGGGGGTGGTTTGCCGAGAATGGCCGCCTTTTCTCCAATGCATGTGCTACCGATGGCTGTAGACTGGGCTGGGAGTGTGAGGATGACTGGGAACGTGGTGCTGTGGGTGGAATTACACTGGGTCTCTGGACAACCGTGCCAGAGGTTCTTCCATGGCGATCCTGTGAGGAAGCCGAACCAGCTGTGTGTTAGCTGGAGGAAAAGGCAACAACACGAGCTGAAGAGGTGGTAGGTGCCAGTGTAGGTTGGCCTAGGTCTTCAGTGTGTTTTTGTAACTCCACCTCGTGCTTGGTCCGCACATGTTTCCACATATTTGTGGTATTGAGGTTGCTGACACTTTTCCCTCTTTTGACTTTCTGACCTTGGATTTGACAAAGCAAATGTCATCTGCAACTGTGTCAAAAAAGGACCAGGCACTGCAAGTCTTGGGAGCGCCCGTGTTGGCTTTTGGAAGAGACATGCTCCTAATGGGTGCCGAAGTGGAGGCTACAGGCACCGCAGTCTTCCCCCTCCCTCTCCCTCTTTGGGCTGTTTGGGGAATCTCTTCCTCAGAGCTGCTCCCACCACCTTCCTGTACCTCACATTATGATGGGTCAAGGACCTCATCATCTACACTACCCTCTTCCACCAACTGCTTCTCCTGGGTAGTCTCAGCAACACAGTACGCACCGGAAAGTGGCACCTGAGTCTCATCATCAGATGCGTACTGAGGTGTGCTGACCGGAGGCACTGGCCCACCCGTCTTTTTCAGAGTCAGAGAGACAAAGCTGTTGGGCATCACTGCATACTGCCTCTTCTTCAATTTCTCCAATGCTGCTTGGCTGGCCCCCTCTTTCCAAGCCAAGAGGTTCAGAGAACAGAAGTAGAGATGGCTCCTGTTCTGGGCTCTCTGACTGCCTGTGCAATTTGGCAGGTGTTGAAGAGACAGATGGGTGCTCTTCAGTGCTCTGTGCCTGAGAGGATGTGGCACTAATTGAAGTCAATGCGTTATCTGCCATCCATCCGACAACGGCTTCAATTTGTTCGTCCCGCAGCAGCGTGCCATGGCGAGCTCCTACAAAGCTGCGCATGAAGGACTGTTCCCTGCTAAAACTGGGGGATGATGAGTCACCGTTGCCTGCAGCAGGCACAGAATCCCCACGTCCTCTCCCAGCTCCACCTCCACACCCAGGTGCCTTACTCCCTGCCTTCTTCATCTTGGTAGACTGATAAAAATAGGCAGAAAAGTACGAAGGGCTTAGTGTGCTCATTCCTGAACAGCTGCTAACAGGTATAAGGAACACTAATTTTATCAAGTGTGGACTAGATTTTAGACAGAGTGAGCTACACTCACTCAGAGACCGTGCAGGCAGCCGTAAATGGCGCTGCAAGGCCAAAAAAAAGCTCCTCTATGTAATCCTATATAGTGTTTTTCCACAATGTAGCAAGATATGGATGGAAAGCCACTAATAGGATAAATTTGAAAAAAGGTGCAGCAGGCTGCACTAATTGAGAAACGGACAATGGAACGGTATGAGGCAGTGACGCACCCTGAGCTGACTACAATCGGCTGTGGCGGCAGAACAGACTACAGAGTGAGCTGCACTTACAGAGACCGTGCAGACAGCCGTTAACGGCGCTGCAAGGCCAAAAAAAGCTCCTCTATGTAATCCTATATAGTGTTTTTCCACAATCTAGCAGGATACGGATTGAAAGCCACTAATAGGATAAATTTGAAAAAAGGTGCAGCAGGCTGCACTATTTGAAAAATGGACAATGGAACGGTATGAGGCAGTTATGCACCCTGAGCTGACTACAACCAGCGGTGGCTGCAGACCAGACAACAGAGTGAGCTGCACTCACACAGACACCTTGCAGACAGCCGTGAACAGCGCTGCAAGGCAAAAAAAAAGGTTCTCACACAACAGTTGCTATATTAGCCTGGGTAAAGCACAATTAAGCAAATCGCTATCTCTAAACTGGCCCTCAGTCAGAACACAGCGTCCTGTCCCTAACTGAATTCATAGCAGAGTGAACCCAAAATGGCGGCGGCGACTTTTATACTGCATCATAACATAATTTCAGCAGCCAATCACAGCCATGCCAGTAGTTACATGCCTACCATGCAGAACAGGATGTGCCCACACTTCTAATTATTCCTCATTGGCTGAATTCTGGCTCTTTGAATTATGGGAACTTCCGATTCCGGTATCCGATATACTGAAAGTATCGGAACTCTATATCGGAATTCCGATACCGCAAATATTGGCCGATACCCGATACTTGCGGTATCGGAATGCTCAACACTAGTGATGAGCGAACTTGCTCGGATAATGTGTTATCCAAGTATGCTCAGGTGTTATCTGAATATCTTGGGCATGCTTCATTACTATGTTTGAGTCCCCTCGGCTGCATAATTTGTGACTGTTAGACAGCCTCAACACATGGGTTGTTTTGCCTGTCTGTTATACAATCCCTGCATGCGTTGCGGTTGTCTGACAGCCACAAAAACTGCAGCCGTAGGGACATTGTCTGAGCACCTTCAGTGATCACTAGTTGTCATGACTAGGCTTGAGCGAAACGGGTCGGCCATTTTCAGAAGTCGCCGACTTTTGCCTGTCTAAGGCCCTTCACGCGCTAATTCTTAAGAAGGAAGGCTGCCGGAAAGAAGCAGGGTGCGTCCGAGGGTGAGTATATACCTAATAGGAATATACTCAACCTCGGCTTCTTTCCGGCAGCCTTCCTTCTTAAGAATTAGCGCGTGAAGGGCCTTAGATGACGTCACGGCTTTGTGATTGGTCGCGGCGGCCCACGTGACCGCTCAGCGACCAATCACAAGCCGTGACGTAATTCTCATGGCCTAAATTCCTAGAATGATTAATTTAGGACCTGAGAATTACGTCACGGCTTGTTGTGATTGGTCGCTGAGCGGTCACGTGGGCGGCCGCGACCAATCACAAGCCGTGAAGCATTCGAAAGGTCTTTCAAGCGCCATTCTTAGGAACGGAAGATGCCGGTTAGTACCAGGGCGCGTCAGAGGGTGAGTATATCAATATTTTTTATTTTAATTCTTTATTTTACACTTAAATATGGATCCCAGGGCCTGAAGGAGAGTTTTCTCTCCTTCAGACCCTGGGAACCATAGTATCCCATTGCACTGCATTGGGTTTCGCGTTTCGGCCGACCCCGACCCCGACTTTTTTATAGGATCGGCCGATTTCACTCGACCCGACTTTTGAGAAAGTCGGGTTTCGTGAAACCCGACCTGATCCTATAAAAATAAGTCGCTCAACCCTAGTCATGACTAGTCTTGTCATGTCTGCTAAAGACCCCTGTGCCTGTCATTTTGATTCTCCTATCAAAATCAGCATTTAGCTGATGTTCATAAGAGATCGTGAATTTCTCTACACATACAGCAGCATGTAAAAGTTTGGGCACCCCTGGTCATAATTACTATTATTGTAAACGGGCAAGTTGAAGATGAAATGATCTCTGAAAGGCCTAAAGTTAAAGATGAGACATTTCCTTTGATCCTGAAGTTTGGGCACCCTGCATGGTTAGTACATAGTAACACTGCCTAATGAAAGTATCATAGTTTGTAAATGCTTTTTGTAGCCAGCCAAGAGCCTTTGATTTTTTTGTTTGAGGGGTTTTCATCCATTCTTCCTTGGAAAATGTTTATATAATCAGCTAGTGGTGTAATCCCAATAATTGTATTGTATAAGCATAAAAGATTAAAATATAACTTTTACTAAATACTCTCAAAACGTAAAATCAAAACGTGCAAGGTGCATACCACAGACAAACATACAAAAACGTGGATTGCACTATGGATCCGTACTAGAGACGAATTGCTGCACAATATATAAGTTCCTGGTCTCTACTAGAAATGTTGTACCATGAGTCCCTTAACACTTGTATTGCTTCTATTATATACCACTCAAGATACCAGGTATAGTTAACAAGTCTAGCGCAATCTCCATCAAAGTTCCACACATCTCACATTCTAGGTATGAGAGACCACATCTCACAAAAACCTAGTGGGTATGGTTACTTCTTTCCAAGGGACTTATAACTTAAATCCGTATTTAACCACTATAGGATTTTAACCCCAGTGCAACAACACAGCTCATAGCATAAATACTCAAGCCCAGGGTTACTCAATGGATTCTTAGCTGCCAACAATATCCAGTATTCTGTCCACTCAACATATTGGCTTTACATTGCTTAATAATTACAAGAATCCATCTCTGTGACTGGCACATATATAAAGAACGGTCTCACCCGCCTGGAAACTTACTACACCGCAGTGTCCAGTTCCAATAGTGGCAGTGGACCTTTTCCCCTCCTGCGTTTTGTTTACTCTCATCAGGGGATACCATTGGGGTTATCTCATAGCTGCCGTCCAGCCGACGCTGACATCCATGCGCGTCTCATGGATTTCAGCCGCTTAAATTATAAGTCCGTTGGAAAGAGGTAACCATACCCACTAGGATTTTGTGAGATGTGGTCCCTCATACCTAGAATGTGAGATGTGTGGAACTTTGATGGAGATTGCGCTAGACTTGTTAACTATACCTGGTATCTTGAGTGGTATATAATAGAAGCAATACAAGTGTTAAGGGACTCATGGTACAACATTTCTAGTAGAGACCAGGAACTTATATATTGTGCAGCAATTGGTCTCTAATACGGATCCATAGCGCAATCCACATTTTTGTATGTTTGTCTGTGGTATGCACCTTGCACCTTTTGATTATTCGTTTTTAGAGTTTTAAGTAAAAGTTATATTTTAATCCTTTATGCTTATACTTGGAAAATGTTTCCAGTTCTGTGAGATTGCTGGTTGTCTTGCATGCACTGCTATTTTGAGGTCTAGCCACAGATTGTTATTGATGTTCAGATCTGGGGACTGTGAGGGCCATTGTAAAACCTTCAGCTTCAGGTAGTGTATTGTGGATTTTGACGTGTTTGGATCATTATCCATTTGCAGAAGCCATGCTCTTTTCAACTTCCTCTTTTTTTTTTTTTTTTTTAACCTATGGTGTTATGTTAGCATCAAGAATTTGTAGAAATTTAATTCAATCCATTCTTCCCTCTACCCGTGAAATGTTTTCCGTGCCATTGGCTGCAACACAACCCCAAAGCATGATTGATCCATGCAGATGTTTAATGGTTGTCGAGATGTTATTTTACTGATATTTTGTGCCCTTTCTCCAGGACGTCCCTCCTGACAGCACCATGGAGGACGTTCTCCTCAACA
Source organism: Ranitomeya variabilis (assembly GCF_051348905.1). Classification (NCBI taxonomy): domain Eukaryota; kingdom Metazoa; phylum Chordata; class Amphibia; order Anura; family Dendrobatidae; genus Ranitomeya; species Ranitomeya variabilis. The sequence goes on from NC_135233.1 coordinate 643,105,818, forward strand.
GGGACAGGAAGCACACAACAGGTTAAAAGGCCCCTCCCCACCCCTATTCCATCAGTGTTTTTCCTGTCCCTGGAAGGAGGGACGCACAAGAGAAAGCTCTGCTTACCGGATCAGGGCCAGGGGGATTGGGCGGCCGGTCCAAACCTTTCCCCTGTCAAGAAGTCCGGGGCTGAAACCCTCCTGGATGGGGGTCCCTCAGCCACAGAGACCAGGAGGCAGACAATGCCCCTGGGTAGAGCCGCTTCCTCATGCAGTGGAGGCTCTCTGCTCCGATGCCGGCCGGCATATCAGCGCTCGACCGGAAGACGTGCAGGGGGAAGCTGATGCGTTTTGGGTGATGTCAGGGGGCCCGATCTAGGTAAGAGGCCGGCGTGCATTCCATGGCGGAGCGCAGACAACAGCGAGACAGGCAGCGATGGCTTCCCTGGATCTCGCAGGGCACAGAACGGCGGCAGCGATGGAAGATTCAGGCAGATCAGAGGTGGATGGTACTCTGCCATCCCTGAATGAGGCCCTAATTGAGATCCCTCTTTTGCGCCACACAGGAAAATGGATCCCCTACAACGCCCCTACCTGCACCCAAACGACCTGGAAAAGTATCTGCAAAATCCAGGAGATGCCCTATCTGTCACGTAAAGCTTACTGATACGTACAGCAGGACCCTTTGTGACATGTATGGCCAAGGTGGTAAGGGAGGAACAACCATCCCTCCTGTCTGAGATGAGATCCCTGATCCAAGAGGAGGTCCAGGCTACTATCGCCTCTCTATCTCACCCTCTCCCTGCCGCAAACCCCCAGCCCTGGCCCAGCTGCTAAGAGAGCTAGGTGGGAGATGGAGCTATACTCAGAGGAGGATTCTTGTTCCCTGGGTTTCAGACCAGGAGGAGGGCAAAGTGTTATCGGAGGGGCATAAAAAAGGCAGAAGATATCTGTTTTCATCCGACAACACAGATGAGCTAGTCTGAACTGTCAGGGGCACTATGCAGGTTGAGGATGTCCCAGAACCAATGTTCGGGAGCCTCAGGGCACAGAAACAGCTTGTGTTCCCTGTGAATGATCACATTCGTGCTATGGTGCTGGAAGAATGGGAGGATGCCCAGAGGCACCTGCTAATATCTTGGGACTTTAGGAAACGTCTTCCATTTGATCCAGAATACATAAAGGTTAGGGAAGAAGTACCCAAGATCTACGTACCAGTGGCAAAGGTGGCCAAGAAGACATCAATTCCTTTTGAAGACTCGTCCAGCCTCAAAGACCCAACCGACAGAAAGGCGGATAGCCTATTAAAGAGAGCGTGGGAGTCTTCTGCGGCTTTGATTAAAACTAACAGCCGCTACCTCAGTGGCCAGGTCGATGTGCCTGTGGAAGGACTATCTGTCCAATAAGACCCCAAGGGAAGACATCTTAACTTCGCTTCCTTTAATGAAATCAGCTACGGCCTTTTTAGCTGATACATCAGCCGAATCATTAAGATTCTCCTCCAGAAATAGCTCACTTTCCAATGCCGCTCATAGAGCAATCTCGTTAAATACCTGGTCTGGGGACGGAGCTTCAAAAAATAAGCTCTGCTCCATTCCTTTCTCTGGGTTAAGAGTGTTCGGCCCTGCTCTAGGTGACATTTTAGAGAAGGCCTCTGATAAAAAAGTAGGTGTTCTCAGAGGAGAAAGTTAAAAGGAACCAGTCCTTTCTTAGGCCGGGTACCTTTCGGAGACAACCAGAGTATAGATCACAGGAAAGTCCCTCTAGGGATTCTTACAGTAGTACCCAATGTAGAGGTGGAAAGAACAGAAGCTCCCTGTTTGGTTCAACCTCAAAATCAAGAAGGCAATGACTTGATTGGTCTTGATTGGGGGACGCCTCAGGCACTTCGCCGTAAATTGGTCCCGGGTCACCCAGAATCAGTGGGTCTTAAGGACCCATATTAGAGGGTTACAAAATAGAGTTCTCTTCTCCTCCACCCGAGAGAGTCATCTCCCCTCTTTCTGTAAAACCAGGCTCCTCCTTGGATATAGACTTAAACGACCTAATCAGCTCTGCCATTATAGTCCCAGTTCCCCAGGCAGAAATATGAAAAGGTCACTACTCCCTGTTCGCCATAATAAAGCCATTGGGAGACGCACGCACAATAATAAACTTAAAACCCTTAAACGCTTGGGTCACCTACAATCGATTCAGGATGGAGTCTGTAAAATTCACGGTCCACCTGATAAAAAAATGCGTTTATGTGCACCCTCGACCTGAAAAGCGCCTATTATCAGGTTCCGGTCCATCCATCATCCCAGAGATACCGGAGATTTGCAGTAAGTTTTTAGGAAGAGACCTGCCACTTTCAGTTTCTGTGCCTTTCATTTGGCCTGGCTTCAGCCCCTCGGATCTTCTCCAAGCTGGTCACAGAAGTGGTAGCCTTTCTTAGAAACCAGGGCATCATCATACCATATCTGGATGATTTCCTCCTAGTAGCAAGCTCGGCAGAGGAACTCCGACTACATCGGGAAAGGACTACAACCACTATGGAATCCCTCGGCTGGATTATAAACATAGAAAAATCGGATTTAACCCCAGAAAGAAAGATAATCTTTTTGGGAGTCTTGCTAGATTCCAGGTACAGGATGTCATTTCTACCCCTGGGAAAACAGGAATCGGTGCAGTTCAGAATGAAGGAGCTCATGAAGAAACGCGTGTCCATCAGATCCTGAATGCAGGTTTTGGGCCTGATGACGTCCTGTATCCCGTGCATCCGCTGGGCACAGTTTCATTCAATAGCATTGCAGAGGGAGATCCTGGCAGTCTGGGACCGACGTCAGTCCTCCCTCGACAACAAAACATCTTTATCCCCCACCACAAGAAAGTCTCTACTATGGTGGATCCAGCCAGAAAACCTCAGGATGGGCATCCCTTGGATCTCCTTCCCGAGCATAGTAATTACCACGGGGAATGGGGAGCACACCTGGAAGGGAGATTCCTCCAGGCAGAATGGCCAGCAGACATCCAGTCCAGATCCTCAAATTACAGAGAACTCTATGCAGCATGGGAAGCCCTAAGACAAAACCAGAATCGTCTAAAAGGCCAACACGTAAAGATTATACAACGTGACTGTGGTATCCTTCCTGCATCACCAGGGAGGGCCAAGACACAGAATTCTGCAGGACCTGGCGAGTTTGATTTTTTTTTTCCTGGGCAGAGAAGACAGTCCTGTCAATAACGGCAGTCCATCTCGGGGGTGTCCCAGAATATCGTGCAGGCTACCTAAGCAGACGGAATATTGTGAATTAAATGATGAGGTGTTCCAGTACCTGTGTCATCTCTGGGAGAGACCTCAGATTTATTTGCAATGAGGAAAAATGCAAAGACTGACAGATTCTACTTACTCAACCCCTCAGACAATCCAAAAGGGGTAGATGCATTAAGCCAGATATGGGGACGATCCCTCTCTTACTCTTTTCCCCGATAGCTCTCATTCCGTCCATTCTCAGGAAAATACAGGAAGACCAGGCGAGGGTACTCCTAATCGTCCCATACTGGCCGAGGAGGAGTTGTTGACGCTCTTGGGTATCATGGCAATAGAAGGCACAGTGCTGCTTCCACAAAGGGAGGATCTTGTCCATCAGGGTCCAGAACTCAACCCAGATCTAGGAAGACTTCACCTTTTGGCTGGATCCTGAGCGGGACATCTAGAGAGCCTGGGGGCTATCTGACCGGGTCATAACCACAATTCAGGCCAGCAGAAAGCCAGTTACTTCTGCAATTTACAGTGCCTTGCGAAAGTATTCGGCCCCCTGGAACTTTTCAACTTTTTCCCACATATCATGCTTCAAACATAAAGATACCAAATGTAAATTTTAGGTGAAGAATCAACAACAAGTGGAACACAATTATGAAGTTGAACGAAATGTATTGGTTATTTTAAACTTTTGTGGAAATTCAAAAACTGAAAAGTGGGGCGTGCAATATTATTCAGCCCCTTTAACTTAATACTTTGTTGCGCCACTTTTTCCTGCGATTACAGCTGCCAGTCGCTTGGGGTATGTCTCTATCAGTTTTGTACATGGAGAGACTGAAATTCTTGCCCATTCTTCCTTGGCAAACCGCTCAAGCTCAGTGAGGTTTGATGGTGATCGTTGGGGACAGCAGTTTTCAGCTCTTTACACAAATTCTCGATTGGATTGAGTTCTAGACTTTGACTTGGCCATTCTAACACCTGGATACGTTTATTTGTGAACCATTCCATTGTAGATTTTGCTTTATGTTTGGGGTCATTGTCTTGTTGGAAGACAAATCTCCGTCCCAGTCTAAGGTCTTTTGCAGACTCCCAACAGGTTTTCTTCAAGAATGGTCCTATATTTGGCTCCATCCATCTTCCCATCAATTTTAACAATCTTCCCTGTCCCTGCTGAAGAAAAGCGGGCCCAAACCATAATGCTGCCACCACCATGTTTGATAGTGGGCATGGTGTGTTCAGGGTGATGAGCTGTGTTGCCTCTACTCCAAACATATAGTTTGGCATTGTTGCCAAAAAGTTCGATTTTGGTTTCATCTGACCAGAGCACCTTCTTCCACATGTTTGGGGTGTCTCCCAGGTGGCTTGCTGCAAACTTTAAACAACACTTTTTATGGATATCTTTGAGAAATGGCTTTCTTCTTGCCACTCTTCCATAAAGTTCAGATTTGTGCAGTGTACGACTGATTGTTGTGCTATGGACAGACTGTCCCACCTCAGCTGTAGATCTCTGCAGTTCATCCAGAGTGATTATGGGCCTCTTGGCTGTATCTCTGATCAGTCTTCTCCTTGTTTGAGATGAAAGTTTAGAGGGACGGCCGGGTCTTGGTAGATTTGCAGTGTTGTGATACTCCTTCCATTTCAATATGATCGCTTGCACAGTGCTCCTTGGGATGTTAAAAGTTTTGGAAATCATTTTGTATCCAAATTCGGCTTTAAACTTCTCCACAACAGTATCACGGACCTGCCTTTTGTGTTCCTTGGTCTTCATGATGCTCTGTGCTTCAAACAGAACCCTGAGACTATCACAGAGCAGGTGCATTTATATGGAGACTTGATTACACACAGGTGGATTATATTTAACATCATTAGGCATTTAGGACAACTTTGGATCATTCAGAGATCCACAATGAACTTCTGGAGTGAGTTAGCTGCACTGAAAGTAAAGGGGCCGAATAATATTGCACGCCCCACCTTTCAGTTTTTGAATTGCCACGAAAATTTAAAATAACCAATAAATTTCATTCAGCTTCACAATTGTGTTCCACTTGTTGTTGATTCTTCACCAAAAATTTACATTTGGTATCTTTATGTTTGAAGCATGATATGTGGGATAAGGTTGAAAAGTTCCAGGGGTCCGAATATTTTCGCAAGGTACTGTACCTCAAGATCTGGAAGAGGTTCTGTCTGGAGGGTGGCAGGTCCGACTTGGAGACTGGGAAACCAGATATCCCAAGCATTCTAGATGTTCTCCAATCATGCTTTAATAAAGATCTTAGGCCCAGTACCATAAAGGTCCAAATATCAGCCTTATGTACTTTTCTTCACTATTCTTTGGCCTCTCACCCATGGGTAATAAGGTTCGTCAGGGCAATACAGCATCTACGCCCCACATTCTGGCGGATAACTCCCCCTTGGGACCTAAGCTTGGTTCTCAGATCTCTTGCCTCAGACCCCTTTGTCCCCGAAAAAGATATGCAAATTTCCCTCCGAACCATGAAGACTGCATTCCTAATTGCCATTACCATAGCGAAACGTATAGGCAGAATCCAGGCCTTATCAATACGTGACCCATACCTACGACTTTGGGATAACCATATAATCCTGAAACTAGAACCCGCGTTCGTTTCAAAGGTAGCCTCAGGTCAAAACCTAAACCAGGAAATTGTATTGCCCTCTTTCTGCGAAAATCCCTCGAACGAGAAAGAGCGGGCCCTACACGCATTAGATGTAAGACAGGCTGTCATTGATTAAATCAAGGCCACTAGCAGTTGGAGGCAGGATCATAACCTGCTCATTTTATTTGGGGAAAAAAATAGAGGAAAGAAAGCCCCTAAAACCACCATCGCCAGATGGATTACATCTCTAATTTCCTTGGCCTATCACTCCCAGGGTATCAGTACCCCGGAAGGCTTAAAAGCTCATTCAACGAGAGCAGTCTCGACTTCATGGGCAGAGAGGGCAGGGGCCTCAGTAGACCAGATCTGTAAAGCTGCAACCTGGTCCACGCTAGACACATTTTGTAAACACTACAAATTAGATGTATTATCTAGCCTGCAGACTGCCTTCGGGAGGAAGGTTCTCCAGGCAGTCATCCCACCCTGAGGAAGTACTTTGGTATTCTCCATGTTGCTGTCAGGAGGGAGGTGCTGGAAAATAGGTATTAGGCTACGTTCACATTTGCGGTGTGCGCCGCAGCGTCGGGCGCCGCAGCGTCGCCGCATGCGTCATGCGCCCCTATATTTAACATGGGGGCGCATGGACATGCGGTGCACTTGCGTTTTGCGCCGCATGCGTCACTGCGGCGCCCGCGTCCGGGCGCAGAGGACGCAGCAAGTTGCATTTTTGCTGCGTCCAAAATCAATAGAAAAAAGGACGCATGCGGCGCAAAACGCAGCGTTGTGCATGCGTTTTGCTGCGTTTTTGTTTGCGTTGTGCGTTGCGGCGCCGACGCTGCGGCGCACAACGCAAATGTGAACGTAGCCTTAGACCTACCAGTAATTATGTTACCAGGAGTCCATCCTGACAGCACGGTTAGTTCCCTCCCTAAATTAATTTGTCATATGTGTTATGATATTGTTGATAAATGTGTGAAGTTGCATCAATCATGGTGTGGTACTTGTTAACCCCTTCATGACCCAGCTTATTTTGACCTTAATGACCTGGCCATTTTTTGCAATTCTGACCAGTGTCCCTTTATGAGGTAATAACTCAGGAACGCTTCAACGGATCCTAGCAATTCTGAGATTGTTTTTTCGTGACATATTGGGCTTCATGTTAGTGGTAAATTTAGGTCGATAATTTCTGCGTTTATTTGTGAAAAAAACGGAAATTTGGCGAAAATTTTTAAAATTTCGCAATTTTCACATTTTGAATTTTTATTCTGTTAAACCAGAGAGTTATGTGACACAAAATAGTTAATAAATAACATTTCCCACATGTCTACTTTACATCAGCACAATTTTGGAAACATTTTTTTTTGCTAGGAAGTTATAAGGGTTAAAACTTGACCAGTGATTTCTCATTTTTACAACAAAATTGACAAAACCAATTTTTTTAGGGACCACCTCACATTTGAAGTCAATTTGAGGGTTCTATATGGCTGAAAATACCCAAAAGTGACACCATTCTAAAAACTGCACCCCTCAAGGTGCTCAAAACCACATTCAAGAAGTTTATTAACCCTTCAGGTGCTTCACAGCAGCAGAAGCAACATGGAAGGAAAAAATGAACATTTAACTTTTTAGTCACAAAAATGATCTTTTAGCAACAATTTTTGTACTTTCCCAAGGTTAAAAGGAGAAACTGGATGACGAAAGTTGTTGTCCAATTTGTTCTGAGTACGCTGATACCTCATATGTGGGGGTAAACCACTGTTTGGGTGCACGGCAGAACTCGGAAGGGAAGGAGCGCCATTTGACTTTTTGAATGAAAAATTGGCTCTAATCTTTAGCGGACCCCATGTCACGTTTGGAGAGCCCCCGTGTGCCTAAACATTGGAGCTCCCCCACAAGTGACCCCATTTTGGAAACTAGACACCCCAAGGAACTTATCTAGATGCATAGTGAGCACTTTAAACCCCCAGGTGCTTCACAAATTGATCCGTAAAAATGAAAAAGTACTTTTTTTTCACAAAAAAATTCTTTTAGCCTCAATTTTTTAATTTTCACATGGGCGACAGGATAAAATGGATCCTAAAATTTGTTGGCCAATTTCTCCTGAGTACGCTGATACCTCATATGTGGGGGTAAACCACTGTTTGGGTGCATGGCAAGGCTCGGAAGGGAAGGCGCACCATTTGACTTTTTGAATGGAAAATTAGCTCCAATCGTTAGCGGACACCATGTCGCGTTTGGAGAGCCCCTGTGTGCCTAAACATTGGAGCTCCCCCACAAGTGACCCCATTTTGGAAACTAGACCGCCAAGGAACTTATCTAGATGCATAGTGAGCACTTTAAACCAACAAGTGCTTCACAGAAGTTTATAACGCAGAGCCGTGAAAATAAAAAATAATTTTTCTTTCCTCAAAAATGATTTTTAGCCCAGAATGTTTTATTTTCCCAAGGGTAATAGGAGAAATTGGACCCCAAATGTTGTTGTCCAGTTTGTCCTGAGTACGATGATACCCCATATGTGGGGGTAAACCACTGTTTGGGTGCACGGCAGGGCTTGGAAGGGAAGGTACGCCATTTGGCTTTTTGAATGGAAAATTAGCTCCAATCATTAGCGGACACCATGTCGGGTTTGGAGAGCCCCTGTGTGCCTAAACATTGGAGCTTCGCCATAAGTGACCCCATTTTGGAAACTAGACCTCCCATGGAACTAATCTAGATGTGTGGTGAGCACTTTGAACCCCCAAGTGCTTCACAGAAGTTTATAACGCAGAGCCATGAAAATAAAAAATAATTTTTCTTTCCTCCCAAAATTTTTTTTAGCCCGCAATTTTGTATTTTCCCAAGGGTAACAGGTGAAAATTGACCCCAAGAGTTGTCCAGTTTCTCCTGAGTACGCTGATACCCCATATGTGGGGGTAAACCACTGTTTGGGCACATGCCGGGGCTCGGAAGTGAAGTAGTGACGTTTTGAAATGCAGACTTTGATGGAATGCTCTGCGGGCATCACGTTGCGTTTGCAGAGCCCCTGATGTGCCTAAACAGTAGAAACCCCCCACAAGTGACCCCATTTTGGAAACTAGACCTCCCAAGGAACTAATCTAGATGTGTGGTGAGCACTTTGAACCCCCAAGTGCTTCACAGAAGTTTATAACGCAGAGCCGTGAAAATAATAAATACGTTTTCTTTCCTCAAAAATAATTTTTTAGCCCAGAATTTTTTATTTTCCCAAGGGTAACAGGAGAAATTTGACCCCAAGAGTTGTTGTCCAGTTTCTCCTGAGTACGCTGATACCCCATATGTGGGGTTAAACACTGTTTGGGCACATGCCGGGGCTTGGAAGTGAAGTAGTGATGTTTTGAAATGCAGACTTTGATGGAATGCTCTGCGGGCGTCACGTTGCGTTTGCAGAGCCCCTGATGTGCCTAAACAGTAGAAACCCCCCACAAGTGACCCCATTTTGGAAACTAGACCCCCAAGGTAACTTATCTAGATGTGTGGTGAGCACTTTGAACCCCCAAGTGCTTCACAGAAGTTTATAACGCAGAGCCGTGAAAATAAAAAAAAATTTTTCTTTCCTCAAAAATAATTTTTTAGCCCGCAATTTTTTTTATTTTCCCAAGGGTTACAGGACAAATTGGACCCCAAAAGTTGTTGTTCAGTTTCTCCTGAGTAAGCTGGTACCCCATATGTGGGGGTAAACCACTGTTTGGGCACACGTCGGGGCTCGGAAGGGAGAGCGCACCATTTGACTTTTTCAACGCAAGATTGTCTGGAATCAATGGTGGCGCCGTGTCGCGTTTGGAGACCCCCTGATGTGCCTAAAAAGTGGAAACCCCTCAATTCTAACTCCAACACTAACCCCAACACACCCCTAACCCTAATCCCAACCGTAACCACAACCCTAACCCCAACACACCCCTAACCCTAGTCTTAACCCTAATTCCACCCCTAGGCTATGTGCTCACGTTGCGGATTTGTGTGTGGATTTTTCCGCACAGTTTTTGAAAAATCTGCAGGTAAAACGCACTGCGCTTTACCTGCGGATTTACCGCGGATTTCCAGCGTTTTTTGTGTGGATTTCACCTGCGGATTCCTATTATGGAGCAGGTGTAAAACGCTGCGGAATCCGCACAAAGAATTGACATGCTGCGGAAAATACAACGCAGCGTTTCCGCGCTGTATTTTCCGCACCATGTTCACAGCGGATTTGGTTTTTCATAGATTTACGTGGTACTGTAAACGTGATGGAAAACTGATACGAATCCACAGCGACCAATCCGCTGCGGATCCGCAGCCAAATCCGCACTGTGTGCACATAGCCCTAATTGCAACCCTAATTCTAGCCCTAAGTGCAACCCTAGCCCTAAGTGCAACCCTAGCCCTAAGTGCAACCCTAGCCCTAAGTGCAACCCTAAGTGCAACCTTAAGTGCAACCCTAACCCTAAGTGCACCCCTAAGTGCAACCCTAACCCTAAGTGCAACCCTAACCCTAAGTGCAATGCTAACCCTAAGTGCAACCCTAAGTGCACCCCTAAGTGCAACCCTAGCCCTAAGTGCAACCCTAAGTGCAACCCTAACCCTACCCCTAACCCTACCCCTTACCCTAACCCTACCCCTTAACCTAATGGAAAAACAAAAATAATTATATTTTCTGTATTTTATTATTGTCCCTACCTATGGGGGTGATAAAGGGGGGGTTTATTTACTATTTTTTTTATTTTGATCGCTGTGATAGAACTTATCACAGCGACCAAAATGTATAGGAACGAATCTGCCGGCCGGCAGATTCGGCGGGCGCACTGCGCATGCGCCCGCCATTTTCCAAGATGGCGGCGCCCATGGAGAAGACGGCCGGACACCGGGAGGGACATCGGAGCTAGGTAAGTATGGGGGGGTGGGATCGGAACATGGGGGGGGGGGATTGGGGGAGCGGACAGGAGGACCGGGGGAGTGGACAGGAGGGAGGAGGGGAGCGGACAGGAGATCGGGGCAGAAAGGAGTGGGGGGGGGGCAGATCGGGGTCTCCAGCCATGGCAGATGCTATTGCAGCATCGGCCATGGCTGGATTGTAATATTTCACCATTTTCATAGGTGAAATATTACAAATCGCTCTGATTGGCTTTTTCACTTTCAACAGCCAATCAGAGCGATCGTAGCCATGGGGGGGTGAAGCCACCCCCCCTGGGCTGAAGTACCACTCCCGCTGTCCCTGCAGATCGGGTGAAATTGGAGTTAACCCTTTCCCCCGATCTGCAGGGACGCGATCTTTCCATGACGCCACATAGGCGTCATGGGTCGGATTGGCACCGACTTTCATGACGCCTACGTGGCGTCAAAGGTCGGGAAGGGGTTAAAACACTGAGGGAATAAGGGTGGGGAGGGGCCTTTTAACCTCTTGTGTGCTTCCTGTCCCTGTAAGGAGGAGGAGGACGTCCTCCATGGTGCTGTCAGGATGGACTCCTGGAAACCTAATTACCCGTAGGTCTAATACTTATTTTTCTCCACACATACCTTTGATCATTGTGGCCCAAGAGTTCTATTTTAACCTCATTGGTCCACAGAACTTGTTTAAAAAATGCATGATGCTTGTTTAGATGTTTTTTTGCATACTTCTGACTCTGAATTTTATGGTGTGGACACAGGAGAGTCCATAAAAAACAAGCGTGCAAGAGATTTCTGAAATCCCAAAGCTTTTGCTGGTATTGTGAAAAGCAGCTTTTAATTTGCATTAACCCCTTCCTGACATCAGACGTACTATCCCGTCGAGGTGGGGTGGGCCCGTATGACCGCCGACGGGATAGTACGCGATCGGCCGCGCTCACGGGGGGAGCGCGGCCGATCGCGGCCGGGTGTCAGCTGCATATCGCAGCTGACATCCGGCACTATGTGCCAGGAGCGGTCACGGACCGCCCCCGGCACATTAACCCCCGGCACACCGCGATCAAACATGATCGCAGTGTACCGGCGGTATAGGGAAGCATCGCGCAGGGAGGGGGCTCCCTGCGGGCTTCCCTGAGACCCCCGGAGCAACGCGATGTGATCGCGTTGCTGCGAGGGTCTTACCTCCCTCCCTGCCTGCAGGTCCCGGATCCAAGATGGCCGCGGCATCCGGGTCCTGCAGGGAAGGAGGTGGCTTACCGAGTGTCTGCTCAGAGCAGACACTTGGTAAGCCTGCAGCCCTGCACAGCAGATCGTCGATCTGGCAGAGTGCTGTGCACACTGCCAGATCAATGATCTGTGATGTCCCCCCCTGGGACAAAGTAAAAAAGTAAAAAAAAATTTTTTCCACATGTGTAAAAAAAAAATAAAAAAAATTCCTAAATAAATAATAATAAAAAAATATATATTATTCCCATAAATACATTTCTTTATCTAAATAAAAAAAACAAAACAATAAAAGTACACATATTTAGTTTCGCTGCGTCCGTAACGACCCAACCTATAAAACTTCCCCACTAGTTAACCCCTTCAGTAAACACCGTAATAAAAAAAAAAAAAACGAGGCAAAAAACAACGCTTTATTACCATACCGCCGAGCAAAAAGTGGAATAACACGCGATCAAAAAGATGGATATAAATAACCATGGTACCGCTGAAAGCGTCATCTTGTCCCGCAAAAAACAAGCCGCCATACAGCATCATCAGCAAAAAAATAAAAAAGTTATAGTCCTGAGAATAAAGCGATACCAAAATAATTATTTTTTCTATAAAATAGTTTTTATCGTATAAAAGCGCCAAAACATAAAAAAATGATATAAATGAGATATCGCTGTAATCGTACTGACCCGACGAATAAAACTGCTTTATCAATTTTACCAAACGCGGAACGGTATAAACGCCTCTCCCAAAAGAAATTCATGAATAGCAGGTTTTTGGTCATTCTGCCTCACAAAAATCGGAATAAAAAGCGATCAAAAACGGTCACGTGTCCGAAAATGTTACCAATAAAAACGTCAACTCGTCCCGCAAAAAACAAGACCTCACATGACTCTGTGGAGCAAAATGTGGAAAAATTATAGGTCTCAAAATGTGGAGACGCAAAAACTTTTTTGCTATAAAAAGCGTCGCTGGTTTCACACTTGCGTTTTTGTCTGCAGCGTTTTTTGCACAAAAAAACGCATGCGTTTTTTCCCTATATTTAACATTGAAAACGCATGCGGTTTTTTTGTACGCGTTTGGTTGCGTTTTCAAACGCATGCGTTTTTTTTCTGCATGCGTTCATTTTCAGAAATACAACCTGCAGTATTTTCTTGCGTTTTTAAGCACATGCGTTTGTTTGCGTTAAAAACGCATGCATTTTTATCGAAAAAAAAACAGAAAACACACTGAAAAGCCACCCACCACCATCAAGGTGACAAAGGGATCCAAACCCTAACCCTAACTCTACCCCTAACCTCACCCCTAACCGTTTAATGAACATTTTCTGACAGTCATAGTGCCACGTATTTCAGTGCCACGTATTTCAGTGCCACGTATCACGTATTTCAGTGCCACGTGTTTCAGTGCCACGTATCACATATTTCAGTGCCACGTATTTCAGTGCCACGTATTTAAGTGCCACGTATTTAAGTGCCACGTATTTAAGTGCCACGTATCACATATTTCAGTGCCACGTATTTCAGTGCCACGTATTTCAGTGCCACGTATTTCAGTGTCACGTATTTCAGTGCCACGTATCACGTATTTCAGTGCCATGTGTTTCAGTGCCACGTATTTAAGTGCCACGTATCACGTATTTCAGTGCCACGTATTTCAGTGCCACGTATTTCAGTGCCACGTATTTCAGTGCCACGTATTTCAGTGCCACGTATTTCAGTGCCACGTATTTCAGTCACGTTTAGGGTTAGGGGTAGGGTTAGGGTTAGGGCTAGGGTTGGAGGTAAAGTTAGGGTTGGGGCTAAAGTTAGGGTTGGGGCTAAAGTTAGGGTTAGGGTTTGGATTACATTTACGTTTGGATTAGGGTTGGGATTAGAATTATGGGTGTGTCAGGCTAGGGGTGTGGTTAGGGTTACCGTTGGGATTAGGGTTAGGGGTGTGTTTGGGTTAGGGTTTCAGGTAGAATTGGGGAGTTTCCACTGTCCAGGCACATCAGGGGCTCTCCAAGCGCGACATGGCGTCCAATCTCAATTCCAGCCAATTCTGCGTTGAAAAAGTAAAACAGTGCTCCTTCCCTTCCGAGCTCTCCCGTGCGCCCAAAAAGGGGTTTACCCCAACATATGTGTTATCAGCGTACTCGGGACAAATTGAACAACAACTTCTGGGGTCCAAGTTCTCTTGTTATCCTTAGGAAAATAAAAATTTGGGGGGCTAAAAATCATTTTTGTGGGAAAAAAAAGATGTTTTATTTTCACGGCTCTGCCTTATAAACTGTAGTGAAACACTTGGGGGTTCAAAGTTCTCACAACACATCTAGATAAGTTCCTTGGGAGGTCTAGTTTCCAATATGGGGTCACTTGTGGGGGGTTTGTACTGTTTGGGTACATCAGGGGCTCTGCAAATGCAACGTGACGCCTGCAGACCAATCCATTTAAGGCTGCATTCCAAATGGCGCTCCTTCCCTTCCGAGCTCTGTCATGCACCCAAACAGTGGTTCCCCCCCACATATGGGGTATCAGCGTACTCAGGACAAATTGGACAACAACTTTTGGGGTCTAATTTATCCTGTTACCCTTGTGAAAATACAAAACTGGGGGCTAAAAAATCATTTTTGTGAAAAAAAAAAGAATTTTTATTTTCACGGCTTTGCGCTATAAACTTTAGTGAAACACTTGGGGGTTCAAAGTTCTCAAAACACATCTAGATAAGTTCCTTGGGAGGTCTAGTTTCCAATATGGGGTCACTTGTGGGGGGTTTGTACTGTTTGGGTACATCAGGGGCTCTGCAAATGCAACGTGACGCCTGCAGACCAATCCATTTAAGGCTGCATTCCAAATGGCGCTCCTTCCCTTCCGAGCTCTGTCATGCACCCAAACAGTGGTTCCCCCCCACATATGGGGTATCAGCGTACTCAGGACAAATTGGACAACAACTTTTGGGGTCTAATTTATCCTGTTACCCTTGTGAAAATACAAAACTGGGGGCTAAATATCATTTTTGTGAAAAAAAAAAAGAATTTTTATTTTCACGGCTTTGCGCTATAAACTGTAGTGAAACACTTGGGGGTTCAAAGTTCTCAAAACACATCTAGATAAGTTCCTTGGGAGGTCTAGTTTCCAATATGGGGTCACTTGTGGGGGGTTTGTACTGTTTGGGTACATCAGGGGCTCTGCAAATGCAACGTGACGGCTGCTGACCAATCCATTTAAGTCTGCATTCCAAATGGCGCTCTTTCCCTTCCGAGCTCTGTCATGCGCCCAAACAGTGGTTCCCCCCCACATATGGGGTATCAGCGTACTCAGGACAAATTGGAAAACAAATTTTGGGGTCCAATTTATTCTGTTACCCTTGTAAAAATACAAAGCTGGGGGCTAAAAAATCATTTTTGAGAAAAAAAATAAAAATTATTTTCACGGCTCTGCGTTATAATCTGTAGTGAAACACTTGGGGGTTCAAAGCTCTCAAAACACATCTAGATAAGTTCCTTAGGGGGTCTACTTTCCAAAATGGTGTCACTTGTAGGGAGTTTCAATGTTTAGGCACATCAGGGGCTCTCCAAACGCAACATGGCGTCCCATCTCAATTCCAGTCAATTTTGCATTGAAAAGTCAAATGGCGCTCCTTCCCTTCCAAGCTCTGCCATGCGCCCAAACAATGGTTTACACCCACATATGGGGTATCATCGTACTCAGGACAAATTGCACAACATTTTTTGGGGTCCAATTTCTTCTCTTACCCTTGGGAAAATAAAAAATTGGGGGCAAAAAGATCATTTTTGTGAAAAATATGATTTTTTATTTTTACGGCTCTGCATTATAAACTTCTGTGAAGCACTTGGTGGGTCAAAGTGCTCACCACACATCTAGATAAGTTCCTTAGGGGGTCTACTTTCCAAAATGGTGTCACTTGTAGGGAGTTTCAATGTTTAGGCACATCAGGGGCTCTCCAAACGCAACATGGCGTCCCATCTCAATTCCAGTCAATTTTGCATTGAAAAGTCAAATGGCGCTCCTTCCCTTCCAAGCTCTGCCATGCGCCCAAACAATGGTTTACACCCACATATGGGGTATCATCGTACTCAGGACAAATTGCACAACATTTTTTGGGGTCCAATTTCTTCTCTTACCCTTGGGAAAATAAAAAATTGGGGGCAAAAAGATCATTTTTGTGAAAAAATATGATTTTTTATTTTTACGGCTCTGCATTATAAACTTCTGTGAAGCACTTGGTGGGTCAAAGTGCTCACCACACATCTAGATAAGTTCCTTAGGGGGTCTACTTTCCAAAATGGTGTCACTTGTAGGGGGTTTCAGTGTTTAGGCACATCAGGGGCTCTCCAAACGCAACATGGCGTCCCATCTCAATTCCAGTCAATTTTGCATTGAAAAGTCAAATGGCTCTCCTTTCCTTCCGAGCTCTGCCATACGCCCAAACAGTGGTTTACCCCCACATATGGGGTATCAGCGTACTCAGGACAAATTGTACAACAACTTTGGGGGTCCATTTTCTCCTGTTACCCTTGGTAAAATAAAACAAATTGGAGCTGAAATAAATTTTGTGTGAAAAAAAGTTAAATGTTCATTTTTATTTAAACATTCCAAAAATTCCTGTGAAACACCTGAAGGGTTAATAAACT
Source organism: Ranitomeya variabilis (assembly GCF_051348905.1). Classification (NCBI taxonomy): domain Eukaryota; kingdom Metazoa; phylum Chordata; class Amphibia; order Anura; family Dendrobatidae; genus Ranitomeya; species Ranitomeya variabilis. The sequence continues at coordinate 643,122,382 of NC_135233.1, forward strand.
TCTTGAATGTGGTTTTGAGCACCTTGAGGGGTGCAGTTTTTAGAATGGTGTCACACTTGGTTATTTTCTATCATATAGACCCCTCAAAATGACTTCAAATGAGATGTGGTCCCTAAAAAAAAATGGTATTGTAAAAATGAGAAATTGCTGGTCAACTTTTAACCCTTGGTTTTTGGTTCCAAAATTGTACTGATGTAAAGTAGACATGTGGGAAATGTTACTTATTAAGTATTTTGCGTGACATATGTCTGTGATTTAAGGGCATAAAAATTCAAAGTTGGAAAATTGCAAAATTTTCAAAATTTTCGCCAAATTTCCATTTTTTTCACAAATAAACGCAAGTTATATCGAATAAATTTTACCACTAACATGAAGTACAATATGTCACGAGAAAACAATGTCAGAATCGCCAAGATCCGTCAAAGCGTTCCAGAGTTATAGCCTCATAAAGGGACAGTGGTCAGAATTGTAAAAATTGGCCCGGTCATTAACGTGCAAACCACCCTTGGGGGTGAAGGGGTTAAAAAACGTAGAAAACAAATGCTACAATAAAGCAGCCTTAGTGAGGTTCTGTCCTATTAGTAGATTGCAGTCCTTATAACAAACAGTTTTGGATGTTGTTTAGTTATAACTTAATGTTAAAAACATTTCTCTTGTAGGCCTATGCAATGTCTTCAGTCTCTGACACTACTTGATATTTCTAACAATTATATTATTGATGGAAACCAACTTCATGCAATTTCAAATTTACCAAGGTAACACTTAAATGTAGTGATGTTAAGAAAGTTAATATGTGAGTGAATGTGAAATCATAACATGACTTTATTATTATTTAAATTATGTTTTTAAGGTTAAATTGATTTTTTTTATTTTCAATTTTCAACATCGCTATTTTTATTAAAGGAAATTAACGGACATGCATAATAAGAATAAGTTCAGAACTTGAACTGAATAATTTTGCAATAATACAAGAAAATTATAATAACCACGAAAACAAGACTCAAAGGAAAATAAAAGGGGAAGAATGTTAAATGAGAAATACAATCTACCCCGCAGTGTTCATAACTCACCGAGACAATGTGGGTTCCAAAACTATTCAACTATTTCTTGATCATAGGTTTAAATATAAATAGATATACACTGGCACTCCACTGAATGAAAGAAAGGAAAGGGGGGGGGGGGGGGATTGGAATATGGATTCAGCTGCTGGTGAGATGACAGGGTCTGTGTAACACCCTGTCTGTGTAATAAAAACAGTAAAATATAGGTTTGTCTCCCTCGCTGTGGAGTAATGCTCCTAAGTTAAAGTGTGTGCATCAGGGGTATATACAGAGACAAAACTTGCGCTGCGGAAAAAAAGGGGTTATGTTCAGAGAGTCAGATAAACTCAATCTCGACAACCGGTAAGTGCACCATTACATGGTTAAAATGTTTTTTTGCACTGTATCTTCTAATCGGGTTATGGGAACCCTGTTAGAAGCACTAATTAAAGTATTTTTCCGGTCTTGAGGAAGGTACATTAATTGTCAGTCTAGTTTATCTGACTCTCTGAACGTAACACCTTTTTTACCTCAGCGCAAGTGTTGTCTCTGTTGCAGAAAAGCACCCTCAAAGTATAATGTTTTGCCCACCATGTTTCACGATTGGGACTATGTTCTTGGGATTGTACTCACCGTTCTTTTTCCTCCAAATACGGCCAGTGGGGTTGATATGAAAAGGTTTTATTATCTATACGAAAATGTTATTTTGGGTACCCAGCGGGAGCCTGAGCCCCAGAAGAGGGGGTAGTAGATCCACCACTGGGGGGAGTCCGATATCCCAAGGGGTCGCTGAGGGGTTATCAAAGGCCGTGGGTAAAGACTTGTTCTGCTGGAGATGTTGCTGTCTGACACTGTGTTGGTAATAAAAATCTGGTTACCAACCAAATTGTTTGCCACATTGCCAACACTGAATAATTAAATAATACACTGGATAATTACATATATGTACCTATAACAAGGTCTGCTGCTGCTAAATTCCTGGATTTCTTTCTGCTGACTACTGAAGGTTTTTTCCATACAGAGCACAAACTGGATTTGGAGGCATTTGACACATGAAATCTATTGACTAGGCTACTTTCACACATCAGGTTTTTGCCGTCGGGCACAATCCGGCAAATTTTGAAAAAAATCTGATCCGGGAAAGGATTCCGTCGGATCCGGTTTTTTTTCTCATACACTTGTTTTAGCGCCAGATTGCGATGGATGGCCTCATGTTTCATCCATTTTTTGCCGGATCTGTCAAAAATGTGTTTTCTGGCGGCCGGAGAAAACGTACATAGGAACGTTTTTTGTGTGCGGCAAAAAAGCGCACAGCGACTGTTCCGGCAAGAAACTAATGAAATGTGAGGTGAAATGATGAATCCGGTGACCGATTCCAGGATTTCATGCATTTTTATTCAGACTCCCATGACAGCACCATGAGAGAGGGGATCCGCCCTTCAGGAATAGGAAACCTACAGATGCAAAAAGGGCAGCACCTCTCCCACGTATATCAATTGTTTTCCTGTTCCTGTAGGGACTGGATCCTACAGAAGAAGAATTCTGTGGATCCCAGGCCGGCCGGCTGGCCAACTCGGGTAGCGAGGGGGTCTCCTATCTCAGCCGGTGTGGAGTTCCTGGAGACGCCACGGTGGTCCTGTCTGGGCTGCACGGCAGTGGCATTCGCACCAGTGAGCGGAGTCTGGAGGATATCTGTCTCCATGGAGGCCAGCGCTGGATGAGTATTCCTCCATGATTTCTGCTCCGGTGGTGCATGGACTGGGCCAGCAGGGTTGTGTGGAGAGCCGGGGGCATGATGGTGGGCGCTGTTCGGAGCGCCGCTGGCTGGCCGGGCGTCCCACGCTGCTCTGATCGCATGCAGGAAGCGTTGATGGGCCGCGGTGACGTCGGAGGCAGGGCTGGCGTGCACTACCGGGTCACCGGGGTTGCTGTGTATGCGTGGCAATTCCAAGATGGCGGCGCCCACCGGAATTGGACGCCAGATACACGCAGGGCCCTCTGGCCGGTCGGCTGCACCTGTGGGGGCAGAGAGTTAATCAGGAGACAGCGCATGGCAGATCTGCTGACCGGAAGAGGGGATTTAAGCAGGCTCCAGGTTCGGACGCATGCTTCTGGCCTCATTTTCGCTTCATGATTGAGAGTGATCATTAGCAGCAGCCTCAGCTGCTAGAAGAGGTACGACAGAAGCCTAAAGAGAAGGAGCGTGACAAAAAGAGTGATCACTCCAGTCGTAAGAGCTCCTCCAGGCAGGGATTGGGAGCTTCGACTGTGAAAAAAAAACCCCTCATATTCCGGTACCTTTTCACTGCAGGCACTGGTAAGTGATGTACGTGACTATTCACTCAGTGACGCAGTCCCCACTTATATTTTAGGGGAAGAAGTGCATGGGTAAGGCAAAACACAAGGAATGCGCCCTCTGTGGAGTCCCCTCACCAGATTCATGCCCCCAAAAATTATGCACCCCCTGTATCCAGCAGACGGTGAGGTCGAAGGGAAGGGGTGGAGTGGCATTAGGTCTAGATAAACTATATTGCCTTTACTGTCCTCCCTCAGGTAGCAGAAGAATCTTTTAATGTTACTGCAAGCCTGAAAGACATGGTCAGGGTGGAAGTAAGAGAATCCCTAAAGTCCCTGTCTCAAGCAGGAAGCTCAAAATACAAGGCCCTTTTCGACTCTGATTCTTCGGCGGAAGGGGAAAGAGATGAGGGCTCCTATGATTCAGTTCACTCGTCCTCTTCGTCAGAGGAAGACTCTGCCCGCTTCTGTCTGCCCCTGGATCGGATAGATAAGTTGGTAAAAACGGTCAGGGGAACGATGGGCTTAGCGGAGCCCAAACCGCAGTTATCCAGACAGGAGATCATGTTCAGTGGGCTGCATCAAAGGAAGTGAAGGTCTTTAAACGAAAAGAGCTAATTTTCCAGGAATGGAAAAAGCCTGAAAAGAAGGGTTCTTTACCACCAGCTCTTAAACGCAGATACCCTTTCGACGACCCGGCAGTTGATACCTGGGACAAAGCCCCTAAGTTAGATGCTGCAGTGGCCAAGGCATCAAAAAAAGCCTCGCTACCTTTTGAGGATATGGTGACCCTTAAAGATCCCCTTGACAGGAAGGCAGACACCTTCTTAAGGGAAACTGGGAGATGGTGGCCGGTTCCCTAAGACCAGCGGTAGCATCAACTTGTACGGCCAGATCCATGATGGTCTTGCTGGACCAATTGGAGTCCCAGTTAAAAGAAGGGGCTTCTAAAGTTTCCATTCTGAGTGCCCTACCAGTGATTCAGGAGGCCGCTGCCTTCCTATTGGATGCTTCAGTTGACTCGGTTAGAATGGCGGCCAGAGCAGCAGGACTTTCTAACGCGGCCCATAGAGCCCTGTGGTTGAAATGCTGGTCTGGGGACATCCAAGTGAGGTCCAAACTCTGTGCCATGCAAAGGGGAGCATCTGTTTGGTCCAGCCCTGGATGAGTTGCTGGGTAAAGCAGGGGATGATAAAAAGAAATTCCCTAATTTATCATCCATGTCCTACCGGCGTCCCTTCAATAGGAAGAAGTTTGGTCAGGTAAGAAAATGCATATTCTCACCCACTAGAGACAGTTTCAGATGGGAAGATAAACGAAGGAGAGGTACGGGCTTTGTTCAGGCATTCCTCAGGAGAGCGTAAGAAACCTGACCAATGACTAACAATCTCTGTGGGGGGGAGATTGTCGACCTTCCTTCCAGCATGGTTAAAAATCACAAATAGTGATTGGGTGCGGAGCATAATAACTGATGGACTCGGGCTTGAGTTTAGTTACATCCCGCAAGATAATTTTAATTTAACTCCCCTGCGCTCTTCCCCCCTTGAACAGACGGCATTGGAAGCAGAGGTTTTGAGTTTATGCCATAAAAATGTCCTGTTAGAGGTTCCGGAATCCAAGAGAGGTAGAGGATTCTACTCTCCTCTGTTCCTCACTCAGAAACCAGATAAGTAATTTAGTACCATTATTAATCTGAGGTCCCTTAATGAGTTTCTGGTCAATCGAACCTTTAAGATGGAATCAATCAGTTCAGCAATAAAGATGTTGTTTGAAAACTGTTTAATGGCAGTCGTAGATTTAAGATGCGTATTATCATGTACCTATCCATGCAGATTTCTAGCAATTCTTAAGGGTGGCGGATTTCATGGGAGGGGCAGTTCGCCATTTTCTGTTTAGGGCGCTTCCCTTCGGTCTATCAGCTGCCCCTAGGGTATTCACGAAAATAGTTGCCGAGGTCATGGCTCATTTACAGGAGTCAAATATTATTAATTTTTCCCTTCTTAGAGGACGTCCTCATAGTGGGTAATTCAGCAGATCATTGCCTATCACAAGTAGGAAGAGCTAGTGTCAGGCTGGAGCACCTAAGTTGGATAATAAATAATGAAAAATCCCGGTTGCAGCCCTTAAAAATTCAAAAGTTTCTAGGTCTACTGTTAGATTCTGAAGCCCAACAGTGTCGTCTACCACCAGAGAAATTAATACATATTCAACAACAGACTTTAAGGGCAATCGATAGACCCTCCTTGACCCTCAGACAGGTCATGTCCCTATTAGGGTCCCTGACGTCATGTATCCCAGCTGTCAGGTGGACTCAGTTTCACACTAGACCCTTCCAGAGAGATGTCCTAGTTAACGATAGAGCCTTGGGGGGGATATCTGCAGGGTCAGATATCGTTGAGCCCGTTAACCCTTATGTCTCTTAGGTGGTGGCTGAGCAAGGGCAACCTATCCTCAGGAGTTCCCTGGGTAACACACATAACTCGTGTAATAACCACGGACGCTAGACCCTCGGGGTGGGGGGCCCATATGGGTGACATCGTGGTCCAGGGACAATAGGACTCCCAGGTGGGAGCCTCATCCAACCAGAGAGAGTTGTTGGCAATTGAATTATCGGTTAAAAAACTCCTCGTTTATCTACAGGGTCACCAGGTCAAGATTCTTTCGGACAACCAGGTGGCGGTGGGCTATGTCAATCACCGAGGTGGAACACGTTGCAAGGCTCTGATGCAAGTAGCAGATCGCCTATTTCACACAGCCGAAAGACATTTTCAATCTTTGACAGCGCTTCATATCACAGGGAAGGAAAATTTAAAAGCAGACTTTCTAAGCCGCAATACTCTAAGGCAGGGAGAGTGGTCTCTGAACATGGACATCTTCAACCAGATTGTCCGCAAATGGGGTCTACCAGAGGTGGACCTCTTTGCCACCAGAGAAAACAGAAAAATGAGAAAATTTCGGTTCCCTGAATCCCAGGGAGAATTCTCTGGTAGTGGACGCCTTCTTGATAAAATGGGACTTCTCCTTGGGTTACGTGTTCCCACCATTAGCCCTGTTACCTCTGGTAGTGAGGAAAATCAGGGAAGAGTCATACTAATTGACCCATTCTGGCCCCGGAGGACCTGGTTTGCGTGGCTCAGGACTTTGTCGGTATGCGATCCCTGGGTACTTCCAGACCTTCCTGATCTGCTCTGCCAGGGGCCGATCAACCATCCACAAGTAATGGGACTTCATTTGACAGCATGGAGTTTGAGAGGTCATTGTTGAATGACAGAGGCTTCTCCCCAAATTTAATTGATACCCTTTCTGAAGAGTAGGAAATAAATTACAACAAAAATCTATGCTAGAACCTGGAGGCAGTTCCTGGCATCTTCAAAATTTAATATCAAAGAGGGGGTTCCGATACGACAGATTCTAGAATTTCTTCAGAAGGGTTTGGAGTTGAGTCTTTCCACGAGTACACTAAAAGTGCAGGTCTCAGCCCTTGGTGCCCTGTTCTCTTGTAATATTGCCAATAACTATTGAATGTCTATGCTTCTTAAAGCAGCTGGTAGAGCTAGACCAATACACAAAAATAAAAGCATGCCATGGGATCTCAACCTAGTCCTTTCTGCTATGACAGAGGCCCATTTGAAACCCCTGCAGTCAAATTCAATTAAAATGCTATCCCTTAAGGTACCGTCACACTAGGCGATATCGCCAGCGATCCGTGACGTTGCAGCGACTTGGATAGCGATATCGCTGTATTTGACACGCAGCAGCGATCTGGATCCCGCTGTGAAATTGCTGGTCGCTGCTAGAAGGTCTGCACTTTATTTGGTCGTTAGGTCGCCGTGTATCGCCGTGTTTGACAGCAAAAGCAAGGATACCAGCGATATTTTACACTGGTAACCAGGGTAAACATCGGGTTACTAAGCGCAGGGCCGCGCTTAGTAACCCGATGTTTACCCTGGTTACCAGCGTAAAAGTTAAAAAAACAAACAGCACATACTCACCAGCGCGTCCCCCAGCCTCTGCTTCCTGACACTGACTGAGCGCCGGCCCTAAACTGAAAGTGAAAGCACAGCGGTGACGTCACCGCTGTGCTGTTAGGGCCGGAGCTCAGTCAGTGTCAGGAAGCAGAGGCTGGGGGACGCGCTGGTGAGTATGTGCTGTTTGTTTTTTTAACTTTTACGCTGGTAACCAGGGTAAACATCGGGTTACTAAGCGCGGCCCTGCGCTTAGCAACCCGATGCTTACCCTGGTTACCCGGGGACCTCGGCATCGTTGGTCGCTGGAGAGCGGTCTGTGTGACAGCTCTCCAGCGACCAAACAGCGACGCTGCAGCGATCGGGATCGCTGTCGCTATCGCTGCAGCGTCGCTTAATGTGACGGTACCTTTAAAACGGCTTACTTGGTAGCAATAACATCTGCTCTTAGAGTAGGAGATATCAAGGCACTTTCCAGACTTCCCCCTTATACAGAGTTCTTACAGGACAGGGTAGTCCTAAAGCCGGACCCAGCCTACTTCCCCAAAGTAGCATCCCACTTCCACAGGTCACAAGAGATTTCTCCCTAACCCTTCTAAACCTTAGGAAGAGAAACTCCATACATTAGATGTTAGAAGATGCCTACTAGAATATATCTCGGCTACTACTGCTTGGAAAAAGAATAATGCAGTATTTTTATCCTTCCAAGGTCCTAGGAAAGGGCTTAGAGTATCAAATTGCATGCTAGCCAAATGGATTAGCTAGGTTATCTGTCTGGCTTATACAACAGGTGGGGGTCTGGATCTGCAGAATCTGAGGGTGCATTCCACCCGGGCCATGGCATCATCCTGGGCGGAAAGATCGGGAGTGTCAATCGACCAGATATGTAAGGCGGCCACATGGTCATTCCCTTCCACTTTTTTAGACACTATCGGTTGGACTTGGGGTTCTTAACAGATCTCACCTTTGGGTTAAGAGTGCTCCAGGCTATAGTCCCCCCCTAAAGTAGCTTACAGCTCTGTAATTCTCTTGTGGTGCTGTCATGGGAGTCCGAATAAAGTATTAAGTTACTTACTGGTAACTGCATTTTTTCAGAGGCCCATGACAGCACCCTTGGTTGCTTCCCTTTCACATGGGGGCTGCACTTCCTCTTATAAAAAGTTTCACGTGTGATAATTAGTTTACAATTAAAACAAGATGTTTTGTATATAATTGTATATATTGTTTATATATGTGTGCCATTAACCGCGGTACTATTCTCAGGCTCTGAAATACAACTGATACGTGGGAGAGTTGCCACCCTTTTTGGATCTGTAGGTTTCCTGTCCCTGAAGGGCGGATCCCCTCTCTCGTGGTGCTGTCATGGGCCTCCGAAAAATGCTGTTACCGGTAAGTAACTTAATGCTTTCCATTCAAATCATGCATTTTTCCATTCTGATGTCTCTCTCTCTCTCTCTCTTTCTCTCTCTCTCCTCGGCACAGGAAGTCCAAACCTATCGAGGTGTAAAAGAAAAAAAAAAAAGGGATCCAGCAAAAAACTGATCAGTCGTATCAGTTTTTCACAATTTGCGCCGGATCAGTTTTTTTCAAAATTTTCCAGATTGTGCCTGACGGCAAAACACTGATGTATGAAAGTAGCCTTATTGCTATATGATCTTCAGCCACTTAAGGCAAAAAAATGTGTTGCAAAAAACTATTGCAGAGTTTCTACAGCATTGTCCCATAATTAGGTCTCTCAAAAAAACCAATTCACACAATTCGCTTTAGAGTCCGACAGTCTCTCTCAGTCAACTTCGACTTTCGGCCGGACCTGTGCTTTGCTGCGGCCTTTTTTCCCTTCTCTTTCAAACGCAGTCATTACTTTGTAGACAGTACCTCTTGACACGCCAAGCATTCGGGCACTTTCTGTTACACTAGCGCCTGCCATACGAGCACCAACAATTTGGCCTTTTTGAAAATCCGAGAGGTCTGCCATTGGTATCAGGTTCTCATCAATGGTCTTACAATTATGCAAAACAAACAGTTAATTTACATAAACATATCACATTACACAAATAATCAACTACAAAACATTACCATATGTCACGGTTTGCATGTTTATAACATGTTCGAAGATTATGATGCCAAAACATTAGGTGTTTCCATTATTTTGTCCAACCCCTGTATATGTAATTATCCAGTGTGGTATTAAATTATCCAGTTTTGGCAATGTATGCAAACAATTTGCTTGGTGACCAGATTTTTATTACTAACTCACAGTGCATAATGTACAAAAATTAGTACGGTACATATTATCTTTCTACTCCAGATTTATTTGCACTTTTAGTGTATAATCACCAGTATCAGTCACAACTGATTCTCGCCACATTTGTGTGATACAGTGTGAACTGGCACCTATTAAGGCAGATCCAATATATATTCTCATATACAGTGGGTAAGAAAAGTATTCAGACCCTTTACATTTTTCACTCTGTTTCATTGCTGCCATTTGGTAAATTGAAAAAAGTTCATTTGTTTTCTCATTAATGTACACTCTGCACCCCATCTCTGCGCTGAAAGAAAAACCGAAATGTAGAAATTTTTGCAAATTTGTTAAAAAAAGAAAAAACAAATTATCACATGGTCTTAAGTATTCAGACACTTTGCTCGGTATTGAGTAGAAGCACCCTTTTGAGCTAGTACAGCCATAAGTCTTCTTGGGAATGATGCAACAAGTTTTTCACACCTGGATTTGGGGGATCCTCTGCTATTCTACCTTGCAGGTTCTCTCCAGTTCTGTCAGGTTGGATGATGAACGTTGGTGGACAGCCATTTTCAGGGCTTTCCAGAGATGCTCAATTGCGTTTAGGTCAGGGCTCTGGCTCGGCCAGTCAAGAATGGTCACAGAGTTGTTCTGAAGCTACTCCTTTGTTATTTTAGCTGTGTGCTTAGGGTCATTGTCTTGTTGGAAGGTGAACCTTCGGCCAAGTCTGAGGTCCAGAGCACTCTGGAAGAGGTTTTCATCCAGGATATCTCTGTACTTGGCCGCATTCATGTTTCCCTCAATGGCAACCAGTCACCCTGTCCCTGCAGCTGAAAAACACCCCCATAGCATGATGCTGCCACCACCATGTTTGACTGTTGGGATTGTATTGGGCAGGTGATGAGCAGTGCCTGGTTTTCTCCACATATACCGCTTACAATTATCACCAAAAAGGTCTATCTTCGTCTGATCAGACCAGAGAATCTCATTTCTCATAGTTTGGGAGTCCTTCATGTGTTTTTTAGAAAACTCTTTGTGGGCTTTCATATGTCTTGCACTGAGGTGAGGCTTCCGTCGGGCCACTCTGCCATAAAGGCCTGACTGGTGAAGGGCTGCAGTGATAGTTGACTTTGTGGAACTTTCTCCCATCTCCCTACTGCATCTCGAGCTCAGCCACAGTGATCTTGAGGTTCTTCTTTACCTCTCTCACCAAGGCTCTTCTCCCACGATTGCTCAGTTTGGCTGGTTGGCCAGGTCTAGGAAGACTTCTGGTGGACCCAAACTTCTTCCATTTAAGGATTATGGAGGCCACTATGCTCTTAGGACCATTGAGTACTGCAAAAATTATTTTGTAACCTTGGCCAGATCTGTGCCTTGCTACAATTTGTCTCTGGGCTCCTTGGCCAGTTCCTTTGACCTCATGATTCTCATTTGCTCTGACATGCACTGAGCGCTGTGAGGTCTTAAGGCCCCGTCTCACTAAGCGATTTACCAACGATCACGACCAGCGATATGACCTGGCCGTGATCGTTGGTAAGTCGCTGTGTGGTCGCTGGGGAGCTGTCACACAGACCGCTCTCTCCAGCGACCAACGATCAGGGGAACGACTTCGGCATCGTTGAAACTGTCTTCAACGATGCCGAAGTCCCCCTGCAGCACCCGGGTAACCAGGGTAAACATCGGGTTACTAAGCGCAGGGCCGCGCTTAGTAACCCGATGTTTACCCTGGTTACCAAAAAAAACAAACACTACATACTCGCCTTTCGGTGTCCAGGTCCCTTGCCGTCTGCTTCCTGCTCTCTGACTGAGCTGCCGTACAGTGAGAGCAGAGCGCAGCGGTGACGTCACTGCTGCGCTCTCACTTCTCAGTGTACGGCCGGGAGTCAGTGAGAGCAGGAAGCAGACGGCAAGGGACCTGACGGACATCAGAAGGCGAGTATGTACTGTTTGTTTTTTTTTACATTTACGCTGGTAACCAGGGTAAACATCGGGTTACTTAGCGCGGCCCTGCGCTTAGTAACCCGATGTTTACCCTGGTTACCAGTGAAGACATCGCTGGATCGGTGTCACACACACCGATTCAGCGATGTCAGCGGGGCCTCAACGACCAAAAAAAGGTCCAGGCCATTCCGACACGACCAGCGATCTCGCAGCAGGGGCCTGATCGCTGGTACGTGTCACACATAGCGAGATCGCTATGGAGGTCGCTGTTGCGTCACAAAACTAGTGACTCAGCAGCGATCTCGCTAGCGATCTCGCTATGTGAGACGGGGCCTTTAAATAGACAGGTGTGTGCCTTTCCAAATCAAGTCCTATCAGTTTAATTAAACACAGCTGGCCTACAATGAAGGAGTAGAACATCTCAAGGAGGATCACAAGTAAATGAACAGCATGTGACTTAAATATGAGTGTCTGAGCTAAGGGTCTGAATACTTATGACCATGTGATATTTCGGTTTTTCTTTTTTAATAAATTTGCAAATATTTCTACATTTCTGTTTTTTTTCAGTCAAGATGGGGTGCAGAGTGTACATTAATGAGAAAACAAATGAACTTTTTGAATTTACCAAATAGCTGCAATGAAACAAGGAGTGAAAAATTTCAAGGGGTCTAAATACTTTCCGTACCCACTGTATGTAGCGCGGAGACACATTTTTATTAAATATGTTCTATTTTAAACTACTACACCATCAAAGGTGTATTTGTCTCTTGCAGCTTCTTTTCATATATGTTTTTATCCCTGTAACATTCTATAAGTGGGATTGGCACGAGTAGCACACATCTACGGTAGTTCATTTCCTTGAGGTGTCTAGTTTCTGAAATAGGCTCACTTGTTGGCGGGTTTCCAAACGTGACATGACATCCACAGACCATTCCATCAAATTCTGCGTTACAAAAGTTATTCCTTCCTTTCTGAGCCCTGCCGTGCATCCAAACAGTAGTTTTCCCCCACTACTACGATACCTAATACGTGGAGGAAAACTACTGTTTTGGCACTCTGATAGGAAGGGGCACCATTTGCCTTTTTGAATGCAAAGTTTCCTGCAATCCTTAGCGGATAATATGACACATTTGGAGAGCCCCTGATGTGTCTTACCTCCGGTCACTGGCGTCAGCTGATGGGACTACAGCTCCCATCATCAGACGCTTACTGCTGCTAATAACAGCGAGAGCAGGAGCGGCTGATGAATGCTGTGCTGTAAATAAATAAATAAAAAAAAACGCGTGGGTTTCCCTGTATATTTGATAACCAGCTGGCAAGACTCACAGCTGTTGGCTGCACCCCTCAGTTGTCAGCGTTAGCAAGTCTGGTTATCAAGAATAGAGGGGTCCACACGCAGACATTTGGAGGCTAGTATTCTCAGGCTGGTAAAAATAGCAGCCCGCAGCCGCCCAGAAAAGGCACATCTATTAGATGCTCCAATTCTGGTGCCTTGTCTGGCTCTTCCCACTTACCCTGTGGCAAGTGGGGTTAATATTTGTGGGGTTGATGTCAGCTGAAGCTGACAACTGAGGGTTGCGGCCCCCAGCTGTAAGTTTTGCCTGGCTGGTTATCAAAAACATAGGGGAATCCACACAGATTTTTTTTTTTTTTAATTATTTATTTATAGTGCAGGAGCCGGCTAATGAATACACCCATCAGCCGCACCTGCTCTCGCTGTTACTAGCGGCATCAGGTGATGGGAGCTGTAGTCCCATCAGCTGATACCAGTGACAGGAGGTAAACTTTATATCTCCGATCACAGGCTGAGCACCCACACTGTCTTCTAGCGTGGGAACCTGTCTGACGGGCAGGGATGATTTCACCTCAAATCAGAAGTGGTGTTTGCCGCACTGTCATGCACATGACAGCATGACAAACACCTGGCGTTCGGGCAGCTGAACTTCAGCAGTAACACAGACTTCCTGGTGAAGTCCGTGTTCTGTGTCCGTGTCTGAACAGTAGGTGTTCGGTATGGACGCAGAACTTTATTGTTTGGGTTTGCCCATCTCTAGTCATGTACATCAAAAACTTTGTCAGGAAACAAGCACTCTCCTGTGTTCTTGGTTGTTCAATTGTTGGCTATGGGCTGCCTAAAAGTTTGGATAAGTAATAAAATTATTATAAAAAAAAAATGAAATGATAAAATATAAAATTTGACCTGCTCACCTTTACATTTTTTTGTGCTCAGATCAATGTTAAATAAATGGCATGTCATTTGTTCATTGCAGATTAAAGCACCTCATTGTTTCAAATAATAGGATTTCATCGATAAACTTTCCTGTTCAGCATGGTGAGTGTATTTTTCCTTTATTATGCTTCATAGTTATTCCCCCAAAAAGCATGTTAGGATAGAGGAGAACTTGCTGATTGCTGTGGGTTTGACTGCTGAAACCTCCAGAGATCTCAAGATCAAGCCCATGGACTCAGAGAAAGTGGTTCTGCAGCCCTGTCCTTTATTGAGCCAAGATTCGCATGCACAGCTTTCACTCCATTTATTGTCTGAGACCAACTTTTCAGTCAGTCCCATAGACCATGAATAGAATGGAGGCCTTGCATTATCATCTCTGCTCCAGTTAGAATGTGGATGCAGAGCCCCATTCTCGGGTTTCCAGAGCTTTGATCTCGGGACTGCTGGAGCCCTAGAAGTCAGACCCCTAACAATCAACAAGTTATTCCCTATTTTTGCTTTTTTTTTTTTTTTTTTTTTTGGGGGGGGGGGGGGGGGGGGGGAATAACTCTTGGTTTTATTTTGTGAATAACACAATCAAAGCAACTTATGTTTTACTTAAAATACGTTTTTTGTGCTTTTTTTTTGTTTAGGCTGCTGCACTGAAAGTTTTTATTCTTTAAATAGTTTGTCAGTTGATGGAAATGATATATCACAGGTGAGTCCAAAAGGATGCAACATGTATGCTTTTGTATTTTGTAATATAAATAAAATAAAGTGTCAGTCCAACATCATATAGGGAGCAGGGAAAGGGATTAGTGCTGCCTCACCGGAATCCAAATGAACACAGGTGCCAGGAACAAGTGGACACCACTCAGTAGCAATAGCAAAAAATGAAAAAAAGTTCCAGCACCAGGCATCTCTTCATAAAATCTTCAGTATTTTATTCTTATGTCAAAAAAGAAAAAATCATGCAGGGAAGCAGCTTCTAAAGGCTTGACGAGTTTCAAACAAAGTTCTTAATCATAGGCATATGAACAATACATAAAAACATCCTTATATACCTATTCTATTAAGTGAAACCATGTACACCTGTTGATTGACATGATTGGTTTACATTCATTACAAATTAAAATATGAGACAGCCTATCAAAAAATCATGACGCCTACATAGATTATCGCCTCCTTGTCCACACAAAACAGGTTTGAAAGATATCTCTACTTACTCAATATAACAACTCTATGGATAAAAAAATAAGTAAATAAATAAAAATTATCCATTGCAGCATGTGTATGCTGTGTGTGACAACCGAGCACCTGCTACAATAACATCCAATGTAGCCTGTGTGTTGTATATCACAGCATATGCTACAATAATATCCAGTACAGCCTGGATATGATATGTGTCACAGCTGAGCATCTGTTACAGTATCATCTATTGCAGCCTGTGTATACTGTGTCGCTGCTGAGCATCCGCTACAATAATATCCAGCACAGCCTGTGTATGATATGCTTGTATGTGCTGTGTGTCACAGCTGAGCATCCGTTGCAATAACATCCAATGAAAAAAAACAAACATATACACTCAAACTGACAACCACTATTAATAAAAATAGCTAATGTCACTGCGATAGTTGAGCCCTACAGGGAATCTAGCTCCCAACTATATTATCAAATAAGCTTCATGACACCTCAAAGTGTGCTCCCAGTCCCCACCCCGGGCCGGCTTCTCGACTCTCTCTATGCCTTTAATCCTCAGAGAACTTACCGTACATACTCGAGTATAAGCCAAGAATTTCAGCCCATTTTTTAGGCTGAAATTGCCCGTCTTGGCTTATGCTCGAGTCATTCCAAGGGGTCGGCAGGGGAGGAGGAGTGGCAGCTGTCTAAGAATACTCACCTGCTCCTGGCGCGGTGCCTGGACGTCCCTGGTTCTCCGGGCGCTGACAGCTTCTTCCAGCGTTGAGCAGTCACATGGTACCGCTCATTACAGTAATAAATATGGACCCGACTCCACTCCCATAGGGGTGGAGCCACATATTCAGTACTGTAATGAGCGGTATCATGTGACCGCTCAATACAGTAAGAAGCTGTCAGCACCCGGAGAACCAGGGATGTCCAGGGACCGCGCCTGGAGCAGGTGAGTATGGCGGTGGCAGTGCGCTATATTCTCCTGTCCCTCATTCCACCGTCGGCGCCGCTGTGTCTTCTGCATCCTCTGCAGTGATGCTCAGGTCAGAGGGTGCGATGACGCAAATAGTGTGCGCCACCCTCTGCCTGAGCGTCAGTGCAGAGGACGGGGAAGACACAGCGACGCTCGGCCGTGGAACGGAGGACAGGTGACTATAGCAACTGCCTAGGGCCTGAGCAACTAGAGGTGAGTATTTGATTTTTTTTTTTTAAATCGCAGCAGCAGCATATGGGGCAAATATCTCTATGGAGCATCTTATGGGGCCATGTGCAGCGTTATATGGGGCAAATGTCTCTATGGAGCATCTTATGGGGCCATGTGCAGCATTATATGGGGCAAATGTCTCTATGGAGCATCTTATGGGGCCATGTGCAGCATTATATGGTGCAAATATCTCTATGGAGCATCTTATGGGGCCATGTGCAGCGTTATATGGGGCAAATATCTCTATGGAGCATCTTATGGGGCCCATGTGCAGCATTATATGGTGCAAATATCTCTATGGAGCATCTTATGGGGCCATGTGCAGCGTTATATGGAGCATCTTATGGGGCCATGTGCAGCATTATATGGGGGCAAATATCTCTATGGAGCATCTTATGGGGCCATGTGCAGCATTATATGGGGCAAATGTCTCTATGGAGCATCTTATGGGGCCATGTGCAGCATTATATGGTGCAAATATCTCTATGGAGCATCTTATGGGGCCATGTGCAGCGTTATATGGGGCAAATATCTCTATGGAGCATCTTATGGGGCCCATGTGCAGCATTATATGGTGCAAATATCTCTATGGAGCATCTTATGGGGCCATGTGCAGCGTTATATGGAGCATCTTATGGGGCCATGTGCAGCATTATATGGGGGCAAATATCTCTATGGAGCATCTTATGGAGCAATGTGCAGCGTTATATGGGGCAAATATCTCTATGGAGCATCTTATGGGGCCATGTGCAGCGTTATATGGGGCAAATATCTCTATGGAGCATCTCATGGGGCCATAATCAGCATTTGTGCAGCATTATATGGGGCAAATGTGTCTATGGAGCATCTTATGGGGCCATAATCAGCATTTGTACAGCATTATATGGGGGCAAATATCTCTATAGACCATCTTATGGGGCCATAATCAACATTTGTGCAGCATTATATGGGGCAAATGTCTCTATGGAGCATCTTATGGGGCCATAATCAACATTTGTGCAGCATTATATTGTGCATATTTTAATATGGAGCATCTTATGGGGCCCATCATGAACTGTATGGAGCATTATATGGGGCTCCTGATTCAATATGGATATTCAAAAACACTTAACCTACTGATATCTCAATTAATTTTACTTTTATTGGTATCTATTTTTATTATTGACATTTACCGGTAGCTGCTGCATTTTCCACCCTATTCTTATACTGGAGTCATTAAGTTTTCCCATTTTTTTGTGGCAAAATTAGGGCTCTCGGCATTATGATTCTCCCGAAAATGTTTG
Source organism: Ranitomeya variabilis (assembly GCF_051348905.1). Taxonomy (NCBI): domain Eukaryota; kingdom Metazoa; phylum Chordata; class Amphibia; order Anura; family Dendrobatidae; genus Ranitomeya; species Ranitomeya variabilis. The sequence continues at coordinate 643,139,752 of NC_135233.1, forward strand.
GAAAGTCCTGACAATCCCCGATGGTTGACAGTGCTTCTAAGCCGTAATATGCTCTCCAATTCTTTTTTTACGGACTCTCACAGTGCACCCTATGTAGTACTTACTGCACACCACGCATGTCTCCATGTAAACAACATGTGTGGTGTTGCAATTAATAAATGCTTTAATCAAATATTTCTTGTTGGTCATACCATTACAAAATTCATTTTTTTTCTCCATATATCTACACAGGGTGCTCTTCTTTCCCCCACATTTATTACACCTTTTTTGTGTCAACCATATAGGTCTCCTTTCTGCACTGACAAAAAGACTTGGGGATAAGATATTACCTAATGTTCTGGCACGTCTGGGAACACAACAATAGCCTTTTTTCAAGATTTTGTCCAAAACCGAATCCTGATAGAGAATGGGCAAAAACTTGTGCATCAGTGCGACAATGTTATTATAGTCCACACTATAGGTGGTGGAAAATGTAGGTATGTTCTGTGCATTAACTCTGTCTATATGGTTTTCATCACCAAGTATGGACTCCCTAGTTCTCTCCTTTACCAAAGTATCCGCCCTTTGGAGCATCCATTTTTTATAACTCCTATTTTTTAACCTCCTTTCCTGATTTTCTCTGGCTAGTGCCTGTTCTGTGGAACACGGTCTTTTAGCCCACACCATCTCCCCTATGGGCAAATTTCGTATCACATGCGGAGGATGACAACTTTCCGCATGTAAAACGGAATTGCCACTGATAGGTTTCCTAAATAGGGTGGAGTGAATAATGCCCAACTCTGCATTACCTGTCAGGACAACATCCAGATAGGGAGCCTCTTTACCATGGACTTCAAAGGTAAATCTAATGTTTGCCCGATTTCTATTTAAATACTCAATAAATCCAGACAGAGGAGTGTGGAGGGATATATCGATGGAACCACGCCATATAATTATGACATCATCGATGCATCTCCCCCACCACACCAGATGCTTCAAATATGGATTTGTCAGATTGGGTACAAACTGTCTTTCCTAATGAGCCATGTAAATATTAGCCAAAGAGGGCGAAAAATTCACCCCCATTGGACAGCCTTGCACCTGTAGATAATATGATGCATCAAATATGAAGTAATTAGTGACGAGTAAATGCTGAACTGTCATGATGATAAATCTATTAGTATCTGCTGGATACATGTTAGTCTGAAACAAAATATCACTTATGGCTGCCACAGCCAATGTATGCGGGATACAAGAGTAGGAGAGAGATAACATCAAACGTTACCCATGAGTAGTCATGCAACCAAGTAACATTTCTGATGTTGGACAACAAATGTTTTGTGTCCTTAATAAACCCTACCATACGATTTACTGTCGGCTGCGATTTCTTATCCACCCGTGTAGAAAGTCTCTCATTCAAACTCCCAATTCCAGCAACAATAGGACGGAGAGGAGGAGGAAATTGAGCTTTGCGCACCTTGGGGAGGGCATGAAACACAGGACATACAGGCTTCTCTACATATAAATATTCTGATGTCTTTTTAGAAATAGCCCCCAATGGCACTCCCTCCCCAAGAACACAGCACAACTCCTCTTGCATTCTTGCAGCTGGATAGGGGGCGGTAAGTAGCAGTGTCGGACAACATTGACAAAATTTCTTTCTGGTGTAGTCTGTGTTGCCGGCATCTTAACCACATGGGTCCACTGCATCCTAATAGTGCATTTGTTTGGAGGCCTAGGCAGGTAGGCATCTCTGCCTTTTTGCTGTTTTTTCTGAATTTTTGGAGGATCTCTGAATCCTCTTTTTGTGCTTTTGCTGTTTAGAATTAGGACTCGTAAGCATGGGAACCCGTGACGTGGGTTACGAGCTTGCATATTTTGGCCAAAATATAAACTACCGTATATACTCGAGTATAAGCCGAGATTTTCAGCCCAAATTTTTGGGCTGAAAGTGCCCCTCTCGGCTTATACTCGAGTCATGTTCGGCGGTGGGCGAGGGGGAGAGAGGACTGTCGCATACTCACCTGCTCCTGGCGCTCCTAACGCTGTCCCAGCATGTCCCATGGTCTTCCTCGCTGCAGCTCTTCCTCTATTCAGCGGTCACGTGGTGCCGCTCATTAATGTAATGAATATGGACTCCACTCCCATTTGGGCGGAGCTGCATATTCATTACTGTAATGAGCGTTACCAGTGACCGCTCATTACAGGAAGAAGCTGCGGTACCATGGGACAGGCAGGGACAGCGTCAGGAGCGCCGGGACCAGGTGAGTATTTCATATTCACCTGTCCGTGTTCCATTCGCCGAGCGCCGCTCTGTCTTCCCGTCCTCTTGCAGTGACTGTGCAGGTCAGAGGGCGCGATGACGTATGAGTGTGCACGCCGCCCTCTGCCTGAACAGTCAGTGCGGAGAGACGGGACGCTGAGGGGCTGCGGGCAGCGACGAGAGGTGAGTATGTGATTTTTTTTTTTTATTGCAGCAGCAGCATTACATGTGGCACAATGCTGTTTGGAGCGTCTATGGGGCCATAAAGAACTGCATGGAGCATTATATGGGGCATTATATGGGGCCATAACTGCATGGAGCATCTATGGGGCCATAACTGTATGGAGCATTATATGGGGCCATAACTACATGGAGCATTATATGGGGCATCTATGGGGCCATAACTGCATGGAGCATTATATGGGGCATCTATGGGGCCATAACTGCATGGAGCATATGGGGCATCTATGGGGCCATAACTGCATGGAGCATGATATGGAGCATCTATGGGGCCATAACTGCATGGAGCATTATATGGGGCATCTATGGGGCCATAACTGCATGGAGCATGATATGGAGCATCTATGGGGCCATAACTGCATGGAGCATTATATGGAGCGTCTATGGGGCCATAACTGTATGGAGCATTATATGGAGCATCTATGGGGCCATAACTGTATGGAGCATTATATGGGGCCATAACTGCATGGAGCATTATATGGAGCATCTATGGGGCCATAACTGCATGGAGCATTATATGGGGCATCTATGGGGCCATAAAGAACTGCATGGAGCATTATATGGGGCTCCTGATTCAATATGGATATTCAAAAACACTTAACCTACTGATGTCTCAATTAATTTTACTTTTATTGGTATCTATTTTTATTTTTGACATATACCGGTAGCTGCTGCATTTTCCACTCTAGGCTTAAACTCGAGTCAATAAGTTTTCCCAGTTTTTTGTTGCAAAATTAGGGGGGTCGGCTTATACTCGGTCGGCTTATACTCGAGTATATACGGTATATACTCTCTGTCCTATTGTTGCTGGAATTGGGAGTTTGAATGAGAGACTTTCTACACGGGCAGATAAGAAATTGCAGCTGGTAGTAAATCGTATGGTAGGGTTTATTAACCCCTTTCTGACATTAGATGTACTATCCTGTGGAAGTGACCTGTGCCCGTATGGCCACCGACGGGATAGTACATCATATGCAATCAGCCGCGCTCACAGCTGACATCCGGCACTATGTGCCAGGAGCGGTCACGGACCGCTGCCGGCACATTAACCCCCAGAACACTGCGATCAAACATGATCGCAGCGTTCCGGCGGCATAGGGACGCATTGCGCAGGGAGGGGGCTCCCTGCATGCTTCCCTGAGACCCTCAAAACAACGCGATGTGATCGCATTGTTCCAAGCGTCTCCTCCATCCTCCTCCCTGCAGGCCCTGGATCCAAGATGGCCGCAGGGGGCCTTCTGGGTCTTGCCGGGAGGTGGCTTGCAAGCGCCTGCTGAGAGCAGGCGCCGGCAAACCCGCAGCACTGCCTGTCAGATCACTGATCTGACACAGTGCTGTGCAAAGTGTCAGATCAGCGATCTGACACTGTACCATGATGTCCCACCCTGTATAAATATAAAATATATATATTTTATATGTGTAAAAAAAAAAAAAATCCTAAATAAAGAAAAAAAAATATTGTTCCAATAATTACATTTCTTTATGTAAATAAAAAAACAATAAAAGTACACATATTTAGTATCGCCGCGTCCGTATGGACCCGACCTTTAAAAACTGTCCCACTAGTTAACCCCTTCAGTGAACACTGTAAAAAACAAATGAGGCAAAAAATATTGCTTTATCATCATACCAAACAAAAAGTGCAATGAAAGATGATCAAAAAGACAGATATAATTAAAAATGGTGCTGCTGAAAATGTCATCTTGTCCCGCAAAAAACAAGCCGCCATACAGCTTACTTAAAAAAAAAATGAGGCACAAAACAATGCTTTATCATCATACCGCCGAACAAAAACTGGAATAACACGCGATCAAAAAGACAAATATAAATAAACATGGTACCGCTGAAAACGTCATCTTGTTCTGCAAAAAATGAACCGCAATACAGTGTCATCAGCGAAAAAATAAAAGTTATACCCCTCAGAATAAAGTGAAGCAAAAATAATAATTTTTTCTATGAAATAGTTTTTATTGTATACATGCGCCAAAACAAAAGCGCCCAAAAGAAATTCATAAATTGCTGGTTTTGTTTATTCTGCCTAACAAAAATCGGAATAAAAAGCCATCAAAACATGTCATATGCCCGAAAATGGTACCAATAAAAACGTCAACTTTTCCCGCAAAAAATAAGACCTCACATGACTCTGTGGGCCAAAATATGGAAAAATTATAGCTCTCAAAATGTGGTGATGCAAAAAATATTTTTTTGCAATAAAAAGCGTCTTTTAGTGTGTGACAGATGCCAAACATAAAAACCCGCTATAAATAGTAAATAAACCCCCTTTATCACCTCCTTAGTTAGGGAAAAATAAGAAAATAAAAGAAATGTATTTATTTCCCGTTAGGGTTAGGGTTGGGGCTAAAGTTAGGGTTAGGGTTGTGGCTAAAGTTAGGGTTAGGATTGGGGCTAAAGTTAAGGTTGGTGTTAGGGTTTGGATTACGTTTACGGTTGTGTTAGGGGTGTGTTGGGGTTAGGAGTGAGTTGGGATTAGGGTTGGGGTGTGTTTAGGGTTGTGGTTAGTGTTGGGGTTAGGGGTATGGGTAGGGTTGGGATTAGGGTTAGGGGTGTGTTGGGGTTAGGGTTGGAGTTAGAATTGGGGGGTTTCCACTGCTTAGGCACATCATGGGCTCTTCAAACGCGACATGGCGACCGATCTAATTTCCAGCCAAACGGCGCTCCTTCCCTTCTGACCTCTGCCATGCGCCCAAACAGTGGTTTACCCCCACATATGGGGTATCGGCATACTCGGAACAAATTGTACAACAACTTTTGGGGTCCAATTTCTCCTGTTACCCTTGGCAAAATAAAACAAATTTTATCTGAAGTAATTTTCTTGTGAAAATAAGTTAAATGTTAATTTTTTTTTTAAACATTCCAAAAATTCCTGTGAAGCACCTGAAGGGTTAATTAACTTCTTAAATGTGGTTTTTAGCACCTTGAGGGTGCAGTTTTTAGAGTGGTGTAACTTTTTGGTATTATCTATCATATTGACCCCTCAAAGTGACTTCAAATGTGATGTGGTCCCTAAAAAAAAAAAAATGTGTTGTGAAAATGAGAAATCACCTTTCAACTTTTAACCCTTGTAACTCGCTAACAAAAAATAAGTTTTGGTTCCAAAATTGTGCTGATGTAAAGTAGACATGTGGGAATTGTTACTAATTAAGTATTTTGTGTAACATATCTCTGTGATTTAAGGGTGTGAAAATTCCAAGTTGGAAAATTGTGAAATTTTCAAAATTTTCTCCAAATTTCAGTTTTTTTCACTAATGATCGCAAGTAATATCAAAGAAATTTCACCACTAACATAAAGTACAATATGTCTCGAGAAAACCATGTCAGAATCACTGAGATCCGTTGAAGCGTTCCAGAGTTATAACCTCATAAAGGGACAGTGGTCAGAATTGTAAAAATTGGCCTGGTCATTAACGTCGAAACCACCCTTGGGGGTAAAGGGGTTAAAGAAACAAAACATTTGTTGTCCAACATCAGAAATGTTACTTGGTTGCATGACTACTCATGGGTAACGTTTGATGTTATCTCTCTCCTACTCTTGTATCCCGCATACATTGGCTGTGGCAGCCATAAGTGATATTTTGTTTCAGACTAACATGTATCCAGCAGATACTAATAGATTTATCATCATGACAGTTCAGCATTTACTTGTCACTAATTACTTCATATTTGATGCATCATATTATCTACAGGTGCAAGGCTGTCCAATGGGGGTGAATTTTTCGCCCTCTTTGGCTAATAATCGGGCAAACATTAGTTGAAGTCCATGGTGAAGAGGCTCCCTATCTGGATGTTGTCCTGACAGGTAATGCAGAGTTGGGCATTATTCACTCCACCCTATTTAGGAAACCTATCAGTGGCAATTCCGTTTTACATGCGGAAAGTTGTCATCCTCCGCATGTGATACGAAATTTGCCCATAGGGGAGATGGTGTGGGCTAAAAGACCGTGTTCCACAGAACAGGCACTAGCCAGAGAAAATCAGGAAAGGAGGTTAAAAAATAGGAGTTATAAAAAATGGATGCTCCAAAGGGCGGATACTTTGGTAAAGGAGAGAACTAGGGAGTCCATACTTGGTGATGAAAACCATATAGACAGAGTTAATGCACAGAACATACCTACATTTTCCACCACCTATAGTGTGGACTATAATAACATTGTCGCACTGATGCACAAGTTTTTGCCCATTCTCTATCAGGATTCGGTTTTGGACAAAATCTTGAAAAAAGGCTATTGTTGTGTTCCCAGACGTGCCAGAACATTAGGTAATATCTTATCCCCAAGTCTTTTTGTCAGTGCAGAAAGGAGACCTATATGGTTGACACAAAAAAGGTGTAATAAATGTGGGGGAAAGAAGAGCACCCTGTGTAGATATATGGAGAAAACAAATGAATTTTGTAATGGTATGACCAACAAGAAATATTTGATTAAAGCATTTATTAATTGCAACACCACACATGTTGTTTACATGGCGACATGCGTGGTGTGCAGTAAGTACTACATAGGGTGCACTGTGAGAGTCCGTAAAAAAAGAATTGGAGAGCATATTACGGCTTAGAAGCACTGTCAACCATCGGGGATTGTCAGGACTTTCCAAACATTTTCGGGAGAAGCATGCTGGAGATGTAAGTTCCCTAAGGGTTAAAGGCATAGAGAGAGTCGAGAAGCCGGCCCAGGGTGGGGACTGGGAGCGCACTTTGAGGTGTCATGAAGCTTATATTGATAATATAGTTGGGAGCTAGATTCCCTGTAGGGCTCAACTATCGCAGTGACATTAGCTATTTCTATTAATAGCAGTTGGCAGTTTGAGTGTATATGTGTTTGTTTGTTTTTTTCATTGGATGTTATTGCAACGGATGCTCAGCTGTGACACACAGCACATACAAGCATATCATACACAGGCTGTGCTGGATATTATTGTAGCAGATGCTCATCTGTGATATACAGCATTCATAGGCTGCATTGGATGTTATTGTAGCGGATGCTCAGCTGTGATACACAGCATACATACATAGGCTGCATTGGATGTTATTGTAGCGGATGCTCAGCTGCGACACAGTTTGCACAGGCTGCAATAGATGATATTGTAACAGATGCTCAGCTGGGACACATCATACACAGGTTGTTCTGGATGTTATTGTAGCATATGCTCAGCTGTGACACAGCACAAATAGACTGCAATGGTGATATTGTAACAGATGCTCAGCTGTAACACATTTCATATACAGGCTGTACTGGATGTTATTGTAGCAGGTTTTCAGTTGTCACACACAGCATACACATGCTGCAATGGATACTTTTTATTTATTTATTTTTTATCCATAGAGTTGTTATATTGAGTAAGTAGAGATATCTCTCACAAACCTATTTTGTGTGGACAAGGAGGCGATAATCTGTGTAGGCGTCATGATTTTTTGGTAGGCTCTCACATTTGATTTTGTAATGAATGTAAACCAATCATGTCAAGTAACAGGTGTACGTACATGGTTTTGCTTAATGGAATGGGTATATAAGGATGTTTTTATGCCTATGACTAAGAACTTTTTTCGAAACTCGTCAGGCGTTTAGGGGCTGCGTCCCCAGATGATGTTTTCTTTGTTGACATGAGAATAAAATGCTGAAGATTTTATGAAGAGACGCCTGGTGCAGGACCTTTTTTTTTCTTTTTTGCTAAAATAAAGTGTACCTGTTATTATACAAAGGAATACAAAAGGCACAACAGTCTTCATATACCGTTTATACTGGAGTATAATCTGACTCGAGTATAAGTCGAGGTACCTAATTTTACCTCAAAAACCGGGAAAACTTATTGACTCGAGTATACGCCAAGGGAGGAGATGTAGCAAGTACTGGGTCCTCTAGTCTCCCAGCGAGTCTCCCCTCTCCCCGCGAGTCTAACCTTCCCGTCAGTCTGTGAGTGTTTCTTACCTAATTCTTCACAGCAGCGGTGGAGCAGCGCCAATCTGTCATGTATGGGGTCCCAGAGGTAGCGGCGTGCCGGTAACGTATGAAGCAGCAGTAGCAGTCGTGGAGGCAAGCTGTAGCCGTATGGCAGGTGGTGGTTGCGGGTGGCCTGTATTTTCGCTGCGTGCACTTCACTTCCGGTCCCGCTCATTATGGTTTATGAATATTCACTGGAAGTGAAGCGTGCGGCACTGAAAGTACAGGCCGCCCGAATCCTCCATCTGCCGTACAGCTACCTCTTGCTCCATACGTTACCAGCACGCCGCTACCTCCGGGACTCAATACATGCCAGGATCGCGCTGCTCCGCCGCCTTTGCTGCTGTGAAGGAGGGGGTATGAAACACCCCCCTGGGGAAGAGAGACGGACCAGGAGAGACAGACCGGTGGGGGTGACTCGAGTATAAGCAGAGAGGGGGACTTTCAGCCTAAAAAAATGGGCTGAAAATCTCGGCTTATACTTGAGTATATACGGTAACTGTTATGGAGCCCAGTAACCTGAACATTTTTTTATTCCATGAACCTTAAAAGTGTTCTCCTCCTTAGTAGCAGTCTGTTCCTCCTCTCCTGAAATGCTTTGAATAAAGCTAGGAGAGGGGGAGGACCTCTCTCCTGTGTTTGCCAGCACTCCTGTCTCATGCTGTATTCCCTCCATTCCCATACTGCAGCTCTACTTTCTCATGCATAGTGCTTGTATAAGGTATATGGAGCTGGCGGATAGAATAGAGGACCTCCCTCTAATCATATATTGTACTTTTGGACTCCCACACATAGACTGGAGTAACAGAATTGAGTTACATCTCAATCGGCCTGCTGCTACCAGGTCCAGTCATCGTATTCAGGTGTCATATTGTAAGACAGCTAAAGAAACCAGCAAAAAAACTTTTACAACTCAATAACAAATAAACAAAACTATTTATTATGGAGTTGTATAAGCTTTTTTTACTCATTGAATTAACTCTGCGAGTCTCTTGCTGTATTGGCAGTCACTCCAGTATAGGGTTTAACTTGAACTGCATTGATCTATGTGCGAGGAGGAGAGGCTGACCTGAAAGATGGGAGGATAGGAATCTTTCTTGCCCCTATGAAGTATGTGGAGCTTTAATCCTTCCTCCCCATCTCCCCATGTGGACTCACTGTGCTCTTCGGCTGATGCTCCTTTTTTTATTTGTTTGTTTTTCAACTGATACAAATGTAAACCGTCACATATTTCAAGCTGCAACCCTTTTAGTCATGTATAAGGACAGGTTGCAGCATCACAAGTTGAAGAAACACTGCTTGAGATGTGTCTCGAGTGTCAGGGGTCAGAGGAGCAATATCATGAACAAAAATAACTGATCTTCTCACTCAGCCAATGAGCAGGGCTGTAGCAGGAGGAAAAAACAAAACTTCTCCTCCCCTGAGTAGGGCTTTTTTTCTCCAGCTTCAATACTCCTCTGTACGATGCTGTTCCTCCAACAGTCGAGACACGTCTCAAGCAGTGTTTCTTCAAGCTGCAAAACATCCTGACAAATCACTAATATAGACAGCATCTTGAAATATGGAACGGGGCCTTTCTTAGAGAACCCCTTTAATGACTTATGGTGTACATTTTTGTCATCATTTGACAGCTCATGCTGACACTGTTACATGGCTGTCACCTGCCTGTAACTGCAGGGAACTTCGCCATTCACCGCATTTTAACCAGTTAAAAGCTGCTGTCAATCCCTGATAGCAGCATTTAAACAATTGCATTGGCTTCCCACGACACTCCCTCTCCTGCTGATGGCACCTGTTCTTGCCACGCTATGCTCCGTAGCAGAACTACTATTTCTCTTTAAATTGCAACATCACTGTATTGCAGTATATAATAGTGACCGATCATTAGCAGGTTCGGGTCCTCCAAGGAAACTAAAAAAAATCAAGTAATAATTTTTACAAATAAAAATATACAGTGTTCAAAAAAAATAAAGGGAACACTTAAATAACACAATGCAACTCCAAGTCAATCACACTTCTGTGAAATCAACCTGTCCAGTTATAAAGAAACAACGATTGTGAATTAATTTCTCCTTCTGTTGTGCAAATGGAACAGACAACAGGTAGAAATGATAGACAATTAGCAAGACAATCCTTATAAAGGAGTGGCTCTGTTGGGGGTGACCACAAACCATTTCTCTGTTCTCATCCTTTTTGGCTGTTTTGGTCACTTTTGTATTTTGTCACTACTCTCAACCTTAAAGGGAAGGTACCGCTTTTGTAGATCATTAATAAATCAATGTAATGTAACATAACTGTTATGATCCTAGTGGCAAAGATCGCAGGTCGGACTAGCTAAGTAACTGAACAGACTACTAGCTCTGGGGAAGTGGTAACTAGATTGACCACAACCTGATCCTATCCGCAAACAACTATAGGCAGCCGTGGAACGTTACCTAAAAAATCCTAGACGTCTCGTCACGGCCTGAGAAACTGACTATTCCTGGAGGGAAAGTAAGTCCTCACTTGCCTCAGTGGAAGACCCAAAAGATATAGAATAGCCCCCCACAAATATTAACGGTGAGTTAAGGGGAAAGCACAAACGCAGAGATGAAATCAGATTTAGCAAATGAGGCCCGCTAATACTAGATAGCAAAAAATAGGAAGGAAACTGTGCGGTCAATAAAAAACCCTATTCAAAATATCCACGCAGAGATTGCTCGAGCCCCCGCACCAACTAACGATGCAGGGGAAGCAACTCCGTACCCCAGAGCTTACCAGCAAAAAGAAATCACATGTTAGCAAGCTGGACTAGACTCATCATACACAGAAATCATATTGCAGGCAGATGAGCAAAAAATATTCAAACAGAACTTAGCTTATCCTGAAGAGGCAGAAAACGAGATAATCAGGAGTAATCAGAATAGCACTGAATACATTGACAGCCGGCAACAAGTGGAAGTGAAGCAGAGCTAAATAGGAGCCTCCCTGGTGAATAACGAGGCAGCTGATCCAGCAGACCCGCAGGATAATAAACCAAACCACCAGGAGGAGCCAAAAAAACAAAGTCACACAATACCATCTGTGACCACAAGAGGGAGCCTGAAAACGGAGTTCACAACAGTACCCCCCCTTGAGGAAGGGTCACCGAACCCTCATCAAAACCCCCAGGGCGATCAGGGTGAGCCACATGGAAGGCACGAACCAAATCGGCCGCATGAACATCAGAGGCGACAACCCAGGAATTATCCTCCTGACCATAGCCTTTCCACTTAACCAAATACTGAAGCCTCCGTCTAGAAATACGAGAATCCAAGATCTTCTCCACCACGTATTCCAATTCTCCCTCAACCAGCACAGGGGCAGGAGGCTCAACCGAAGGAACCACAGGCACCACATACCTCCGCAACAACGACCGATGGAACACATTATGAATAGCAAACGATGCCGGGAGGTCCAAACGAAATGACACAGGGTTAAGGACTTCCAAAATCTTATAAGGACCGATAAACCGAGGCTTAAACTTAGGAGAGGAGACCTTCATAGGAACAAAGCGAGAAGACAACCACACCAAATCCCCAACGCGAAGTCGGGGACCCACACAGCGACGGCGGTTGGCAAAGCGCTGAGCCTTCTCTTGTGACAGCTTCAAATTGTCCACCACATGATTCCAAATCTGATGCAACCTATCCACCACAACATCCACTCCAGGACAGTCAGAAGACTCCACCTGACCCGAGGAAAAACGAGGATGAAACCCTGAATTACAAAAAAATGGCGAAACCAAAGTAGCAGAACTAGCCCGATTATTAAGGGCAAACTCGGCCAATGGCAAAAAAGTCACCCAGTTGTCCTGATCAGCAGAAACAAAACATCTTAAATAGGTTTCCAAAGTCTGATTAGTGCGCTCGGTTTGGCCATTCGTCTGAGGATGGAAGGCCGACGAAAAAGACAAATTAATGCCCATCTTAGCGCAAAAGGTCCGCCAAAATCTAGACACAAACTGGGATCCTCTGTCGGAAACAATATTTTCAGGGATCCCGTGCAAACGAACCACATTTTGAAAAAACAGAGGAACCAACTCGGAGGAGGAAGGCAACTTAGGCAAGGGCACCAAATGGACCATTTTAGAAAAACGATCACACACCACCCAAATGACCGACATTCTCTGAGAGACAGGGAGATCTGAAATAAAATCCATGGAAATGTGCGTCCAAGGCCTCTTCGGGACAGGCAAAGGCAACAGCAAGCCACTGGCACGAGAACAGCAAGGCTTAGCCCGAGTACAAATTCCACAAGACTGCACAAAGGAACGCACATCCCGCGACAAGGAAGGCCACCAGAAGGACCTAGCCACCAAATCTCTGGTACCAAAAATCCCAGGATGGCCTGCCAACACCGAAGAATGAACCTCGGAAATAACTCTGCTGGTCCATCTATCCGGGACAAACAGTCTCTCCGGTGGACAACGGTCAGGTCTATCCGCCTGAAACTCCTGCAGCACTCGTCGCAAATCTGGGGAGATGGCAGACAAAATCACCCCTTCTCTGAGGATACCAGCTGGCTCTGAATCACCAGGAGAGTCAGGCACAAAACTCCTAGAAAGAGCATCAGCCTTCACATTCTTCGAACCAGGCAGTTTTGAGACCACGAAATCAAAACGAGAGAAAAACAACGACCAACGAGCCTGTCTAGGATTCTGCCGCTTGGCCGACTCGAGATAAATCAAATTCTTGTGATCAGTCAAGACCACCACACGATGCTTAGCTCCCTCGAGCCAATGTCGCCACTCCTCAAATGCCCACTTCATAGCCAACAACTCCCGATTACCAACATCATAATTCCGCTCGGCAGGCGAAAACTTTCTTGAAAAGAAAGCACATGGCTTCATCACAGAGCCATCAGAGCGTCTCTGTGACAAAACAGCCCCCGCTCCAATCTCAGAAGCATCAACCTCGACCTGGAAAGGAAGGGAGACGTCTGGCTGACATAAGACCGGAGCCGAAGAAAACCGGCGCTTCAGCTCCCGAAAGGCCTCCACAGCCGCAGGAGACCAATTAGTAACATCAGAACCGTTCTTGGTCAAATCCGTCAATGGCTTAACAACACCAGAAAAATTAGCGATGAAGCGACGGTAAAAATTAGCAAAACCCAAGAACTTCTGAAGACTCTTAACAGATGTAGGCTGAGTCCAGTCATGAATAGCCTGAACCTTGACTGGGTCCATCTCAATAGCAGAAGGAGAAAAAATGAAACCCAAAAAAGAGACCTTCTGGACTCCAAAAAGACATTTTGAGCCCTTCACAAATAAAGCATTGGCACGCAGGACCTGAAACACCATCCTGACCTGCTTAACATGGGACTCCCAATCATCCGAAAAAACCAGAATATCATCCAGATACACAATCATAAATTTATCCAGATATTCGTGGAAGATGTCGTGCATAAAGGACTGAAAGACAGAAGGAGCGTTAGAAAGTCCAAAAGGCATCACCAAGTACTCAAAATGGCCTTCGGGCGTATTAAATGCAGTTTTCCATTCATCACCCTGCTTAATACACACAAGGTTATACGCACCACGAAGATCTATCTTGGTGAACCAACTAGACCCCTTAATGCGAGCAAACAAATCAGATAACAATGGCAAAGGATACTGAAATTTGACCGTGATTTTGTTTAGAAGGCGATAATCAATACAAGGTCTCAAGGAACCATCCTTCTTAGCCACAAAAAAGAACCCCGCACCAAGAGGGGAGGAGGAGGGGCGAAAAAGTCCTTTCTCCAAAGACTCCTTTATATAACTCCGCATAGCAGCATGCTCCGGCACTGACAAATTGAAAAGTCGTCCCTTAGGAAACTTACTACCAGGAATCAAATTTATAGCACAATCACAATCCCTATGAGGAGGTAGAGAACTGAGTTTGGGCTCATCAAATACATCCTGGTAATCTGACAAAAACGCAGGGACCTCAGAAGGAGTGGATGAAGCAATTGACACCACAGGAGCGTCGCCATGAATTCCCTGACAACCCCAACTTGACACAGACATTGCTTTCCAATCCAGGACTGGATTATGAGTCTGCAACCATGGCAGGCCCAACACGACAACATCATGCAAATTATGCAATACAAGAAAGCGAATCACCTCCTGATGAACAGGAGTCATGCACATGGTCACTTGTGTCCAGTACTGAGGTTTATTCGTAGCCAGTGGTGTAGCATCAATTCCCCTTAGTGGAATAGGGATTTTTAAAGTCTCCAAAACAAAACCACAGCGCCTGGCAAATGACAAATCCATCAGACTCAGGGCAGCACCTGAATCCACAAAAGCCATAACCGGGTAAGATGACAGGGAACAAATCAGGGTAACAGACAAAATAAACTTAGGCTGTAAAGTACCGATGGTGACAGATTTATCAATCTTTTTTGTGCGCTTAGAGCATGCTGAGATAACATGAGCTGAGTCACCACAGTAAAAGCACAACCCATTTTGCCGTCTATAATTTTGCCGTTCACTTCTGGTCAGAATTCTATCACATTGCATAGACTCAGGTGTCTGTTCAGAAGACACCGCCAAATGGTGCGCAGGTTTGCGCTCCCGCAAACGCCGATCAATCTGAATGGCCAGAGTCATTGACTCATTCAGACCTGCAGGCGTAGGGAACCCCACCATGACATTCTTAATGGCTTCAGAAAGACCCTTTCTGAAATTTGCAGCCAGGGCACACTCATTCCATTGAAGTTTTGATTGCATTTGAAACCGATGCTACAGATCGCTTGGAAAACTTTGCATTCTGCAAGCTAATTACGCTTGCAGAATGCTAAAAAAAAACGCGAAAAAAACGGAAAAAAAACGCAAAAAAAAAAATGCGGATTTCTTGCAGAAAATTTCCGGTTCTCTTCAGGAAATTTCTGCAAGAAATCCGGACGTGTGCACATACCCTCAGTGTCATAATATGGCACCCCATGGTTATAGGAGATTACAGACCTCCACTGACCCTATCTATTGTAATGGAGCAGTCACTGCTGTGAACTGGGCACGCCTTTGTGGGCTGCACAATTCACAGTAGTGGGAGTGTTCTGCTGCCATATTTATGGAGCCCTTGGATCTGCTTCTAACATAATCAGTACTGCTTCCAACAGAACAGATCCTAGATTGAGGCTGAGGGGAGTAAAATGCAGGAGAAAAGAACAGGCAGAATAGCAGAGACATTAAGGAGGAACAGTGTACCATTAGCATTGTGGGAGCAGGAGCTGTCAGTTGCTCTGGCAGGAGCTGTGATTAATCCCTTCATAAGATAAGGAGCTGTGGGTCTGCAGTGAATGGCCAGACATTGTGGAGGGGGGTGAGAGGATCATGTAATCTGAGTGAGAGAGACTGATGGGAGACAGAGAAGACCGTAACTGCTGGTGATAGCAGATTACAGGGCAGTCACCCACAAAATGGCACTGCCCTGTGATACTACTCTTCATTCTGCCCCAGGGATACTAGACCACCCAAAAGGGGAGGGAAATGGTGATGTCAGCAGTTACTGCCCCAATTTTGCTGCTAACAGTAAAGCTGGTAAGTCTTACTATAGCTGCTTGAGGTCTAAAACGTTAAATGCTCCCCCTAGTGGTAAATATATATCTATATATATATATAGATATATAGATAATCGTCTAAGGGGCACTTCTGTCTGTTTGTCTGTCTGGCACGGAAATCCCAAGTCGCTGATTGAGTAAAAAGATATAATGTTACAATTAATAAAAAAAAATGGTGCTATTCTCACCTTCCGCCGTCCAACGATGCGCGCGAGCGGCGAGGCTGCCACCAGCTTCTGTTCCCAGAGATGCATTGCGAAATTACCCAGATGACTTAGCGGTCTCACGAGACCGCTAAGTCATCTGGGTAATTTCACAATGCATCACTGGGAACGTAAGCTGGAGGCATCCTCGCAGGCATCGGGACAACTTCGGTGGATGCCGGAGGGTGAGTATATAACTTTTTTATTTTAATTCTTTTTTTTAACAGAGATATGGTGCCCACACTGCTGTATACTACTTGGGCTATGTTATATACTGCGTGACTGATATATACTACGTGGGCAGTGTTATATTCTGTGTGGGCTGTGTTTACTGCGTGGGCTGTGTTATATACTATGTGGCTGCTATATACTACATGGCTGCTATATACCACGTGGCTGTGCTATATACTATGTGGCTACTACATACTACGTGGCTGTGCTATATACTACATGGCTGTGCTATATACTACGTGGCAGTGCTATATACTGCGTGGCTCTGCTATATACTACGTGGCTCTGCTATATACTACTTGGCTGTCTGTTATATATATAGTACGTGGGCTGTGTTATATACTACGTGGCTGTGCTATATACTACGTGGCTGTGCTATATACTACGTGGCTGTGCTATATACTACGTGGCTGTGCTATATACTGCGTGGCTGTGCTATATACTGCGTGGCTGTGCTATATACTGTGTGGCTGTGCTGTATACTACGTGGCTGTGCTATATACTACGTGGCTGTGCTATATACTACGTGGCTGTGCTATATACTACGTGGCTGTGCTATATACTACGTGGCTGTGCTATATACTACGTGGCTGCGCTATATACTACGTGGCTGTGCTATATACTATGTGGCTGTGCTATATACTACGGGCTGTGCTATATATTACGTGGCTGTGCCATATACTACGTGGCTGTGCTATATACTACGTGGCTGTGCTATATACTACATACTATGTGGCTGTGCTATATACTACGTGGCTGTGTTATATACTACGTGGCTGTACTATATCCTGCACCCCGAACCCCCGACATCCAGCTCCCCGAACCCCCGACATCCTGCGACCAATCAGCGACAGACGCAGTCCAGCCATGAATTGATGCAGGATTTAAACCACGCTTCGCTGATTGGTCACGCTGGCC
The DNA here is from genome assembly GCF_051348905.1 of Ranitomeya variabilis. NCBI lineage: Eukaryota > Metazoa > Chordata > Amphibia > Anura > Dendrobatidae > Ranitomeya > Ranitomeya variabilis. Next base: position 643,157,100 of record NC_135233.1, read on the forward strand.
GGTCGCGACCAATCGGCGATATTGGCACAGAATTTAAACACCACTTCAGTGATTGGTCGCTCACAGCCGGCCGCAACCAATCAGCGATATTGGTGCGGGATTTAAACACCCCTTCAGTGATTGGTCGCGGCCAGCCGTGCGCGAACAATCAGCGATATTGGCATGGCATTTAAACACCACTTCGTGTCATTGGACGTGCCCGGCCGGCCGCGACCAATCAGCAACACGCGCAGTCCGGCCACGAATTGGTGCCAGATTTGAACCACGCTTCGCTGATCGGCCAGCCGGGCGCAACCAATCAGCGATATTGGCGTAGAATTTAACCCCCACTCACAGCGCGACCTACATATTCTAGAATACCCGATGCGTTAGAATCGGGCCACCATCTAGTGTGTATATGTATATGCATATATATATATATATATATATATATATATATATATATATATATATATATATATATATGTGTATATATATACACATATATATATGTATATATATATATATATACACGGTACAGACCAAAAGTTTGGACACACCTCATTTAAAGATTTTTCTGTATTTTCATTACTATGAAAAGTGTCCATTCACACTGGAGGTATCAATATTATGAAATAACACATGTGGAATTATAAACTTAACAAAAAAGTGTGAAACAACTGAAAATATGTCTTATATTCTAGGTTCTTTAAAGTAGCCACCTTTTGCTTTGATGACTGCTTTGCACACTCTTGGCATTCTCTTGATGAGCTTCAAGAAGTAGTCACAGGGAATGGTCTTCCAACAATCTTGAAGGAGTTCCCAGAGATGCTTAGCACTTGTTGGCCCTTTTGCCTTCACTCTGCGGTCCAGCTCACTCCAAACCATCTCGACTGGGTTCAGGTCTGGTGACTGTTGAGGCCAGGTCATCTGGCGTAGCACCCCATCACTCTCCTTCTTGGTCAAATAGACCTTACACAGCCTGGAGGTGTGTTTGGGGTCATTGTCCTGTTGAAAAATAAATGATGGTCCAACTAAACGCAAACCGGATGGAATAGCATTCTGCTGCAAGATGCTGTGGTAGCCATGCTGGTTCAGTATACCTTCAATTTTGAATAAATCCCCAACAGTGTCACCAGCAAAGCACCTCCACACCATCACACCTCCTCCTCCATGCTTCACGGTGGGAACCAGGCATGTAGAGTCTATCCGTTCAACTTTTCTGCGTCGCACAAAGACGCGGTGGTTGGAACCAAAGATCTCAAATTTGGACTCATCAGACCAAAGCACAGATTTCCACTGGTCTAATGTCCATTCCTTGTGTTCTTTAGCCCAAACGAGTCTCTTCTGCTTGTTGCCTGTCCTTAGCAGTGGTTTCCTAGCAGCTATTTTACCATGAAGGCATGCTGCACAAAGTCTCCTCTTAACAGTTGTTGTAGAGATGTGTCTGCTGCTATAACTCTGTGTGGCATTGACCTGGTCTCTAATCTGAGCTGCTATTAACCTGCGATTTCTGAGGCTGGTGACTCGGATAAACTTTTCCTCAGAAGCAGAGGTGACTCTTGGTCTTCCTTTCCTGGGGCGGTCCTCGTGAGCCAGTTTCTTTGTAGTGCTTGATGGTTTTTTCCACTGCACTTGGGGACACTTAAAAAAGTTTTCCCAATTTTTTGGACTGACTGACCTTCATTTCTTAAAGTAATGATGGCCACTCATTTTTCTTTACTTAGGTCAGGGACCAAAAAAGGCGGTGTCTACAACCCACAGCAGTTGCTCACGTAGTGCAGCTTATCTAGGATGGCACATCCATGCGAGCTGTGGCAAGAAGGTCAGCACAGTGTCCAGAGCATGGAGCAGATACCAGGTGTTGCCTGCAAGGGCAACAACCCAGCAGCAGGACTGCTACACCCTCCTTTGTGCAAGGAGGAACAAAAGGAGAACTGCCAGAGATGTGCAAATTGACCTCCAGCATGCCACTAGCATCCATGTTTCTGCTGAAACTGTCAGTAACAGACTCCATGAGGGTGGTATGTGGGCCCGACGTCCACAAGTGAGTGTTGAGCTTAGAGCCAAACGCCGTGTAGGACAATTGGCATTTGCCAGAGATAACCAAGATTGGAAGATTCGACATTGGCGCTCTGTGCTTTCCATGAATGAGATCAGGTTCACACTGAGCACATGTGTCAGAGTTTGGAGACGCCTTGGAGAACCTTCTGCTGCCTGCAGCATCTTCCAGCATGACCGGTTTGGCAGTGGGTCAGTAGTGATGTGGAGAGACATTTCTTTTGAGGGCCGCACAACCGTCATTGTAGTAGCCAGAGGTATCCTGACTGCCATTAGCTACTGGGAGTAATTCCTCAGATCCATTTTGAAACCATATCCCAGTGCACTGGGCCCTGGGTTCCTTCTGATGTATGACAACCTATGCCTCATGTGGCTGAAGTGTCAGCAGTTCCTGCGACAAGAGGTGGATACTGCATCCATGACCCCCGTTTATCCCCTAACTTTGTGACTTGTTTTGCATCACGAGCCAGTTGATCACGACAGGGACTCCTAGTCCTGTATATGACTCTGGTACCCAGAAATATTAGAGTGAGGTACATTGATGAAGGTCTTAAACAGACCGAAACGTCTACTGTATGTACTCTACCTCATTAAATTTCTAACCGCATTTACATTTTGTGTGTGCCAAGTTTATCTAAAAAAGCTTCTTTAGCAGTGACCTTTTTTGACCTACCCTCCTTGTGGAGTGTGTCAATGACTGCCTTCTGGACATCAGTCAAGTCAGCAGTCTTCCCTGTAATTGTGGAGCCTACAGATACAGACTAAAGGCCCCGTCTCACATAGCGAGATCGCTAGCGAGATCGCTGCTGAGTCACTAGTTTTGTGACGCAACAGCGACCTCCATAGCGATCTCGCTATGTGTGACACGTACCAGCGATCAGGCCCCTGCTGCGAGATCGCTGGTCGTGTCGGAATGGCCTGGACCTTTTTTTGGTCGTTGAGGCCCCGCTGACATCGCTGAATCGGTGTGTGTGACACCGATCCAGCGATGTCTTCACTGGTAACCAGGGTAAACATCGGGTTACTAAGCGCAGGGCCGCGCTAAGTAACCCGATGTTTACCCTGGTTACCAGCGTAAATGTAAAAAAAAACAAACAGTACATACTCGCCTTCTGATGTCCGTCAGGTCCCTTGCCGTCTGCTTCCTGCTCTCACTGACTCCCGGCCGTACACTGAGAAGTGAGAGCGCAGCAGTGACGTCACCGCTGCGCTCTGCTCTCACTGTACGGCAGCTCAGTCAGAGAGCAGGAAGCAGACGGCAAGGGACCTGGACACCGAAAGGCGAGTATGTAGTGTTTGTTTTTTTTTGTAACCAGGGTAAACATCGGGTTACTAAGCGCGGCCCTGCGCTTAGTAACCCGATGTTTACCCTGGTTACCCGGGTGCTGCAGGGGGACTTCGGCATCGTTGAAGACAGTTTCAACGATGCCGAAGTCGTTCCCCTGATCGTTGGTCGCTGGAGAGAGCGGTCTGTGTGACAGCTCCCCAGCGACCACACAGCGACTTACCAACGATCACGGCCAGGTCATATCGCTGGTCGTGATCGTTGGTAAATCGCTTAGTGAGACGGGGCCTTAAGGGACCTTTTATAAATGCTTAGAAAGCCTTTGCAGGTGTTTTTTTGTTAATTATTCTAATTTACTGAGACAATGACTTTTGGGTTTTCACTGGCTGTAAAATCAACATTAACAGAAATAAACACTTGGAATAAATCACTCTGTTTGTAATGACTATATAAGGTCCCTTTCACACATGAGTTTTTTGCCGTCTTTCACAATCCGATGGATCGATGCATCCATCGCAGATTGTGATAAACTGATGCAACGGATCTATTTTTTGGACTTATCTAAGTGTTGGATCTGGCAAAAAAATGGATCCCTCGCATCAGTTTTTCATCTGTTTCTTCCATTTTTTTATCCATTTTACGACGGATCTGTTTTCTAAAAACACCCAACGGGAGGCTCCCAAACCTTATTGGCTAATGAAAACCTATATATACAGTGTTTCTACAGCCCATCATTGACAGGTTCTAGAGTAAGCGGCAAAAATGGGAGCTGTGATTGTGAACATTGTGAAGATCTATGTGGATTTTACTTTTGAGGCGATTGTTCTTGAAAAGGAGCGAGAAACACGGCGCGTTATGCGACTGCGCCGACGTAGTTTTTGGATCCACCCAATCACTTCACTGAGAATGACATGTGGGGTGTCTTCTACTTTATATATGGAGTTGAGAGGAAACCCCGAGAAGTTGTTTGTTTTTTTTAACCCCTTCCCGACCTGACACGCCACGTAGGCGTCATGAAAGTCGGTGCCAATCCGACCTGTGATGCCTATGTGGCGTCATGGAGGGATCGCGTCCCTGCAGATCGGGTGAAAGGGTTAACTCCAATTTCTCCCGATCTGCAGGGACAGGGGGAGTGGTACTTCAGCCCAGTGGGGGTGGCTTCACCCCCCCGTGGCTACAATCGCCCTGATTGGCTGTTGAAGGTGAAACAGCCAATCAGCGATTTGTAATATTTCACCTATGAAAACTGGTGAATTATTACAATCCAGCTGCTGCAATATCATCGGCCATGGCTGGAAACCCTGATCTGCCCCCCCCCCCCCACCACCGCCACCGATCGCCTCCCCAGTCCTCCGTCCTGTGCTCCGCTCCCCTCCGTCCGCCTATCCGCTCTCCCGTCCTCCTGTCCGCTCCCTCTGTGCTCCGATCCCACCCCCTGTGCTCCGATCCCCCCCCATACTTACCGAGCCTCTCAGTGTCCGTCCGTCTGCTCCATGGGCGCCGCCATCTTCCAAAATGCAGTGCGCCCGCCGAATCTGCCTGCTGGCAGATTCGTTCCAGGTAGGTTTTATCACAGTGATCAAAATGTATCATAGTGATCAAAATAAAAAAATAGTAAATAACCCCCCCCTTATCACCCCCATCGGTAGGGACAATAATAAAATAAAATATATTCACTTTTATTTTTCCACTAGAGTTAGGGTTAGAACTAGGGTTAGGGCTAGGGTTAGAGTTAGAATTAGTCTATGTGCACACGGTGCGGATTTGGCTGCGGATCCACGGCGGATTGGCCCCTGCGGATTCGTAGCAGTTTTCCATTAGGTTTACAGTACCATGTAAACCTATGGAAAACCAAATCCGCTGTGCCCATGGTGCAGAAAATACAGCGCGGAAACGCTGCATTGTATTTTCCGCAGCATGTCAATTCTTTGTGCGGATTCCGCAGCGTTTTACACCTGTTCCTCAATAGGAATCCGCAGATGAAATCCGCACAAAAAAACACTGGAAATCCGCTGGAAATCCGCAGGTAAAATGCAGCTCATTTTACCTGTGGATTTTTCACAAATGGTGCTGAAAAATCTCACACGAATCCGCAACGTGGGCTTATAGGGTTAGGGTTGAAATTAGACTTAGGGTTGGAATTAGGGTTTGGTTTGGAAATACGGTTAAGATTAGGCTTGTGGTTAGGGTTATGGTTAGGGGTGTGTTGAGGTTAGGGTTGGGATTAGGGTTAGGGTTGGGATTAGGGTTAGGATTAGGGTTAGGGTTGGATAAGGGTTAGGGGTGTGTCGGGGTTAGGGTTGTGGTTAGGGGTGTGTTGGGGTTAGGGTTGTGATTAGGGTTATGGCTAGAGTTGGGATTAGGTTTAGGGGTGTGTTGGGGTTATTGTTGAAGTTAGAATTGAGGGTTTTCCACTGTTTAGGCACATCAGGGGTCTCCAAACGCAACATGGCGCCACCATTGATTCCAGCCAATCTTGCGTTCAAAAAGTCAAATGGTGCTCCCTCCCTTCCGAGCCCTGATGTGCGCCCAAATAGTGGTTTACCCACACATATGGGGTACCAGCATACTCAGGACAAACTGGGCAACAACTATTGTGGTCCAACTTCTCCTGTTACCCTTGCGAAAATAAAAAATTGCTTGCTGAAACATAATTTTTGAGGACAGAAAAATTATTTTTTATTTTCACGGCTCTGCGTTGTAAACTTCTGTGAAGCACTTGGGGGTTCAAAGTGCTCTCCACATGTCTAGATAAGTTTCTTGGGGGGTCTAGTTTCCAAAATGGGGTCACTTGTGGGGGGTTTCTACTGTTTAGGCACATCAGGGGCTCTGCATACACAATGTGACGCCCGCAGACCATTCCATCAAAGTCTGCATTTCAAAACATCACTACTTCCCTTCTGAGCCCCGAAGTGTGCCCAAACAGTGGTTTACCCCCACATATGGGGTACCAGCATACTCAGGGCAAACTGGGCAACAACTATTGTGGTCCAACTTCTCCTGTTACCCTTGTGAAAATAAAAAATTGCTTGCTAAAACATAATTTTTGAGGAAAGAAAAATTTGATTAGATTTTTTATTTTCACGGCTCTGCGTTATAAACTTCAGTGAAGCACTTTGGGGTTTAAAGTGGTCACCGCATATCTAAATTAGTTCCATGGGAGGTCTAGTTTCCAAAATGGGGTCACATGTGGGGGAGCTCCAATGTTTAGGCACACAGGGGCTCTTCAAACGCGACATGGTGTCCGCTAACGATTGGAGCTAATTTTTCATTCAAAAAGTCAAATGGCGCTCCTTCCCTTCCGAGCCCTGCCGTGTGCCCAAACAGTGGTTTACCCCCACATGTGAGGTATCAGTGTACTCAGGAGAAATTGCCCAATAAATTTTAGGATCCATTTTATCCTGTTGCCCATGTGGAAATGAACAAATTGAGGCTAAAAGAATTTTTTTGTGAAAAAAAAAAAAGTACTTTTTAATTTTTACGGATCAATTTGTGAAGCACCTGGGGGTTCAAAGTGCTCACTATGCACCTAGATAGGTTCCTTGCGGGGTATAGTTTCCAAAATGGGGTCACTTGTAGGGGAGTTCCAATCTTTAGGTATACAGGGGCTCACCAAACGCGACATGGTGTCCGCTAACGATTGGAGCTAATTTTTAATTGAAAAAGTCAAATGGTGCTCCTTCCCTTCCAAGCGTGTGCCCAAACAGTGGTTCCCCCCCCCCCCATATGGGGTATCGGCGTACTCAGGACAAATTGTACAATAACTTTTGGGGTCCAGTTTCTCTTTTTACCCTTGGGAAAATAAAAAAATAATTTCTAAAAGATCTTTTTCGTGACTAAAAAGTTAAATGTTCATTTTTTCATTCCATGTTGCTTCTGCTGCTGTGAAGCACCTGAAGGGTTAATAAACTTTTTGAATGTGGTTTTGAGCACCTTGAGGGGTGCAGTTTTTAGAATGGTGTCACTTTTGGGTATTTTCAGCCATATATACCCCTCAATCTGACTTCAAATGTGAGGTGGTCCCTAAAAAAAATGGTTTTGTAAATTTCGTTGTAAAAATGAGAAATCGCTGGTCAAATTTTAACCCTTATAACTCCCTATTAAAAATAATTTTGTTTCCAAAATTGTGCTGATGTAAAGTAGACATGTGGGTAATGTTATTTATTAACTATTTTGTCACATAACTCTCTAGTTTAACAGAATAAAAATTCTACCAAATTTCCATTTTGACCTGACTGGTTCACTGACTGGGTCGCTGTCAGGCCTGGCTGGGTCGCTGGTAGGCCTGGCTGGGTCGCTTATAGGCCTGGCTGGGTTGCTGGTAGGCCTGGCTGGGTCGCTGGTAGGCCTGACTGGGTCGATGGTAGGCCTGGCTGGGTCGCTGGTAGGCCTGGCTGGGTCGCTAGCAGGCCTGGCTTCTGCTGGCTGGATTTCCGCTGGCTGGACGTCCGCTGGCTGGTCTCAGGCTGGCTGGACGTCCGCTGGCTGGTCTCAGGCTGGCTGGACGTCCGCTGGCTGGTCTCAAGCTGGCTGGACTCCTGCTGGCTTGCTTGCTGGTACATGTATGAGTGAAGCCCTACCTGGCAGGATTTATATACCTAATTGGGGGCTGGCTAATTGTATCAGAGCATGCTCAGTTTAAAAAAAAAATGGAATCCGTTGCCGGACTCCGTCATTTGACGGATCTGGTGCCCATAGGCTACCATTCGAGCAAACGACGGATGGCGACAGATCCATCGCTGTCCGATTTTTCGACGTACACAAAAAACGTTACTTTGTCCGTCGTCTCTGGCCACCGGACAAACAATTTTTGACAGATCCGGTGAAAGACGGATGAAACGTGACGCCATCCGTCGCAATCTGTCGCTAATACAAGTCTATGGGAAAAAAAAACGGATCCGGCGGCATCAGTCGCCTGATTCCTTTTTTTACAAAATTCGACGGATTTTGACTGACTGCAAAAAACTGATGTGTGAAAAAGGCCTAATATGAGTTTCACTTTTTGCATTGAAGAATTGAAATAAATTAACTGTTTAATGCTATTCTAATTTAGCAAGAAGCACTTTTAAATTACAGATGTATAAAAAAACACATATTTAGTATAACTGTATCTCAAAAACTGTGAGGAAAAAAAGTCAAAACACCAGAATTGCTTTTGTTTGGTCATCAAACTACCACCAAATACAATAAAAAGTGATCAAAATGGTATCAACAAAAAGCTGTGTGCCTAATAACAAGTCCTCATTCAGTTCATGACAGAAAAATAAAAAAAGTTGCGACTCTCCGTAATTTGCAACACAAGCAATTTTTCTTTTTTTTTTTTTTCTCACAAATTAAAGAATTTGTTTTTCACCTCTTGAAGGGAATCTAACAGCTGAACAGGCTGCCTAAGCCACAGGCAGCATGTATCAGACATTGGCTTTGATTTCATCCCCCTTTGTTTTGACTGTTAAACGCTGCTCCGATTCAGTGGAAAGCATTTTAAAAGTCGCCAGAGAGCAAGAGGTCGGCATTCTCCGCCTGCTACCAGATCTCTCCCTATAGATACACACAAGGAGAGGCCTGTGGCTGAAGGGTGCGGGTGGGGGGATGCTGCCAGGGACCCACCTTTCCCACTAGTATCTCATGCAGCTTCTAATGTACCTGGCTGAAATCATACAGCCAGTGTCTGATGCATGCTGTCTGTGTTTCAGGCAGCATGCATTAGATGTCAGGTCAAGTTCCTTTTAAATAACAAAAAAATCTGATAAGTATTGGCATCAACATTATTGTAATGACTAGCTGTTTCCAGCCATCTAACGCTCGGCATGCTCATTGCTATCTAATTAACGCTGCTAGTGATTAAACTAACGTAAATAATGACAACATTCAATAGCGCTTACGCAGGTGGTAAATTAACTTAAAATGAAGTAAATAACAAGAATAATAATTAAAAATCAGAATAATACTAATACATTTTATTCACAGTATAAAATCAAAAGCAAACTGGATTCGTGTGGTAATGTGTGGGGACGGAGCCTCGTGTGGTAATGTGTGGGGATGGAGCCTCGTGTGGTAATGTGGAGGGATGGAGCCTCGTATGGTAATGTGTGGGGACAGAATCTCGTGTGGTAATGTGTGGGGACGGAGCCTTGTGTGGTAATGTGTGAGGACGGAGCCTCGTATGGTAATGTGTGGGGACAGAGCCTTGTGTGGTAATGTGTGAGGATGGAGCCTCGTGTGGTAGTGTGTGGGGACAGAGCCTCGTGTGGTAATGTGTGGGTACGGAGCCTCGTGTGGTAATGTGTGGGGACGGAGCCTCGTGTGGTAATGTGGGGGGGTGGGATTTTGTGTGGTAATATGGTGAGGGGCGGGATTATGTGTGGTTATGTGGGAGGCGGGATTATGTGTGGTAATGTGGGGGGGCGGGATTATGTGTGGTAATGTGGGGGGGCGGGATTATGTGTGGTAATGAGGGGCGGGATTGTGTGGTGATGTGGTGGGGGCGGAGCTACTGTGCAGGGGCGGGATTATCTGTGGTAATGTGGGGGCGGGATTATGTGTGGTGATGTGGTATGGGGGCGGGATTATGTGTGGTGGGGGCGGAGCTACTGTGAAGGGGGCGGGGTTATCTGTGGTGATATGGGGGCGGAGCTACTGTGCAGGGGTGGGATTATCTGTGGTAATGTGGTGGGGGGGCGGGATTATGTGTGGTGATGTGGTGGGGGCGGGATTATGTGTGGTAATGTTGTGGGGGTGCGGGATTATGTGTGGTAATGTGGTAGGGGGCGGGATTATGTGTGGCAATGTGGTGAGGGGCGGGATTATGTGTGGTAATGTGGGGGGCGGGATTATGTGTGGTAATGTGGGGGGGATTATGTGTGGTAATGGGGGGGCGGGATTATGTGTCGTAATGTGGTGGGGGGCGGGATTGTGTGGTAATGTGGTGGGGGCGGGATTATGTGTGGTAATGTGGTGGGGGGCGGGATTATGTGTGGTAATGTGGTGGGGGGGCGAGATTATGTGCGGTAATATTATGGGGGCGGGATTATGTGGTAATGTGGTGGGGGGGCGGGATTGTGTGTGGTAATGTGGGGGGTGGGTTTTTGGTAATGTGGTGGGTGGCAGGATTGTGTGTGGTAATGTGGTGGGGGGCGGTATTATGTGTGGTGATGTGTGGGGGGCAGAGCTACTGTGCAGGGGCGGGATTAGCGAGTAATCACGATGCCTCTTATATATATAGATTTGGAAAATCTTGGTGCTAGGTCATTTTTACTGCACAATGAATGTCATAAAAACAAAATCTTCAAAAAATGGCAGAAACCCGGCACATGGCATTTGTTTTCCACATTTTTAAGTACACTATATGGTAAAATGAATGGAGCCATTCAAAATTTACTCTTCTTGCGAAAAAACAAGTCCTTATATGGCCATTTAGAAAAAATTTAAAAAATATGGCTCTCTGAACAACGGGAGGAAAAAATAAAGCACAACAACAAAAAAATCCTGATTCTTTAAGAACTGCAGGAATTTTTTAAAAAGTTTTTGATTAATTTAGTCGTTCATCTTTTATTCTATCTGACTGGACAAGCTGTAGAATGCAGGTATCAGTTTGGAGTATTGTACATATCGTATAAGTTGGTGTTTGATATATTTTAGTATTTATTATATTGATTTCTCCTTCTTTCCTGCAATTACAGATAACTATGTGCTGCTAAATATGTCCTGTCATTTCTTTTGCAGTGGTCTTTTATCAATGAGTTGAATAAATTGAGCAGTTTACAGTCTGTAAATTGTCAGAATAACCCTGTAATGGACTCTGATAAGAACCCTGAAACCATCAGACAACTTATAATTGCAAAGATATCAAGTCTAACATTTTTAAACAGGACTGAGGTAGGTATTTATTATGGTACTTTAACAAATCATGTCACAGATCTTTGCTTGGGTCTAAATAAGAGCACATAATTTTATTTCATGAAGACTTTGTTTAACTTTATTTAACAAGAAGCAGCAAACTGGAACAGTAGTAAGGCCCCATTATGAAAAAAAAAACAAGTTGGAAGGGGCCAAAAAAACAAATTACATTGTTTAGAAATAAGCAATACAATTGATGGATCTCAGAAGAAATAAATTAATGGCTAGCTCAAAGCTTTATTCCTTATAATACCTTTTAGTTTTGAAAAATGATAATAATGAAAAGCAAAAAATTATAAAAACAGAAAAAAGTGAAAGTATGAGAGAAAAAAAAATAAGATGGGAAAACTATGTGGTCCATATAGATACTATAACTGTCCTTGCTGGGCGTGCATGCTCTATAAACCGGGTTGTCTAGGTTAGTAAGAAAATACGTTTTTCCCAGGATTGTAAGTGGGTGTCGACTGGGGAAGATGGTGCGCCTAGGACAGAGGGTTCACAGAACAAGAAGTGTTGAGATGTTGCCTCAAAGCAACTAGTTAGGGAAGGTTTTATCCATAGCAACTTTGATAGGTTAGAGGCCAGGAAAGGTGTAAGGACAAATCTGGAAGATCTATCACTCCTTGATTTTCGGGTCAATGCAAGACTGAATTCTTGATTCTAGCCAGCTTGTCTGCCCATGTAAATGAGTTCTGAAAGGAGACACTGGATTTAAAAAAGGAGACTAGTATTTTAATTGGAAATTATCAATGTGTGGCGCTCTGAAGTAAAAGAGAGCGGCCTCAAACTGGAACCCTAACTTGCTCTTTCCCGGGGTACTCTTGATGGTAGAGAGGCCTGAGTCTCTGACCACACTATGCTGCTGTGTTAAAGGGAACTTGTCACCCCCCCTCAGGGCATTTTTAAGTAAAAGAGCCACGTTCAGCAGCACTAAGGCTGCATTCTGTGAAGGTGGCTCATGTTTCTGATCCCTAGTAACACTGAAATATTGACTTTTATAAATTGCGCCCCATACCTGTATTGAGTCCCAGAGGTATGGTGTCTCCCCCTGTTTCAGCTACCTCCCAGCCGTCAGTTATCTCCCTCTTCCGTCTGTGTTCCGCCTCCTGTGTTGCTGTTACATGCCCTGCCCCATCTCCCTCCTCCTCTTTCTCTTTTCTCCCTCGGCAGCGTCTGATGAGATGACCTGTCGGTGAACTGTGTGTGGGGAGCTTAGCTCATCAGACGCTGCCGAGGGAGGAAAGAGAAAGAGGAGGGAGATGGGGCAGGCGCAGGGCATGTAACAGCAACGCAGGAGACGGCGCACAGACGCAAGAGGGAGATGACTGACGGCTGGGAAGCGGCTGAAACGGGGAGACACCATACCTCTGGGACTCAATACAGGTATGGGGCGCAATAGGGGGCAGCACGGTGGCGCAGTGGTTAGCACAGCAGCCTTGCAGCGCTGGAGTCCTGGGTTCTAATCCCACCTTGGACAACATCTGCAAAGAGTTTGTATGTTCTCTCCGTGTTTGCGTGGGTTTCCTCCGGGCACTCCGGTTTCCTCCCACATTCCAAAGACATACTGATAGGGAATTTAGATTGTGAGCCCCATCGGGGACAGCGATGATAATGTGTACAAACTGTAAAGCGCTGCGTAATATGTTAGCGCTATATAAAAATAAAGATTATTATTATTATTATTATAATTTATAAAAGTACATTTTTCAGTGTTAGTAGGGATCAGAAACATAAGAGCCACCTTCACAGAATGCAGCCTTAGTGCTACTGAAGGTGGCTCTTTTACTTAAAAAAAAAAAACATAACGCCCTGGGGGGTGACAAGTTCCCTTTAAACCCTGATCTGTCCCCTCCCCCATCATATGAGGCATGTAAGGGAAACCAGACAGAAAGACAGACATGGATAGCTGGAAACCACTATCTTACACAACACTCACCAAAAGCAGGGAGGAAGGTAGGCAAAGAGAGGCATAAGCAAACCAAATAGGAATGAGGGCAAGGACATAAACTCACACAAACCTAGTGAGCACAGAACTCTCCAATAAATACTACCAACTCCAACTTGAAAGATCAACACTTTCCAGGAAGAAGATTCTGTAACCGGCAAAGAACAAACGCCCAGAGTTAGGATAAATATGGAGATGAAATGAGGTCAGCAACTGTAGCTGGGAGCAACTGCTTGTATGTTCCCAGCCAGCGTGGAAAAAGTCCTTAACACTTTCAAACCTGATGGAAAGGAAATCCATTTAAAATAGGACATTAATCACACCATCTCTAAAGACAGGCAACCCCCACATGTACTTATGCTGCTATCACCCCAGAGGACCCGTTTAAGCAGCATCGGTCCCTACTGACCGAATAACACAGGTGGCGTCACGAACAAACTTTTTTCTTAAACTTCCTTTATAGACCTTTCTCTTTAATTGGGCGCCCAGGTCCACAGACCAGGTCGCAGCCACTGTGACGTCCCCTTCAAGTACCGGACTCGGTACCGAGTAACCCACTGCCCTGGCGGGTGACTCAACTTGGAATCATGAACAGGATGTACCCGGGGGCGAACTGCTGGGGACGAAACATCCTATAACCACGGATTCCGCAGCGTTTTACACCTGCTCCTCAATAGGAATCTGCAGGTGTTACACTGCAGGTGGAATCCGCACAAAAAACGCAGGAAATCCGCGGTAAATCCGCAGGTAAAACGCAGTGCGTTTTACAAGCAGATTTTGCAAAAACGGTGTGGAGAAATCCGCACACGAATCCGCAACTTGGGCACATAGCCTTAACTCCTGGCATTTTTATGAAGGAGTGGAAGAACTTGTTGTTTTATTCAGTCGTCATGACAGCACTAACGAGAGAGGGGATCCGCCCTTCAGGGACAGGAAACCTACAGAGATAAAAGGGCGGCACCTCTCTCCCGCATCAGTTGGTTTCCTGTCCCTGACAGGGGACCCTGCAGAGGCCTTTTGAAGAAAGGCGAAGAAATTGGGACCCAGGTCCGACTCACCGATCCTGGAGGCGGGATGGCCCCTTCCCCGGTGTTGATCGCGACGCTGGAAGTGCCGCACCACAGAGGGCTGTGGGGGTAGGCAACAGCACGGCAGGAGCAGCCTTCAGGGGGAGTGCTGGCTCGAGTGGTGTCCCATCGCCAGGTGCAGGTAAGTATTATGTGGGAGGCCCTCCGATACCCATCTGGTGGCACACATCGCAGCGGCGGTACTTTTGCGGCCGGCACTGTGCGCTGGAGCGTCCCCTCTGCACGGGCGTGTTATGCGGTGCATCGCAACGGCGGGTTCTTAGGTACCGGCGTCGGGGCTAGAGCTTCCCCTTTACACCGGCATTCTATGCAGCACGAGCGCTGCGCTCAGCGTCCCGGAAACGGCGCACCGGAGGTGACGCGCATAAGGGGGGCGGTGCTTAGTCCGGCAAGAAGCAATGACGCTCGGCGCATGCGCAGTGCGTCTATGGAAGAAAAAACATGGCGGCGCCCAGCGTTCTTCCCTGCATAATCGGCGTGGGGGCGTTTTAGGTAGAATCTTGCGGCGGTACTTCCGGAATAAAGCTGTGAGTACCATTGGAGGGGTCTTGGGGAAAGGAGGGGCCTCCCACACACTGGCTGGCACCAGGCAGTTCACCGGGATTGGCCTGCTGTCCCCCCATCAGGGGGAGGTACCTTTAGGGGGCCGGCTATTTAAAGATTCATCGATGGCTGCCTCATGCTTCGTATCCATTGTTACAATGGAGTCTCAGGAGCAGGAGCAGTTGCCTTCTGAGCAGCAGCAACCCCTGGAGAAGCCCCATGCAGCAAACACCCAGCGACGTTCTAGTGGCAGTAGTCGTCCTGGAGGTAAAGCTGTTCAATCTGTTAAAGCCGGAAAGTCCTCGAGCCGGATGGATATTGCTTCGGTGGAGAGGGTCCCCCCGCAATCTTCGGTACCACTCGGACACTGTAGGGGTAAGTGATCATCGTGAAAGTTCACTTAGTGATTGGTGTCCCTCCTTATTCCCTTTTTTACATCAGGGAAGGAAGCGGTCCTCTAAATCTAAGCACAAGGAATGTGCAGAATGTGGTATTCCTCTACCTGACGAATACGTTAAAAGACTATGTGGTCCGTGTATCCAACGTCTAATAGCGGAAGAAACACCAGATTTCGCTTCTAGTCTGAGACAGATGGTTAGACAAGAGATTAGGAGCTCTACTAGATCTCAATCTCATAACAAGGGGTCTAAAATAATAGACTCTGCTTCCCCAAGTTCACACGAAAGTGACTTAGGAGATCTGAAGTCGGAAGCCTCTCTCTCATCAGTGTCCTCCTCGGGTTCTGAATATGAACATTCCTGTTTTTCTTTTGACCGCATAGACCGCCTCGTTAAAGCGGTAAATAATACAATCGGTATTGAGCAGACGCCGCCAGAGAAATCCATGCAGGATGTCATGTTCAGAGGTCTGGACCGTAAATCCCGCCGATGCTTTCCGGTGGTGGAGAAAGTCAGCGCCCTAATTTCCAGAGAATGGAAAAAACCGGAAAGAAAAGGTTCTCTTCCTCCATCCTTCAAACGGAAGTATCCGTTCGAGGAATCTGCTTCGGCCACGTGGGATAAAGCCCCGAAGCTTGATGCGGCTGTAGCCAAGGCTTCTAAAAAGTCCTCTCTACCTTTTGAAGATCTGGGGACTTTAAAGGACCCACTGGACAGGAGGGCAGATGTGTTTCTCAAAGGAGCCTGGGAAACTTCAGCAGGGGCTCTCAGACCATCAATCGCTGCCACCTGCACGGCACGCTCCATGATGGTGTGGCTGGATAGCCTGGAGGGTCAGCTGAAGGACAAAACCCCGAGAGATGAAATATTATCTTCCCTCTCTATGATTCAGGGGGCTGCGGCTTACCTTGCTGACGCTTCAGCGGACTCTGTTAAATTGGCGGCGAGGTCGGCCGCGCTCTCTAATTCAGCCCGTAGAGCAATCTGGCTGAAATGTTGGCAAGGAGACATGCAGGCCAGATCTAAATTGTGCAACATCCCGTGCGTGGGAGAACACTTATTCGGTCCGGTTCTGGACGAATTATTAGAGAAAGCGGGAGACAGTAAGAAACGGTTTCCCTACCTGGGTAGGCCTTCTTACAGAAGAGGCACTAATAGGAGATGGTTTGATCGAACAAGACCAAATAGGGATAGACCCAGATATGATGCCAACAAAAAGAAAGGTAGAGGCTACATGTTTAGCTCCTTTAGAGACAACAGGAAGCCACAATGACTGGCGGACCGGGTAGGAGGCAGGCTTCTAGCCTTCTATCCGGCATGGCGTTCTATATCCAATAGCCCGTGGGTCTTGAACATTGTGGAGTCTGGTTTAAAGTTTGACTTTCGATTTACTCCTGTCGACAGGTTTCTGGTAACACCATTGCGTTCTTCCTCCACAGAACAGCTGGCGTTAGAGACTGAGGTCCAGGAACTCCAACTGAAAGGCGTTTTGGTGGAGGTTCCTGAAGTACAGAGGGGTAAAGGATTCTATTCTCCCCTCTTCCTGGTTAAAAAGCCAGATAACACCTTTCGCACAATTATAAACCTTAAAGGCCTAAATAGATTTTTGTGGATCCCGTCATTTAAAATGGAGTCGGTCAAGTCTGCAATAAAGTTATTGTTTGGCGGGTGCTTTATGGTCGTCTTGGATCTGAAAGACGCGTATTATCACGTCCCCATACACGTAGACCACCAGTGTTATCTAAGAGTTGCAGTCCTCTTAGGAGAATCAATAAGACACTTCCAATACAGGGCACTCCCCTTTGGTGTTGCGGTGGCCCCTCGGGTATTCACTAAAATAATGGTGGAGGTTATGGCGCATCTTCATGAGCAGGATATTCTCATAGTTCCATATCTCGATGACCTATTAATAATAGGAAACTCCGAATCACACTGCACGTCCCAACTACACAAAGTAATCGCAGCCTTACAAAGGTTGGGGTGGATAATCAATTTTAAAAAGTCACGGTTGCAGCCTCTAGAGATTCAAGAATTCTTGGGTCTCATATTGGACTCAAGATTACAAGAATGCCGTCTACCTGACGTTAAGTTGGAAAAGATCCAACAACAGATTCTTGGAGTGATTGCTAATCCAGTTATAACATTGAGGAGAGCAATGTCACTGTTAGGCTCACTCACGTCGTGCATCCCGGCAGTACGATGGGCCCAGTACCACACCAGGGTCCTACAGTGGGAGGTTCTGTACAACACTCGTCGGTTAGAAGGTCACTTGGACAGTTTTCTTTCCTTGTCAAATGTCACTATTCAGTCCTTACGTTGGTGGTTACACACTCCAAACCTTCGTAAAGGGGTACCCTGGATAAACCACATATCACGAGTATTAACCACAGACGCTAGTCCCACGGGATGGGGGGCGCATATGGGCGAGTTGTGTGTCCAGGGGGTTTGGTCACCCTCCGAACAGAGTTTATCATCTAACCTCAAAGAGTTGTTGGCCGTAGAACGAGCTCTGAGATATTTCCTTATATCCTTACAGGACCATCACGTCAGAATATTCTCAGACAATCAGGTAACGGTAGCTTACGTTAACCACCAAGGGGGAACCCGATCCAGGTCCTTAATGGAGGTATCGGGTCGTATCTTACAGATAGCCGAGAATCATCTACGGTCACTAACATCACTGCACATAAAGGGGAAGCACAACGTTGTAGCCGACTTTCTAAGTCGCAGAAAGCTCGGGCAAGGAGAGTGGGTGCTCAATCAGACCATCTTCGATCACATCACCCATCGTTGGGGATACCCACAAATAGACCTCTTCACCAACAAAGAAAACAAAAAATGTCGTCTATTTTGTTCCCTAAATCCCAGAGACAATCCGGTGGCGGTGGACGCTCTCCTGATTCCTTGGCACTTCGAAACAGCCTATGCCTTTCCCCCGTTGAACTTGATCCCGATAGTCCTCAGAAAGATTCGGGAGGACAGAGCTCATGTGATTCTGATAGCGCCATTCTGGCCCAAGAGGCCGTGGTTTCCTTGGTTGAGGAAAATGTCCATTTCTCAACCATGGATTCTCCCAGAACTCCCAGACCTCCTCTCACAGGGTCCGATCTTCCATCCACGAGTGGCCAGTTTACATCTGACGGCGTGGGATTTGAAGGGTCATTATTAAGAAAAAAGGGATTTTCTGAGGGACTTATTAATACCCTATTAAAAAGCAGAAAAAACTCAACTACAAATATTTATGTAAGAATCTGGAGAAAATTCCTTTCAGTCTCAGGATCAGTTATCAGTCAGAAAGCTAGTATTCCAAAGATCTTGGAGTTCCTGCAGAAAGGTCTCGAAATGGGGCTAGCTACAAGCACCCTCAGAGTCCAAGTTTCAGCCTTGGGGGCACTGTATAATTGTGGGTTAGCTAAAAATTATTGGATTGCTCGGTTTATTAAAGCGGCCGCTAGATCAAGACCCATCGTTAAGAATAAACTAGCCCCGTGGGACTTAAACTTAGTCCTCTCAGCGTTAACGGAACCCCCCTTTGAGCCTTTAGAATCTGCATCTATAAAGATCCTGTCCTTAAAAACTGCTCTTTTGATTGCTCTTACGTCTGCTAGGAGAGTTAGTGATTTGCAGGCCCTCTCTAGACTAACTCCATATATGCAGATTAGAGATGATAGAGTAGTATTAAGAACTGATCCCCTCTATCTCCCAAAAGTAGCATCTAGGTTCCACAGACTCCAGGAAATAAATCTCCCTACCTTTTGTCCTAATCCTAAAAACCCAAAGGAACTCAAACTCCATACATTAGATGTCAAAAGATGTCTTCTTAAATATATTTCTTTAACAGATTCCTGGAAAAAAGACAATTCCCTGTTCATATCCTATCAGGGAGTCAAAAAAGGGTTTAGAGTGTCCAAAAACACCTTGAGTAGATGGATTAGGGAGGCAATTTCTCTGGCTTATTCAGCAGGTGGCCTAGAAGTCCCGGAAGGCGTAAAGGCTCATTCCACTCGTGCCATGGCATCTTCCTGGGCAGAGAGATCGGAGGTGTCAATTGAGGACATATGTAAGGCGGCCACATGGTCATCTCCGTCTACTTTCTTGAATCACTATAGATTAGATCTTGGTAGCTCCAATGATCTCACATTTGGTAGAAGGGTGCTGGAAGCAGTAATCCCACCCTAATACTCTTTTCTCTGTAATTCTCTCGTTAGTGCTGTCATGACGACTGAATAAATACTCAAGCTACTTACCAGGTAGCGGTGTTTTTCAGGAGTCCATGACAGCACTCCTATATTCCCTCCCTTTCTGCTGGTATGGGTTTCATCACGATAAGTATATTCTAATGTAGGTTAATTTTCTACAAAATTTAGTCACAAGGTGAAATGTGTTAAGATATTTATGTGTTACTAATCAATGGAGGTCCTCTCATGCTCTGTAATCCAACTGATGCGGGAGAGAGGTGCCGCCCTTTTATCTCTGTAGGTTTCCTGTCCCTGAAGGGCGGATCCCCTCTCTCGTTAGTGCTGTCATGGACTCCTGAAAAACACCGCTACCTGGTAAGTAGCTTGAGTATTTGCCTGTCCCAAAGAGGAGGTTTAATCGCAGATGTCATTGCTGCTACATTGAAATGGAGAGAGACACTGCTATTAGAAAATAAAATTCTTTTGGTAGCTGTTTATGTGGACCCGAATCATCGTATATTGCTGGATGATCAACAGCTTACTAAAGGTTAAGAAGTTCTGATTGAGGTAGCCGTTAGGATGAGTGGGCTACAGGACTGCCAAGAGCAAAAGGACTCTGGTCCTGCCAGTGCTGCCGCTTCTGTTTCTTCATCCTCATCAGATGAAGAGTTAAATTTCGAAAAGTATTTAGACCACATAGACCAGGCAAAGTGTTGCTGCAGGGAAAAATATTCCACTCCAATAGAAAACAGATGGACCATATTTCAGCAAAATTTTTCACTTGCTCTCAAAGAAGTAGAAGAGTTCAATCGTTCATCAAAACTGACTGTGCACGAGGCAATTCCTTTATACCCTGAAATTGTTAGAGATGTTGCCCATGTGGTTACTGCTTTGCCACCAACCCAAGTTAGTGTAGAGATTTTGCTCTCTTGCCTTAAAATAATTAAGTCAGATTTGAGGTCATCTATGATAAATGGATTGTACCTTGTAATGAACCCTCTGTATGCACAGTGACACCATCTGCAGCAAGTTGATGCTGCAGCTCTCTGGAGGTGGTCTGAGGATTGTCCTTGACTGATCTCACCATTCTTCTTCTCTGCCTTTCTGATGTTTTTCTTGGCCTGCCACTTCTGGCCTTAACAAGAACTGTACCTGTGTTCTTCCATTTCCTTACTATGTTCCTCACAGTGGAAATTGACAGGTTAAATCTCTGAGACAGCTTTTTGTATCCTTCCCCTGAACAACTATGTTGAATAATCTTTGTTTTCAGATCATTTGACAGTTGTTTTGAGGAGCCCATGATGCCACTCTTCAGAGGAGATTCAAACAGGAGAACAACTTGCAAGTGGCCACTTTAAGTAGCTTTTCTCATGATTGCATACACCTGGCTATGAAGTTCAAAGCTCAATGAGGTTACAAAACCAAAAAAAGTGCTTTAGTAAGTCAGTAAAAAGTAGGTAGGAGTATTTTAAACAAGAAAATGATAAGGGTGCCCATACTTATGCACCTGTCAAATTTTGTTTGAATGCAGATTGCACATTTTCTGTTAATACAATAAACCTCATTTCAAGGCAGAAACATTACGGTGTCCAACAGTTATTAGATATATGAAACTGAAATAGCTGTTGCAAAAAAAACAATTTTTATAAAACATTAAGCTTAAGATTAATAGGGGTGCCCAAACTTTTTCATATAACTGTATTGAATAGCTGTAATTCTTAAACCCTTACTCCATTTAGGATTTGAATGCTCTAAAATTAAAGTTAGATACCATATCTTGAATATGTCTTGGTAAATAGCTAAAATGTCAAAACTTGTCACTGTTCAAATATCTCTGGACCTGACTAACCAAGAGCGCTACTATAATTTGTTTTACATACCATATTCTTAGAATAAATATCTGTGTGATACATAAGGATCAAAATACTCATTCTGGATATTACACCTGTGCTGTCTACACAGATTCTTCCACAGGAAAGAAAAGGTGCTGAACTCGACTACAGAAAAATGTTTGGGAATGAATGGCTAAAATCTGGTGGAAATCGGAACCCTAATCATAATAATCCATCCATGGAGTTTCTGACAGAACACCCTCGATATATTGAACTTATAGAGAGTAAGAAATGCTCTTGCATCCTTTTCATAATTTTCTATATATCTTGAAATAATAGAAAGGAAATGCATGGGCACAAAATAACCATAGCAGTTGGTTGTGCTGCTTAATAACAATTTGAATTGCTTTGATGCCTAGAGTAACATTTTACCTTTTAGCATAAAGCCTTCAAAAGTTTTTTTTTTCTTTGTTTCAGTCTACACCAAAAATGTTGTTTCTCTTTATGACACACACCCTTTTTTCTTATTTAAACTTACATCTAATATTAAATCAAGGGAACCAGTATATAGGAACAACCCTCCTAAGATGTCTCTATGGGCATACAAATTAATTGTATAAGTATTGTAATAAGTAGAAGAGTTCAATCGTTCATCAAAACTGACTTTGCACGAGGCAATTCCTTTATACCCTGAAATTGTTAGAGATGTTGCCCATGTGGTTACTGCTCTGCCACCAACCCAATTTAGTGTAGAGATTTTGCTCTCTTGCCTTAAAATAATTAAGTCAGATTTGAGGTCATCCATGAAGGAGGATCTGATGGAGGCGATACTATTTCTCAGAACAAATTCATAGACTGCACAAATGTTATTCAGTACGTTTTTGTTGAAAACTTTTTTTTCCCACTTACTGCATAGTGTATAATTTGTAAATATGCAAACTTTTTTTGTTCTAAAGTTGTATTCCAATAAATATATTTTATGTTCTATCTAAATGGCTTGATTAATGTATCATAATAATGATTAAAAGCCTGATGTTACAATTTTACTACAGTAAATTTATCACTTAAACTTAAACATGA
This sequence comes from Ranitomeya variabilis, assembly GCF_051348905.1. Lineage (NCBI taxonomy): Eukaryota > Metazoa > Chordata > Amphibia > Anura > Dendrobatidae > Ranitomeya > Ranitomeya variabilis. The sequence continues at coordinate 643,179,385 of NC_135233.1, forward strand.
GCCATGTATGAGAGAGTCGGTGTCATGGAAATTGAGGAGTCGGAGGTTTTGCCTTACCGAATCCACAGCCCTGGTTTAGCCTGCACTCACAGTTCTTTTGACTCTTTTGCTTTCCCCTCCTGGTGCTGGCCTCCTGCCAGTGATTGACAACTCATTCTTCTCTATTACCTTCTCCTCTGGCCGACATCTCACTCGGGTGTCGTTATTCCCGTCACTAACATCCTCATGATGGTGCAAGAGCCGGGCTATCTATTTGCACATACTCTGCTACCAGAAATCACAATGCCTGTGATAGATGTTAGTCTTTGTGACTTGCTTTCACTCACAGGGCAGCGCATGCGCAAATGGAAAGTTTGACACTCACAACATTATCAGATTGTTACTGCGCATGCGTCACGCCCGGTAGGAGAGAGGAAGAATGAGATGTCAATCACTGGAAGGAGGTCAGACTCAGGAGGGGAAAGAGGAACAGAGGCTGAAGAACTGTGCTTGAAGGCCAAACACCTGCAATTGTGATTACAAGACAACTGAGACATGGACCTATACTATATAGGTATGGAAGCAATCATCTTTAAAGGGGTTGTCCACTACTTGGGCAACCACTTCTTAAACGAAATGTTCGGTCAGATAAAGTAATAACGACTATACTCTCCTCCCATGCCGGCATCGTTCCTGCGGTTTTGGCACTTGCCAAAAGTTGTTAGTCCTCAGATTAATGTGATGCAAAAATAATTATTTTTTCTATAAAATAGTTTTTATCGTATAAAAGCGCCAAAACATTAAAAATTATGTAAATGAGGTATCGCTGTAATCTTACTGACCCGAAGAATAAAACTGCTTTATCCATTTTACCAAACGTGGAACGGTATAAATGCCCCCCCCCCAAAAAAAAAAAAGAAATTCATGAATAGCTGGTTTTTGGTCATTCTGCCTCACAAAAATCAGAATAAAAAGCGATCAAAAAATGTCACATGCCCAAAAATGGTACCAATAAAAACGTCAACTCTTCTCGCAAAAAACAAGACCTCACATGACTCTGTGGACCAAAATATGGAAAAATTATCCGTCTCAAAATGTGGTAACGCAAAAAAAAATTTTTGCAATAAAAAGTGTCTTTTAGTGTGTGACAGCTGTCAATCATAAAAATCCGCTAAAAAACCCGCTATAAAAGTAAAACAAACCCCCCTTCAGTTAGGGAAACATAAAAACAGTTAAAAAAGTATTCATTTTTATTTTCCCATTAGGGTTAGGGCTAGTGTTAGGGTTAGGGCTAGGGTTGGGGATAGGGGTGGGGCTAGGGTTAGGGCTACAGTTAGGGTTAGCGCTACAGTTAGGTTTAGGGCTGGGGCTAAAGTTAGGGTTAGTGCTGGGGCTAAAGTTAGGGTTAGGGCTGGGGCTAAAGTTAGGGTTAGGGTTGGGGTTAAAGTTAAGGTTAGATAATAATAGAGAGAGCTAGAGCAGCACAGCTCCGCTGAGGGTGAAAAATGCAGCAGCGAGGAGTATGTCAGGAGGTACCAGAACATGCGGCAAAAACTGGAGGTGCTAGCGTAGAAAACTGAGATCCATGGCAAATACAGGTGCAGAAAGAACGCCAAAGCACTCACCAATCTTGCAGTTCAGTAATTCTTTATTGCTTCATACAAAATAATCTTCGCGGCACGGGGGAGGAGGAACAAAGTGCATGAGTGCAGCGGACGAGACAACGGCCGTTTCGCGCCCAATTCCAGCGCTTCAACGGGTCTAAGTCAGAGAGGAAATGATGCCAGTATACATAGGTGAGTACAATTAGCTCCCACCTGCGTCGACTTCCCACCTGACCACAAATAGTGCACAGTGTAATTAAAAACAACTAAAAAACATATCTTAGAGCACATAGATATATGACTACCTAAGAAAGTAAGGACTTATTCCCAAGGTCAAAAGTCTCTCGCATCGTAAAAGATAAATCACACAGACGCTAATGCGGCGTCATTATTAAACGGTGGTATTCTTCTCAATATCACGCTCAAGCATCTCAAAAGACTCTGTTAAGGGAAGGAAGACATGCAGAAATTTAAATTAAGATATCGGTCTAATACACATTAAACAGAGCTAAAGAAAAAAACAGAGCTAAAGAAAAAAACAACAAAAAAAGGGGAGGGTTTTATGCCTCCTAATATCACAAATGCCTCAAAGAAAGATGGACATGTCTATTCTATCATTCATCCCAGCTGGGCCAGTTGCTCGCGTACGCATAATCCATCTGGCCTCTGTGCGTAGTAATAATCTATGGAGATCACCTCCCTGCACTGGGAGTGAAACTCTTTCCACCCCTGCAAAGGTTAACACTTCAGGATTCCCTCCATGGCTCTCTCTCACATGTTGGATCAGTCTGGGGACACCTTTCCCTGATGAGACCGATTTCAGATGTTCTCTAAACCGTATGTATAATTTACGGATGGTTTTACCAATATAAAATCTCCTGCAAGGGCAGAACACAACATAGACCACATAATCTGTCTTGCAGGAGATAAACTGCTGTACGACGTGCGTGATGGGGTCGATGTTAATAGTCTGGCCCACAATGTGGGACCGACAATGTCGGCAATGGCCACATCGAAAGTTGCCTTTCGGGACAGAACGTTCTAACCATGTAACATGGTTATTGGTTAATCGATTATGTACCAAGGTGTCTCTCAGGCGAGTGCCTCGTCTCGTAGAGACTAATGGGCCTCCTGTAGTTTTGCCCGTAAGTTCTCTGTCTCTCTCAAGAACATGCCAGTGTTTATGAATCACGGATCTAATATCCCGATCTAATGGACTGTATTGGAAGCAGAAAGTGAATCGCTGCTCGGGGGCCTGGATGCGTGAGTGTGGTGTCCCGGCTTCGGCACGACTCACCGCTGACTCCAATACATCCTCCGGGTACCCCCTATCCCGAAATCTGGTAAGAAGCTCTTTAGATTGTTTTCTGTAACCCTCCTGCGTGTTGTTAGTGCGTCGGGTTCTTACTAGCTGACTGTATGGCAGTGACCTCTTAGTGTGATAAGGATGGAAACTGTTATAATGTAAAAGGGAATTAACCGCAGTTGGTTTTCTGAAAACAGAAGTCTTTAAGCCATCTTCTAACACTTCAACTGAGACGTCCAAAAAATCAAGACTGGAACCTCCAAAATTATAGGTGAATGACAGGCCCATAGTGTTACAATTATTAAGATAGGTGACAAATGACTGAAATTCGGTTTCTGTGCCATCCCACACTACAAAGTGGTCATCCACAAATCTCACAAAAAATTGAATATGTTTCAGGAACCTGTTTTTGCCCGAATAGAAATAGTCTTCTTCGAAGACAGCCATATACAGGTTTGCGAACGTACATGCGACCGGGGTCCCCATGGCAGTCCCAGTGGTCTGTCTGTACCAATCATCCGCAAAAGTGAAGGCATTATGTGTGAGTATAAAATCTAAACCTCCACATACAAAGTCAATATACTCTGGGCTTTTGTCGGTAGTGCGCAAAATGCGTTTTATGGTATCTACTCCAAGTCTCTGAGGGATGTTGGTATACAGACTAACCACGTCAATGGACGCCAAGGAGAACCCCGGCCGCCATTCGAAACCCTGTATTTGATTCAAAAAGGAATTTGTATCCTTAATATACGACGGGACATCGACCAGGAGAGGGCGTAGAAGCCAATCAATGTATTGAGACAAGGGCTCCGTTAAAGACCCAATACCTGCCACAATAGGTCTCCCAGGGGGAGCCGTGAGAGATTTGTGGATTTTTTTTGGAAGGTAATACCAGTGGGGTCTAGTAGGAAAATTAGGAAGCAGTTTTTCGGCTTTCCTCTGCGGGATGACTCCATTTTCCACTGCCTTCCTAAGAAAAGTACACAACTCTCCCTTAAATCTAATAGTAGGGTCACTCTGTAATTTGGTATAAATCGATTTATCGGATAATTGCCGTTCAGCTTCAGCTACATAAACCTCTCTGGGCAACAGGACGGTTTTACCGCCTTAATCGGCGGGACGAAAGATGACATCAGTCCATCCTGCCATCTCTTTTAGAGCTCTAGTCTCCTCTGGAGTTAAATTAGGAGGAGCTTGTTTGTACATTAAGGCTTCTATGTCCTTCAAGACAAGAGTTTCGAACAAGTCAATCATATTGCCCGGAGAGGTAGGGGGCATAAATGAAGAGGGAATACCACCCAGGAACGGAACGTTATCCTGGTGTACAGGCCTCTTATCATCAACTGCTGGATTATTAAGGCTAAGTAAACATCTGGCGTCCTCAAAAAGATCAGCCAGCACGTCTTCCTGAGCATTAGCCATAAAACCTAAAGGTCCTACCTTGCAGGGGCGTTCTCCTTCTAGGGATGTCGATGCCATCGTATTGGATCTAAAGAATTTGTACAGGTGCATTTTTCTAGTGGCTTTAAACAAATCAATTTGGAAAGAAACAAAATCAAAATTATTAGGTACACAAAAATTCAAGCCTTTGGACAGTAATGATAGTTGAGCAGAATCTAACACTCGAGGCGTCAGATTAACTACCAAGTCCTCATCTGGAGTATTTAGTAACGTTCCTGTCTCCAAGAGACCCATTTCCTCTTGCGTCGCCATTCGGGGCCGGAGTTTCCGTTTGCCCCTCCGTGTTTTCCTCCTAAAGGGGCCGGAGCGGCAGCCTGATTATCCAGAGGAATGTCTTCTGAGGACTCGGGATTAATAGACATGCCTTCACTGAGACTAGAGTCCGACTCAGTAGTCAAATAGTCTCTGTTGTTCTGTTGGGAAGGTTTCCTCTTTCTGTTGTAATTACGTTTACGTTGTCTGGGATTACCCCCTGGGGTCTGTCTGATGTGATTCTCTTTTTGTATTTTCCCCCAGGTGAACACATTACCGGACTCATAGTCATTTTTATCCCGTACAAACTTGTCCCTTTTCCTCTGTTTCGTGTCAACTTGTACTAAAATGAGCCTAGAGTCCAATTTTTTATTAAATGCGGTCCATTGGGTATCAGACAATCTGCTACGCAACTCAGTTTGTGTTTTTAAGATATCCGCATTAAGTAGTTCATAATTCTGCATATTGGATTTTAACACCAGTTTCAATTTTTTGTGAGATTTGTGGATGACCTCTTTGTAGTGTGGGATGGCACAGAAACCGAATTTAAGTCATTTGTCACCTATCTTAATAATTGTAACACTATGGGCCTGTCATTCACCTATAATTTTGGAGGTTCCAGTCTTGATTTTTTGGACGTCTCAGTTGAAGTGTTAGAAGATGGCTTAAAGACTTCTGTTTTCAGAAAACCAACTGCGGTTAATTCCCTTTTACATTATAACAGTTTCCATCCTTATCACACTAAGAGGTCACTGCCATACAGTCAGCTAGTAAGAACCCGACGCACTAACAACACGCAGGAGGGTTACAGAAAACAATCTAAAGAGCTTCTTACCAGATTTCGGGATAGGGGGTACCCGGAGGATGTATTGGAGTCAGCGGTGAGTCGTGCCGAAGCCGGGACACCACACTCACGCATCCAGGCCCCCGAGCAGCGATTCACTTTCTGCTTCCAATACAGTCCATTAGATCGGGATATTAGATCCGTGATTCATAAACACTGGCATGTTCTTGAGAGAGACAGAGAACTTACGGGCAAAACTACAGGAGGCCCATTAGTCTCTACGAGACGAGGCACTCGCCTGAGAGACACCTTGGTACATAATCGATTAACCAATAACCATGTTACATGGTTAGAACGTTCTGTCCCGAAAGGCAACTTTCGATGTGGCCATTGCCGACATTGTCGGTCCCACATTGTGGGCCAGACTATTAACATCGGCCCCATCACGCACGTCGTACAGCAGTTTATCTCCTGCAAGACAGATTATGTGGTCTATGTTGTGTTCTGCCCTTGCAGGAGATTTTATATTGGTAAAACCATCCGTAAATTATACATACGGTTTAGAGAACATCTGAAATCGGTCTCATCAGGGAAAGGTGTCCCCAGACTGATCCAACATGTGAGAGAGAGCCATGGAGGGAATCCTGAAGTGTTAACCTTTGCAGGGGTGGAAAGAGTTTCACTCCCAGTGCAGGGAGGTGATCTCCATAGATTATTACTACGCACAGAGGCCAGATGGATTATGCGTACGCGAGCAACTGGCCCAGCTGGGATGAATGATAGAATAGACATGTCCATCTTTCTTTGAGGCATTTGTGATATTAGGAGGCATAAAACCCTCCCCTTTTTTTGTTGTTTTTTTCTTTAGCTCTGTTTTTTTCTTTAGCTCTGTTTAATGTGTATTAGACCGATATCTTAATTTAAATTTCTGCATGTCTTCCTTCCCTTAACAGAGTCTTTTGAGATGCTTGAGCGTGATATTGAGAAGAATACCACCGTTTAATAATGACGCCGCATTAGCGTCTGTGTGATTTATCTTTTACGATGCGAGAGACTTTTGACCTTGGGAATAAGTCCTTACTTTCTTAGGTAGTCATATATCTATGTGCTCTAAGATATGTTTTTTAGTTGTTTTTAATTACACTGTGCACTATTTGTGGTCAAGTGGGAAGTCGACGCAGGTGGGAGCTAATTGTACTCACCTATGTATACTGGCGTCATTTCCTCTCTGACTTAGACCCGTTGAAGCGCTGGTATTGGGCGTGAAACGGCCGTTGTCTCGTCCGCTGCACTCATGCACTTTGTTCCTCTTCCCCCGTGCCGCGAAGATTATTTTGTATGAAGCAATAAAGAATTACTGAACTGCAAGATTGGTGAGTGCTTTGGCGTTCTTTCTGCACCTAAAGTTAAGGTTAGGGTTGGGGCTAAAGTTAGGGTTGGGGCTAAAGTTAGGGTTGGGATTAAGGTTAAGGGTGTGTTAGGGTTAGGGTTGTGGTTAGGGTTATGGTTGGGATTAGGGTTAGGGGTGTGTTTGGGATAGGGTTTCAGTTAGAATTGGGGGTTTCCACTGTTTAGGCACATCAGGGCTCTCCAAACGCGACATGGTGTCCGATCTCAATTCCAGCCAATTCTGCGTTGAAAAAGTAAAACAGTGCTCCTTCCCTTCTGAGCTCTCCCGTGCGCCAAAACAGGCGTTTACCCCAGCATATGGAGTATCAGCGTACTCGGGACAAATTGGACAACTAAATTTGGGGGAAAAAAAATTGGAGGGGGCTAAAAAAAACATTTTTGTGGGAAAGAAATTTATTTTTATTTTCACGACTGCATTATAAACTGTAGTGAAACACTTAGGGGTTCAAAGTTCTCACAACACATCTAGATAAGTTCCTTGGGGGTCTAGTTTACAGTATGGGGTCACTTGTGGGGGATTTCTACTGTTAAGGTGCATCAGGGGCTCTGCAAATGTAACGTGACGCCTGCAGACCAATCCATCTAAGTCTGCAATTCCAAATGGCGCTCCTTCCCTTCCGAGCTCTGCCATGCGCCCAAACAGTGGTTCCCCCCCACATATGGGGTATCAGCGTACTCAGGACAAATTGGACAACAACTTTTCGGGTCCAATTTCTCCTGTTACCCTTGGGAAAATACAAAACTGGGGGCTAAAAAAGAATTTTTGTGAAAAAAAAAAAAAAAGAATTTTTATTTTCACGGCTCTCCGTTATAAACTGTAGTGAAACACTTGGGGGTTCAAAGCTGTCAAAACACATCTAGATAAGTTCCTTGGGGGTCTACTTTCCAAAATGGTGTCACTTGTGGGGAGTTTCAATGTTTAGGCACATCAGGTGCTCTCCAAACGTGACATAGTGTTCCATCTCAATTCCAGTCAATTTTGCATTGAAAAGTCAAATGGTGCTCCTTCCCTTCCGAGCTCTGCCATGTGCCCAAACAGTGGTTTACCCCCACATATGAGGTATCGGCGTACTCAGAACAAATGGCACAACAACTTTTGGGGTCGAATTTCTTCTCTTACCCTTGGGAAAATAAAAAATTGGGGGCGAAAAGATCATATTTGTGAAAAAATATGATTTTTTATTTTGACGGCTCTGCATTTTTAAGCTTCTATGAAACACTTGGTGTGTCAAAGTGCTCACCACACATCTGGAAAAGTTCCTTAGGGGTCTACTTTCCAAAATGGTGTCACTTGTGGGGGGTTTCAATGTTTAGGCACATCAGGGGCTCTCCAAACGCAACATGACGTCCCATCTCAATTCCAGTCAATTTTGCATTGAAAAGTCAAATGGCGCTCCTTCCCTTCCGAGCTCTGCCCTGCGCCCAAACAATGGTTTACACCCACATATGGGGTATCAGCGTACTCAGGACAAATTATACAACAACTTTTGGGGTCCATTTTCTCCTGTTACCCTTGGTAAAATAAAACAAATTGGAGCTGAAGTAAATTTTTTGTAAAAAAAAAGTTAAATGTTCATTTTTTTTTAAACATTCCAAAAATGCCTGTAAAACACATGAAGGGTTAATAAACTTCTTGATTGTGGTTTTGAGCACCTTGAGAGGTGCAGTTTTTAGAATGGTGTCAGACTTGGTTAGTTTCTATCATATAGACCCCTCAAAATGACTTCAAATGTGATGTGGTCCCTAAAAAATATTGGTGTTGTAAAAATGAGAAATTGCTGGTCAACTTTTAACCCTTATAACTCCCTACCAAAAAAAAAAATGTTGGTTCCAAAATTGTGCTGATGTAAAGTAGACATGTGGGAAATGTTAATTTTCGCCAAATTTCCGTTTTTTTCAAAAATAAACGCAAGTTATATTGAAGAAATTTTACCACTATCATGAAGTACAATATGTAACGAGAAAACAATGTCAGAATCGCCAAGATCCGTTGCAGCGTTCCAGAGTTATAACCTCATAAAGGGACAGTGGTCAGAATTGTAAAAATTGGCCCGGTCATTAACGTGCAAACCACCCTTGGGGCTTAAGGGGTTAATGGTGCTAATAAAATAAGCTAATCGCAACAGCTATGGTTTTTTCCCCAGTCATGACCTGTCAATAAGGAGTGTAAGTACAATGGAATTTTAACACCCAATGTATTACAAGCAGATTTTGAAATGCCATAAGCAGACATGTAATGTATTTTCTTTTCTGAGACAAAGTGCTGTGGCTTTTTTAAATCCTTTAATAAGTATGATAGGAAGAACATTGAGTTTTCTTATTTAATAAATTAATTTAAAATTTTTCAGATATCTCTCTAATTATTATTCATTTACTTTTAAGAATATGGGGCACCTGATGATGCAGAAATTCAGCAGCCTCAGCCTTTTGCTTTGAAGAATCAACTGCTCAGTAAGTTTATATAGACATTTTGCTAAAAATCTTGTGAAATCAGCTCATCTTAGTCTTCAGTGCTGGCTTCTTTCTGACCCCCTTCTTAAATGGGCACAAAGGAATAAGGTTTTTCATCATACTAAGGAATATTTGCAGCCACCATTTACCCCTTAGGTAGGCAGTCTCACGTGGCCCCCTTACCAACATTTCTGGTTGACCCACTTGAGCCTTCTTCAGTCCTAGCACTCCACGCTGCATCTCACAAGCCTCATTCTTTATTGGGAGGTTTTCCCATGCGAAGGGGTCAGCATTCCTCAGGCAGTATGTCATGACTCTTCCGTTGTCCCTGCATCCTCTCGCGGCCTAGAGTGAGTGGCGGAGACTGAGGCTCCCAAACACACTGAATGAGAACCTTGCAATTACCACCTAGGTGAGGTAACTACTCCATAAATCAATGACTGACCCTTTATCGAGCCTTGCAACATGACCAGGGATTAATGCCAAACCATATACTTATCTATAGACAGCCTATGTCAAAGTCCCTCAGCAGTATTAAGCAGAGTCTGAATGGCTGTGCACAACACTCTAGTGGAAGTACTAGTTTTCCTTAAAGATCAGCCAACAATAAATTCTAAAAAGCCTTGCTCAATGGGAGGAAAGTGTAAAAAGAAAAAAAAGGTACTTGTAGGATATCTACTGCTCCTAGTTGGTTCTTGTTCTGCAAGAAGGCTAATTTGCATACTTTTCTCTAATGGAGCATTGCATGTAAGAGGCCTCACCCAGTTGGTATGGAGAACCAGTACTTTTTCCACATAATGCCATTTCAGCATACATGGTACATCATTTCTTAGTACATACTAAGTGAGTATGGTAGGAGATACCGTAATTGTTTTTTAAAGGCATTTTTCCATGACCAAAGTACTGGTCATAATAATCGTATAAATGAGCCCCTGCTGTGTACTGTGTAATGGCTGTTTCTGACCGTACTTTCTGGGAACATGGTCTGATCATAAGACAGCTCCTGGACTGGGGAGGAAGGAAAAGAGAGTATACAGTGTCCCTGCATGTTGATACACAGCCATTACCCAGCACACAGCAGGGGCACATTTATAACATTATCTCAGCACAGGAACATTTTTATTTTAACACATCCAATTGTGGAAATGTATTATTATTTCAAGATCCATTATTTTAAATGTATTATGTCCATGGGACAACCCCTTTTAAGCTTTGTTTAGAGAAAATAACAATGTTCATCTTTATTGTGTGTATAAATACTGACCAGATCTGATGAATCCCAATTCTTTCTTTATAACATTTATATAAAAATAGTCATGACTTTAGAACATCGAGTGTAGGAAATTATTAGGAATAATCTAAATTTGACAGTGTTGTCCGCTGAATATAATGAATTACTAACTTGCACTGTGTTTTATTAGGTAAATTATAAAGTATTATGAATTTATCTTTTCTTCTATTTTAGTCAGTTCAACTTTGTTCTCTTCTATTTATAGCTCTAACTATTATGTGCCCTGACAAACCAGATCAAAACCCTATAAAAAAGAAATTACCAGGTAAATACTGAATGTGTTGCGCATACTTCAGTAATTCTTTTTTCCTTTCACTATTTTTTGTTTTGGTCACAGATGCTGCCTGCAGCAGCCATTAGCCTAATATGGTTTTAAAGGGAAGCTGTATCCTCCAGAAACACTATATCATGGTAATCTACAGGAAAATTACTTGGAATCATGTCTGGGTGGTTTACTGGAATAATGGCTGCAAGTAGAAAATATAAGTTATCTTCTTCCCTGCAGTGACTCACTTCCAGTCATCTGGGCGGTCATGGGAGCCATTATTCACTACTCACTATACTCTGTCATAACTCCTCAGCACATTGATTGACAGTCAGCTCTGACATCCTGCCCTGCAGTGTATGTGTGCAAAGTGCAAGGGAGTGATTACAGCTGCCGGTCACAGAACAGTGAGCTGTGACTGCTCCCGCACTTAATTTTCTCCTTGTAGCCGCTCCTCCAGTAAAAGCTGGGAGACACAATTTAAACTCTATAAACCTATAGCTACCCACTATATCTGCAGATAAATAACATTTGTGGAGGTTATTGATACGTTTTAAATGATTATTGTGGCGAGTCATCAGTTGGCTCTGTTGATCAAACGCTTGTCCTTCATTGCACATGAATGTTTGATTCAACATAGAATGCTAGTGTTTTTAATGTAGAAAGCAAGATTAAGGTGCATTTAGACTAGACAATTATTGGGAACAAGCTTTTCTAGGACAGCTCGTTTTCCAATGATCGGCTTGTCTAATCAGGCTGCTAATCATCCTACTAACAAGAAAAATGATTGATCGTCTTGAGAAATTATTTTAAGCATACTTAAAAATCATTGTTCTTGGAAACGCATTTTCATGTGAAAATAGGACATTTACTGACGAGCTCAGTGGCATTCCATGTGTACAGAATGATGTTCTTAACATGCGCCCTATTCACCCTGTCTAAACTGGCCATTGAACAATTGCCATTCTGCTTGCATGTAACCAATGGGTGCAAAATATTTTTGGGCCGAGGGCTACACTGTCATACTGAACCAATCCCAAGGGCTGCAAAAAAATTAAAGGGATGCTTGCATGAATACATAACCAGAACCACTGCCATTAAATTAACACATCACCAGAACCAAGAATTGAGTGTTTGAGGAGGATTTGGAAAGGTTTTTTTTTCAGTTACTGTTGCAAAAAACAGTGCGAACAAACCCTAACTTACACTGAGTTTTTGGAGCATGTATTCTCCAAATCCTCATAATCTCAAAACATTAACATGTTTTAAGGGTTTTTAGTTTTAACATACTATAACATCATCTGACCAGTTACAGATTGCTACATGTGTAGAAGTTGTTATTTCATGAATCCTTTGCCAGATTCACCATTAGTACATGAATGCAGCACTAGACCCACTGTCGGTACTTGAATATATCACCAGAACCACCATCAGTACATGACTGCAACATCAGAACCAATGTCAGTTTATCAATCCATCACCAGACCTACTTTTCTGTACATGAATACAGCATCAGAACCATCATCAGTACATGTTTGCAGCACCAAGCTTAGGACGGTGATCAATTAAAATGTCAGGTCAGCCCCATATATACTTTAATAGCATTAACTTGCAATTCCCAGTATGTCCTTAACAATGGTAAGGAGATTCTTGAAGATGTTACTAACAACCATCATAAGACTGTGGATCATACCCATACAGGAACCATGGTACCGGTGAGACAAAACCTGTATCACAAATAAACTTTTACATCAAGGCACCTTACAGATGACATCTTGTCTGATTGAAGTTGTCCCCATACCTTTTTACTTAATGTAGGATAGATGCCATGATGACTGTGGACATCCACAACTTGTCTCTGTAGATTTCCATCTTCTTCGTTCTTCTGCAGCTCATCTTAACATGATGTCCTTAAGAATAACAGTATCATTATAATTCTCCTGAATAAAAATCTGTCTTACTCTGTGCCCATGAGTAAGTAATTGTATCCCACTCACACTGCCCTTTTCCATAATATGTCTCCAACACTGCCCCTCTCCATAATATGTCACACACTCTCCAATTTTCACCCCAACTTCCCCATAATGTTTCCAAAAATAACAATCCATTCAATGGATTTTTGGCTCCTAAGTGCAATGTTTACCATTTCCTTCTATGTCTGCTGCTTTCTCACCGCCTCTGTGATGAGTTCAGCAGTGTGATGACTACATCATGCTATTGCACGTCAGAGTGGAAGCTAATAAGTGTTGCTCTGCTCTTGTCCCGACTATAAAGTGTTCAAGTATATTCATGTCTGAAAGATACAAATACATTTGTATACATGAGTAAGAAAGCTGATAGCTGATGTCTCCCAGACTGGATGTTGAAATTTAAAATATGCTATTTTTCTCTTCCCTGACATAATCTGCAGGTTTAGCATAATACTTACTAGAGGTTTTAGAATTTCTTATCATATTTCATAATGCTGGCATATTTGATGTTTGTTTAAAAAAGAAAGAAATTACTGAAGTTGTGTACATTTTTTTGTTTTCATCCAAGATTCTATGACTGTCCAAAAGGTCAAGGGCTTACTTTATCGCTTACTCAAGGTACCTGGTTCAGAACTGAAACTGTCATATGAAAGCTCCAAAGTAAGTAATTTCTAATGATAACTAATATAGAGTAAACTTTTTTTCTTTACTTAAGGGGAATACATAATTTTAAATAAAGTTAATTTAATATATTAAGTTTTATTTAAAACTATTTTTTTTTATGATAAAATATAAAATATGAATATCCACCCCATAGGGGTGGAGCCGCATATTCATCACTGTAATAAGCGGCACCACGTGACCGCTCGTACAGGACAAGCTGCGGTGCTGAGAGGAAGCATCGAGGGAGCTGGGTGAGTATTTTAATGCCAGCGGGCGGGCGCACGGGGTGGGAGGCGGGATGTAACCAGGAAATTTATTTTAACCACAAAAAAAATAAAAAAGCATTGATTTTTCATATCTTCTCTCCAGCGAACGTTGCTGGGGAGAAGGAATGAATTCCGGCTTCAGCACCACACGCTGGGGACAGCACTTATCTCTAGCTCTGTCTCCTGCACGGTCCGTGTGGTCCTCAGTGGGCACACGGCTGCCGCACGTATGCCACACTGATGTGCCACGTGAGCACACGGACACTTATAACTCCGGTACCGATTTTTCCAGTACCGGAATTATCTGGACGTGTGAGACTGGCCTTAGAAAGAGTATTTCTAAAGTCTGTTATATTTCTTGGATGTTTCATTGGGGGCACAGCAACCATGGTTTACATCACCACCTGGAGGCTGACGCAAAGAATAAATCTTAGAAAAAAAGCTGGACTTCTCCCGAACAGTTTACACCTGGCCAGCCTACAGCCAGCTATTCGGTTTGGCTTACGATAACTTTGGAGACAGACATGGATCTGAGTTTCAGACCTGTATTTGCCTTAGATTTATTAGGTTAGTAACTAACCATTCTCTCTTTCTTCGCTTTAAGACAGGTAAGAGAGAGGAATGGTGCTGCTTTGTTTCATCCCACTGAGCGATGGAGAGTACAGACTGTACTGATCTTTTTCTATCTCTATCTATTTTTCTTTTTTGTACTGATCTTTTTCTGATCTTTTTCTTTTTCTCTGTACTATCTTTTCTCATTGGGATGGCAAGATCTTGTACCTCGACGCACCCAGGGATCAGGTACCTTGTGAAATTGGTCCTTTTGCCTTTTGACTCCTTCCCAACTGTACTGTACAGCGTGATGCGTTGCACGGAACTTCCAGACTCAGCCTCAGGATCAAGCCTGTTAAGGACAGTTACCGTATAAACTAGAGTATAAGCCGACCCTAGTATAAGCCGAGGCACCTACTTTTGCCACGGAAAACTGAGTAAGCTTATTGACTCGAGTATAAGCCCGGTATGCATTGTTCCCTTGTCACGATAATGTAAAAAATGTCATATTGTGAGTTTAGTTTCAGAAGGTTACATGGCTTTTCCAGACACGCTGCTGGCCATTCCGACCCCCTTCTTTTCACTTTGCCTGCTGCTTGTGTGTGTGTAATTCAAAACCCTCACTAGAATCACTGAAGAAGTTTTATGGCTTGGCCTGCAGGCAACTTCTTCCCCCCTGCTATATGGGTAATGTGAGACCAGAGTTCTAGCAGCATCCACAGAGGAATTTAAATGGCTTCAAAGAGAAAGTTCAAGTCGAAGCACATAGGGAAAACCCCAGGAATGTCTTTGTCTGCCTTGTGAATCCAAAAATGTAAAGAATAGAAAGAGGAGGGCATGTCATAACTCAGCCCACTCAGTGATGTCACGAGGAGAGGGCATATCTTAACCCTGGGGAGTTGGGAGTGAGTGTTCATCCAGGAAGCAAGCTAACAGCTCTTCAAAGCTGTCCTTGTGCATCTTGATGTATCTCCTGAGCACATTGGCGACCAGGAGATAAAATGATCTGAATGACCTGTAAGTGTTCTATTCAATTTTAATCCTTTTTATTTATAATTGCAATGTACATATGAATTGTCTTCTTTATAATATCTTTTAATACTTTGTAAACACTGCCTACCTTTTTGTGGAGTAAAATATACAATTTACTAGCTTGTCTCTTCCTGCCCTATTCCAAACTGTGCGTCCTCTGAGGTAAATTACGCTACTGATTTGGGTTGGCTCTGGACCCGTTAATCCTTAGGAAATCGGAGCTGGTGGCAGCATACTTTGTTCTGTGCGATTGGGGAGGCTTTGTAGCGACGGCGGCGTTGATAATTATTGCTCCCACCTGTGTGAGAGTAGTTATAACGCCCTCGCTGCAGTGTGCCCAATAGCCAGTACATAGCAAGCAGCCTTTCTGGTGACTAATTACCCTAGGTGCAGTACCTGATCTGACTTGAGGGTAAGGGGGCGCCAGAGAGATGCAAGTTCCAAACCGGAACTGGGAAGTGGGATATAGATAAATCCCCTTCAGAAGGAACCAGGGGCAACCAAACAACCCTGGTTTGTGACAAATTGGTGTTAGTATTGGGGACGATAAAGGTATCCTCCCCGGGATCAAAAAAAGAAGAGAATGTCCAGCTTCACCGAATCCGTAAAAAGGGGGTTTTCTTTATTCGCAAACTTTAAACATAGAGGATACAGACTTCAGCACAAACCATATGGGTAAGAATCTCAACTCTTTTCTGGAGACTAAGCTCCCTTAATCATGACAAAGGTATCCTCCCTGGGATCCCTGAAATATTGTTGAGATCCATGATATATTGGTGGCAGCGGTGGGATAATAGAGCATTAGTGATCTGGTTTGAGCAATCATTCCTCTCACTAAAGACTTGCACAGTTCTTGCGGGGACTTGGAGAACAAGCTCAGTGTTTTCTTGTCCTGAGACAAGTGTGTGTACTTGCGATTACCCCCTACCTTTCTCTTCGTTTTTCTATCCGATCTTTTATTTGACAACCATGGTTATGCTTGGAGAAACCTTTTAGAAGAAGCAGTCCAAGGACACTCTTATTGCCTTGTGCATGTCACAGCAGATTGACTTTGCAGGCAAGCAAAAACAAAAACCAACTGGTCGCGGATCTGGTGCAATGGGAAGCTGCTCCAGACCACTCTCAGAGCCTAGTGGCCGCAGAAGCCAGCACAAGCATAAAATGGTGCTGCAACAGAGGTCCAACCACTGAATGCTAGCCCTACTTGCAACCAGAGGGATTGGACCCCAACCTGCAGGTGGCTTTAGAACAACTCCCCGCCGACGACCGTGAGGGACTGTCACGGTTCACACCATGCTGCCAACAATATGTCACGTATCCCAACCATATGTCAGGGATCCCGCGGAGTATACCTTTATCGCCCCCACTATTCACACTAACTTGTCACGAAGCGGGATGGTTTTGTTGCTCCTGGTTCCTTCTGAAGGGGATTTATCTATATCCCACTTCCCAGTTCCGGTTTGGAACTTGCAGCTCTCTTGCGCCCCTCTTACCCTCAGGTCAGATCAGGTACTGCACCTAGGGTAATTAGTCGCCAGAAAGGCTGCCTGCTATGTACTGGCTATTGGGCATTATAACTACTCCCACACAGGCGGTAACAATAATTATCAACGACGCCGTCACTGCAAAGATTCCCAATCGCACAGAACAAAGTATGCTGCCACCAGCTCCGATTCCACAAGGGTTAATGGGTCTGGAGCCAACCCAAATCAGTAGCGTAATTCACTTCAGAGGACGCACAGTTCGTTTATAGAGCAGAGAGAGACAAGCTAGTAAATTATATATTTTACTCCGTAAAAAGGTAGGCAGTGTTTACAAAGTATAAAAGATATTATAAAGAAGACAAAATCATGTGTACATTGCAGATTACAAATGAAAAAAGGATTAAAATTGAAAATAGAACTTACAGGTCGTTATCTCATAGCATCATCATGGCAGCCATGTGCTGGGGGGGGAAGGGTGAGCATATATCCAGATGCATAACACCCCTCTCTATCGCAGCAAGACCCTCCGGACAAAAGACACTGCAAACTGCTGTCCCACTAAGTTATCTCACAGCCCAAAACCCAGGCACTTCCCCTGTGGTGACATCACTTAGGAGCTGATGCCTCCCCCTTTACTTAGAATGTGAAAACTATTTTTATGCATATCTTGCTGTATGAACCTCGTATAATAAATTCCCCAGGATCACGAGGGGCACCACATCGGGGCGATTCTTTTAAGTGTAAATACGGATTAATTACATGACCTGCTTACGAAGAAATCCACTCTTTGCACTCGTTGTTCTTAGCTTCTAGCGGTTTCAGCGAGTGATAGATCTATCAAGGGACATCCGGAATATGTAATTCGTATATTTCTAGCCCGGGTCGGTGCCCATATATATCACGTTAATAGAACAAAGGAACGCAGGGCTTCTATACCGGTTTTGGCTGGTATTCGATGGGAGGGGGAATGAGTCGTTTTAGGGAGATGTCTGCTATTTTCAGCTAAAAGCAATAAAAATTCTTTTGGGAGGGAGAAATGAGGAGTTTAGGATTCACACACACACAAGCAGGCAGAGAGAGAAGAGGGGGGATATTCATTGGCGATCGGTAGTGTTGAGCGATACCGTCCGATACTTGAAAGTATCGGTATCGGAAAGTATCGGCCGATACCGGCAAAGTATCGGATCCAATCCGATACCGATACCCGATACCAATACAAGTCAATGGGACTCATGTATCGGACGGTATTCCTGATGGTTCCCAGGGTCTGAAGGAGAGGAAACTCTCCTTCAGGCCCTGGGAACCATATTAATGTGTAAAAGAAAGAATTAAAATAAAAAATATTGCTATACTCACCCTCCGACGCAGCCTGGACCTCACCGAGGGAACCGGCAGCGTTGTTTATTTAAAATTCGCGCTTTTCTTTCCTTTACAAGAAGTCCAGGCTTGTGATTGGTTGCGTGCCGCCCATGTGGCCGGGACGCAACCAATCACAGCAAGCCGTGACGTAATTTCAGGTCCTTCAGGATTTTAAAATTACGTTCCGGCGTTGTGATTGGATGCGTCGCAGTCACATGGGCGACGCAACCAATCACAGCAAGCCGTGACGTAATTTCAGGTCCTTAAGGATTTAAAAATTACGTCCCGGCTTTGTGATTGGTTGCGTCGCAGTCACATGGGAGACGCAACCAATCACAAGCCGTGACGTCACGGGAGGCTGGACACGCGCGCATT
This sequence comes from Ranitomeya variabilis, assembly GCF_051348905.1. NCBI lineage: Eukaryota > Metazoa > Chordata > Amphibia > Anura > Dendrobatidae > Ranitomeya > Ranitomeya variabilis. The sequence goes on from NC_135233.1 coordinate 643,197,889, forward strand.
TTAAAATGGGCGCGTGTTCTGCCTCCCGTGACGTCACGGCTTGTGATTGGTTGCGTCTCCCATGTGACTGCGACGCAACCAATCACAAAGCCGGGACGTAATTTTAAAATCCTTAAGGACCTGAAATTACGTCACGGCTTGCTGTGATTGGTTGCGTCCCGGCCACATGGGCGGCACGCAACCAATCACAAGCCTGGACTTCTTGTAAAGGAAAGAAAAGCGCGAATTTTAAATAAAGAACGCTGCCGCTTCCCTCGGTAAGGTCCAGGCTGCGTCGGAGAGGTGAGTATAGCAATATTTTTTATTTTAATTTTTTCTTTTACACATTTTTACATTAATGTTGTTTCGATACCGATACCCGATACTACAAAAATATCGGATCTCGGTATCGGAATTCCGATACAGCAAGTATCGGCCGATACCCGATACTTGCAGTATCGGAATGCTCAACACTAGCGATCGGAATTCAAACCTAATTATTAGGTTATAGAGCAGAAGCGAACTACATGTTACTCAGACCTATTCTCAGGGTATTTAAGGTCCATAACCATAGACCTTCCAGCCTGATGTAGCACTCAAGTAAACCAGTCTGTATGCTGCCCTCTTTCCAGAGTGAGTCAGAACAGCACACTGAAAACTCTCAGCAGAGTGTATCATGGAAGCAAAAAGTGGTACTCTGACCATTTTTTCTCAGCATGTCCACACTATATGCGAGGAGACTTGTAGGGCTGCCCATGCCACCAATCCAGTTGCCACTATCCAGGACGTGTTATAATTAAGCAGATACCACTTGGTAAGTTAGTTTGCACTGCGCATGGACCAGTGAGTACTCTGACCTCGGTGAGTCAGTTCAGCCAACTTAAGACCCTCAGATGGGTGTATTTCTGGTGAACAAGAAGTCTCTGATCTTGTCTTTGTTGAGTCAGACCTATTAACGGAGATCTCTCTCGGTTTGGCGAAGTCACAGATTTGTGTGCATTTATCTAGCAGAAACCTAGTTCTCTGGAAGAGATCTTTCAGCTTAATGTATCCCTCAAGGAGTCCAAGTAGCCTTGCTCCAGTTTTTCGTGCTGGAAGAGGATAGCTCCCTTTTAGTTGATGATTCCAACCTTTAGCAGGGACAGGTACTTTAATTCTAAAGGCAGGGGTGACTTCTTCACTCAGCTAGATTTAATCAATTTGCAGTGGGGGATGCTGACAGGTCACACTTGTATAGTCTTTATCAGCCAGTATGAGTGTTTTCTTCATGGTATCTTAGACCTTTGATCAGATTTATCTGGATTGATGCTCCCTGAACCCTATGTTCACACATTTCGTTTTTGCCACCCATTACTTTCAATGAGTGAAAAATTCTGATAGAAGTGACATACTCTATTCTGCAAAAAAACAAAGTTTTGCACAAAATACTGAGGACAAAAAACCAAGCTGCGTGCATGAGATTTCTGAAATCTTATGGACATAGCTAGTACTTCAAAACACAGCCAAAAAAATTGTAGTAAAAAAGCTGGAAAAAAAATGCACCAAAAACGCATACGTGTGAACATACCCCTAGAGTCCGGCCACCTTGTATCTCCTTTGTCTCATCTTCTCGTAAGTGGTCTTCATTTTTTAAGGGAATGCCCATATTCTCTGCCCTGGTCGATACATCAACATACCTGGGTTGTACACCACTTTAGATGCATTGAGTGTCTGATGAAGCTTCCCTTGAGGTGGCTGGTTCAGTACTTTAGTTCATCCTTCCTGCTGTCTTGGTTTCCAAGGCAGTCTCCATCTTATCTTAGTCTTTTGCCTACTGTCTTTGATGGCTGAATTAGAGAATACTAGCTGTGTTTTCATCTTTTCACTTTCTATGGGAGTGCTGTCCAGATCCGTCTCTTTCAAGGTTTAAGGCAGGTCATTAAGACAATTGACTGTAGGTTGCCAGGCTTTTGGAGATTTTACATCTCAAATGGTCTCCCAAGAGCTCACCTCCTCCGCTAGAGTTGGTCAGGGTGCAGGTCAGAGCTCTTAATATTCCAGAAGAATCTTGGTCTTTTCTTCAAGAATGGTCCTGTATTTGGCTCCATCCATCTTCCCATCAATTTTAACCATCTTCCTTGTCCCTGCTGAAGAAAAGCAGGCCCAAACCATGATGCTCCAACTACCATGTTTGACAGTGGGGATGGGTGTGTTCAGGATGATGAGCTGTTTTGCCTTTACGCTAAACATATCGTTTGGCGTTTTTGCTTAAAAGTTCGATTTTGGTTTAATCTGACCAGAGCACCTTCTTCCACATGCTTGGTGTGTCTCCCAGGTGGCTTGTTGCAAACTTTAAACAACACTTTTTATGGATATCTTTGAGAAATGACTTTCTTCTTGCCACTCTTCCCTAAAGGCCAGATTTGTGCAGTGTACGACTGATTGTTGTCCAATGGACAGACTGTCCCACCTCAGCTGTAGATCGCTGCAGTTTATCCAGAGTGATCATGGGCCTCTTGGCTGCATCTATGATCAGTCTTCTCCTTGTTTGAGATGAAAGTTTAGAGGGACGGCCGGGTCTTGGTAGATTTGCAGTGGTATGATACTCCTTCCACTTCAATATGATCGCTTGCACAGTGCTTCTTGGGATGTTTAAAGTTTTGGAAATCATTTTGTATCCAAATCCAGCTTTAAACTTCTCCACAACAGTATCACGGACCTGCCTGTTGTGTTCCTTGGTCTTCATGATGCTCTCTGTGCTTCAGACAGAACCCTTAGACTATCACAGAACAGGTGCATTTACACGGAGACTTGATCACACACAGGTGGATTATATTTATCATTCTTAGGCATTTACCGTAGGACAACATTGGATCATTCAGAGATCCACAATGAACTTCTGGAGTGAGTTTGCTGCACTGAAAGTAAAGGGGCCGAATAATATTGCACGCCCAACTTTTCAGTTTTTGAATTTCCACAAAAATTTAAAATAAGAAGCAATGAATTTCGTTCAACTTCACAATTGTGTTCCACTTGTTGATTCTTCACTAGTGATGAGCGAGTGTACTCGTTGCGCAGGTTTTTCCGAGCACACTCGGGTGGTCTCCGAGTATTTGACTGCTCGGAGATTAAGTTTTCATCCCCTCAGCAGCATGATTTAGTTACATAGTTACATAGTTATTAAGGTTGAAGGAAGACTTTAAGTCCATCTAGTTCAACCCATAGCCTAGCATGTCCTAACATGTTACAGCTATTAGCCAGTTTGATTACATGTGGGGATTACCTAGCAACCAGGCAACCCCCACATGTACTCAGCCTGGCTAATAGCTGTAAATCATTCATCTGCCGTGATCAAAAAGAAATCTCCGAACACTAACAAATACTCGGAGGTCACTCGAGCGTGCTCGGGAAAACCCGAGCAACGAGTACACTCGCTCATCACTATTCTTCACCAAAAATTTACATTTGGTATCTTTATGTTTGAATCATGATATGTGGGAAAAGGTTGAAAAGTTCCAAGGAGCCAAATACGCTCACAAGGCACTGTATTTGCTCAACTCTATTTCTAGGTCAAAACCAAGAGAGGAATAGTCAGAGGAAAAGCATAATAGAAGCACTTCACTACTTCTGAATTTTTCACAACCTCTCGTCTTGGCTACAAATACTGAAGTAAAAAACTCATCAAATACTGAATGTGTGCATGTGACCTTAGGACCGGATTATTCTACTCCAGTTTTGACTGAAATTTTTGAATGTCTGCTAATCTTAGGAATCATCAGATTGAGTCCACAATTCCTGTTTTCCGATGTATATGGCCCCGGACACACCCAGAGAGACTTTTCTCAGCAGCCTCCTCTTCTACCCAATTTAATTACCGTATTTTTCGCTTTGTAAGACGCTCTGGATTATAAGACGCACCACAAATTTTGAGGAGAAAAATAGGAAAAAAACTTTTTTAATAAATTGGTGGGGGTTCTTATTATCCATGCGTCTTATTGCTTACCGGGGGTTGTGGCTGCGGTGGATCAGGGTCCCAGGGTTGCTGCTGGAGGAGGCAGGAGTGGAGTGTTGCTGCAGGCTGGGATGAGGGGGTGTGCAGGTGTCCTGTGCTGTGGGGGTGTCTACGGTGCTGCGGGGGCTCTGCCGACATTTTGTGAAAGGCCAGAGCCCTCCCGGCAGTTCGTCCATGCTTTCCTGTGCAGTGGACTTCGGGAAAATTGCCGCCGGGAGGCGGCGCATGCTCAGATGGAGATCTTGGGACCAAGATCTCAAGAGATGAGATCTCAGCGCTGAAATCTCATCTCCCGAGATTCCGGCAGCCATTTTCCCGGAGTCCGTTCCACAGGAAAACCTGGACGAACTGTCGGGGGGGCTCTGGCCTTTCACAAAATGTCACCCGAGCCCCCCGCAGCACTGGAGACTCCAGCATCACCCTGGGCAGCAGCGGACAACCGCAGCAGTGGCGGCGGACACCCCCTCATCCCTGCCTGTAACTGTAAGCGTTATATCCGCTTTGTAAGACGCACCCCCATTTCCCCCCCCCAATTTGGGGGAAATAAAGTGTGTCTTACAAAGCAAAAAATACGGTAGTTTACCAACAGGACTGTTATGTCTGCAGTTCAGAAAGCTTAGGGTCTTTCTGATTAGATAGGTCTTACTAGGATTAGACATTATGTTTCTACATTTCATTTCCATGAATGAAGACCTATCAGCAGCACTCCCTAGGGCTAAGCTAGGGTGCTCCTTCCAGGGCACAGCTCACTCCCCACATGTAATAGAGGCTTCTGGGTGAGAAGTCTCCAAGCATCTATTCTATAGGGCCTCTACTTTAGTCTTCAGTCCACATCTTTACGGCACTCTAATTTTTACGTCTATGGTTGCAAGTTTTAGCAGAAGGGTGCTAAAAGCGGCAGTTGCTCGGGTAGTAACCTGAGAGATTTCAATTAGAGATGGGCAACCCCAAACATAAATGTTCTGCTCGCATACTGGACAGTCACTGTTTGGGCCTGAAGGCTATACACGGACTTTCTGCTGTAGTCCTGTGCAGAGAGAGAGAGAATTTATTTTATTTTCTTATCCATTATTTTTAATAAGGTTCAGGTTCTGGTTGAAGTTTAGGTACTGTTCTGGTACCCAAACCAAACTTTAAAAAAAGTCTGGGGCACGTACCAGAACCTGAACTTCCATCCCCGATTGCTATTCTTCCTTCTGCATTACTGGTATTCGTTTTTCCACCCCGGGGGCTGCTTTAGTAGTTTGGTCCTGTGTCCCCCCCCAAAAATGTCTGAGAAGCGAAGATTTTTAATACTCACCCTAAAATCTTTTTATCGTAGCCTTCATTGGGGGAGAGGGCACAGCACCTTCTCTTGTTTTGGCAATCTTTAATTTTGCTCCTACTAAGGTTTTTATACTAAATAGCTGGATGTTTTGGCTATCAGGTGTAGACTTTTGGGGAGGGGTCAGCTTTTTCATTTTAAGATGTATTCTTAGTGTCGGTCTCCAGGTGGCAGCATATAACTCATTGCTCCTGTGTCCCTCAAGGAAGATATTTTGTAAGAGAAAAAAACAAAGCTGCATCCATCCACCAATGCGGTTGCAGCAAACCCCTGGGTCCATTAGCAATAAGTCCCCAAAACACAAGTAGCAAAAATGGAGGTAGCATGTCCTTAAATAAAGCCTAGAAATATATTTATTCCATGCCCCAAGTTATGCAATGTTTCAATTCTCACACTGAGTCTTTCTCAACGGATGAAAAACTTAGGCTACATGCACACGTTGAGTATTTGGTGCGGTTTTTACCTCAGTACCTCAGTCAAAACCAGGAGTGGGACAGTCAAAGGAAAAGTATAATAGAAACATGTCACCACTTCTGCATTTTCAAGCATTCATGGTTTTGACTTACAAATACTTAGGTAAAAAACTGATGAAATACTGAACCTTAGCCTAAGGGCATGTGCACACATTGAGTATTTGCTTGCAAAGTTACTGCATCTCTTGACAGCAAAAACCGCAGGGTTTTTGGTCCATTTTTTCATGCATTTTTTTCCTGTGCATTCAATGGGTCAAAAATGCACAAAGGATTGACATGCTGAATGGAAAATCCAGAAAGGAAAAATACTGATCATGTACACAACACTTCAGGATTCTCATTGACTTTGCTGCCATAAGGATTCTGTAGTGTTTTTGCACCAATTCCACGCTGCAAAAACGTACCGTGTGCACACAGCCTAAGGCCGGGTTCACACTGCATTACAGCAGCCCGTTCAACACATACGTTAACGGGCTGCTGTAACGCAAGTGCCGACTTTGGCACATTGCTAGCGCAGATAGAGCATCTGCTAGCTCTATCTGCGCTAGCAGTGACGGACCCGGAAACGCTGCAGCCTGCGTCTCAGGGTCCGTCACTCAGTGACGGCACATGGCTAGCGCAGCCCATTGTGGGCGTGCGCTTGCGATGCGTCCGACATTGCAGTCAATGGCGGTGCTAGCGGACTACGTTACACCGCGTTATGCAGCGGTGTAACGTAGTCCGTCTAACGGACTGGGGGAACGCAATGTGAACCCAGCCTAAGGCAAAGTGCACATGTTGTGGATTCGTGTGCGGATTTTTCCACACCGTTTTTGCAAAATCCGCAGGTAAAACGTGCTGCGTTTTGTCTGCGGAATTTGTGCGGATTCCACCTGCGGTTTTACACCTGTGGATTCCTATTGAGGAGCAGATGTAAACTGCTGCGGAATCCGCACAAAGAATTGACATGCTGCGGAAAATAAACCGCAGCGTTTCCGTGTGGTATTTTCCGTACCATGGGCACTGTGGATTTTGTTCTCCATACGTTTACATGGTACTGTACAACGCATGGAAAACTGCTGTGAATCCACAGCAGCCAATCCGCTGTGGATCCGCAGCAAAATCCGCAACGTGTGCACATACCCTAAGTGTTAGAACTGAAATGTTGCATACCTTGGGCATAGAAAGATATCTTTGTAAGTATTATTGAAAAATATGGTTCTTACTCCCCCCCACAGCTGTGAACTGCACATGAAAGGAGGCATATACAGATCGCAGTTGATGTGGCCACAGCTTAGGAGATTTGCCCCAATGCCCCATACATTATGACAGCATTGTGAGAATGAATTCTCAGTATTTTTCTCTCTTGTTTTAATTTTATTGACAGATGGAAGGCAAAGAAATTCAACTAGAGAATGACCTAAAACCTCTTCAGTTTTACTCTATGGAAAATGGAGATTGTGTCTTGGTGAGATGGTAAAACAAGGATAGAATATGATTATAAGTAACAGTGAAACTCCTCAACAGCAAAATGTTTTCATCCAGCGATCTTCGTTTTTGCCTAATGAGCTGTAATAGAACTTATTTTCCCACATGTATTTTAGGGATATTCAATATTTTAAAATAAACTTAAATGTAAAAATGTGTAGTAGCATTTGTATTTGCTTATTTCGTGCACTACATTGTATTATTTGCGTATTTCATACACTACTTTCATTATCTACTTGATCATTATTTAACAGTTCATGACTTTTGGGAAATAGTGGCTATAATTATGTAATCTTTGGAGGATGCAGCAGCATTGATATAGGCTTTGTCACTAAATAATTATAAAAAAATAAATCTGTTTAGTTTAGTGTCCCAAATAAGTATTTCTAGGAGTCTGAATTTTTGTTTATGATTCCTGAATGGGACCTCAATGGTCTGTCTGCCATCCTCCAAAACTACCATTGCTGTTACATATGAGAGGCTGCCACCAGGTACTACTAGGTTCACTCCATGCCGTGTTCCGATGCCTACCTAGGATGCAAGGTACCTCAAGCTGCAGTGTGCAAAAGCAGATCTAATGGGAGACTCTTCTCGCTATTTTTGTAACCACTCTCTGGCTTTAGGATGTCCCAAAGTGCTATGCTCCCCAATGATATTACAGAGTGGCTTTTTTATCATTGGATTAACAGATCTGGCCCTCAGTTTTAGGTTGTCTTGCACCTGAGTCCATTTGACTGTTTTAGTTTGTTCCTCTGAGATCCAGGAATCATGATGTTGCTTAGTGTTTGTAGGATGACTCTGGCCTTGGACAGGATCTTTAACCATGTTGTTTCATTACCCAATAAATCCAATTAATAAAAATATGTATGCTGAGTCCAAACACTTATCCGCTTCACACCTCAGATATGCCATCTGAACATAGCAATAAAATGACATCTTTATGAAGAGTAAAGATGCTGTACTTCTTCAGATTCCTGTTTTTGCCATCTTATTAAAAGCTGAACTTAAAGTTAACCCCTTCACACCTAAGCTAGTTTTCACCTTCCTGACCATAATTTTTATTTTTTTTTCAAATCTGACCAGTGCCTCTTTAAGTGGTAATAACTCAGGGATGCTACTGCATATCTCAGTGATTCGAAGATTTGTTTGTTTTTTTCATGACACTTTGTGTTTTGGGTTAGCAGTTAACTTAGGCCAATATGATTTGGGTTTATTTATAAAAATATCAAAAATGTGACAAATTTAGAAAAATGTGCAATTTTCAAATTTTACATTTGTATGACTTTAACCCCTTCACCCCTGGAGCTTTTTCCGTTTTTCCGTTTTCGTTTTTCGCTCCCCTCCTTCCCAGAGCCATAACTTTTTTATTTTTCTGTCAATTTGGCCATGTGAGGGCTTATTTTTTGCGGGACGAGTTGTACTTTTGAACGACATCATTGGTTTTAGCATGTCGTGTACTAGAAAACGGGAAAAAAATTCCAAGTGCAGTGAAATTGCAAAAAAAGTGCAATCCCACACTTGTTTTTTGCTTGCCTATTTTGCTAGGTTCACTAAATGCTAAAACTGACCTGCCATTATGATTCTCCAGGTCACTACGAGTTCATAGACACCTAACATGACTTGGTTATTTTTCACCTAAGTGGTGAAAAAAAATTCCAAACTTTGCAAAAAACAAAACAAAACAAAATTGCGCCATTTTCCAATACTCGTAGTGTCTCCATTTTTCGTGATCTGGGGTCAGGTGAGGGCTTATTTTTTGCATGCCGAGCTGGCGTTTTTAATGATAGCATTTTGGTGTAGATACGTTCTTTTGATCGCCCGTTATTGCATTTTAATGCAATGTCGTGGCGACCAAAAAAACGTAAATCTGGCGTTTCGAATTTTTTTCTCATTACGCCATTTAGCGATCAGGTTAATGCTTTTTTTTTATTTATAGATCGGGCGATTCTGAACGCGGCGATACCAAATATGTGTAGGTTGGGGTTTTTTTTTATTGATTTATTTTGATTGGGGCAAAAGGGGGGTGATTTAAACTTTTATATTTTTTTTATTTTTTTCACATTTTTAAAAACTTTTTTTTTTTACTTTTGCCATGCTTCTATAGCCTCCATGGGAGGCTAGAAGCAGGCACAGCCCGATCGGCTCTGCTACATAACAGCGATCATCAGATCGCTGTTATGTAGGAGAATTGCAGGTGTGCTGTGAGCGCCGACCACAGGGTGGCGCTCACAGCCACCGGCGATCAGTAACCATAGAGGTCTCAAGGACCTCTATGGTTACAATGGAGGAGCATCGCCGACCCCCGATCATGTGACGGGGGTCGGCGATGCGCTCATATCCGGCCGCACGGCCGGATGCGGTAGTTAAATGCCGCTGTCTGCGTTTGACAGCGGCATTTAACTAGTTAATAGCGGCGGGTGATCGCGATTTCACCCGCCGCTATTGCGCGCACATGTCAGCTGTAAAAAACAGCTGACATGTCGCGACTTTGATGTGCGCTCACCGCCGGAGCGCACATCAAAGCGGGGGTCCCGACATGTGACGTACTATTCCGTCACATGTCGGGAAGGGGTTAAAGAGAGTCTGTCACCACATTTGACCTATCTAAACTATTAATAATGGACATACAGGTTATGCAATGCTGAAAAATGTAATTCTGTATGCCTCATATCATATGCCTTGTTGCTGATAAAGCACATTTTATCACTTTATATAAATGAACTCTTCCAGGCTATGGGGAGGACGTTGCCTGGAAGATTACTCTGCCTACAGAGATTATTTTACATGAAGGAGGAATTACCAGTGTGATGTGTAATGGCCGCTCTCTGCTCTCCTGATCTCACTGTAGAGCTGTGTGTGATTATACCGGACACAACTGCAGGTTCCTCTCTGCTTCAGGATTGCCATATTGTTGCAATATAGCATAGCTGAGAGAACCTACAGATTTGTTACAGATTGCTCAGGCCATGGAACCCGCTGGCTCCCAACTACCTCCGGCCGCAGAGCTATTTCAGGAAGTCACCCACCTGAGAGACCAGCAGGAGAAGATTACGACATATCTGCGGAACTAGTCTACCCGCATAGACTTTGCAACATCTACTGTTTCGTCTGCCTCTGCTCAAGTTGTGACTGTCTCAGCTGCTGGCCTGCAGACACCCGACTACGTCTCTGGCAAAGGACCTTGTCTGGTGGCTCCCACCCGGTTCGACGGTGATCCTGCACAGTATAGGGGGGTTCATTAATCAGTGCACGCTGCACTTTGAACTGTTGGGCCATCTGTTTGCTTCCGATCGGGCTAAGGTTGCCTTCATGATGTCTCATCTCACAGGAGAGGCTTTCGCCTGGCTGAACCCTTTGTGGTAGAGAGAGGATCCGCTAGTTAACGATCTCCAGTCCTTCTTTGGGGCCTTCCGCAGGACCTTCGACGAACCAGGCCGTACTACTTCTATAGCTTTTTTTCTTCTCGGTCTTCGTCAGGAGGATCTCACAGTGGCTCAGTATGCTGTTTGGTTCCACACCCTTTCCTCCGAGCTGTCCTGGAATGACGAGGCGTTGGAGGCCGCCTTCTGGGAGGGTCTGTCCAGTAGAATCCTTGGATGACCTGATATCCTTGGAGACTCGGACTGATCTGTTTCAAGAAAGCTCCAGGGAGGCTAAGCGGGAGAACCGACTTTTTCACCTGGCTCCCAGTTCCCAGAGGTCAGTTGTTCCTCAGTACTCTGCTTCTTCCCCAGAGCCTGTGCAGGTAAACAGAGTGAGCTTGGCCAAGCAAGTGCCAGGAGGAGCGCTGCTCAGAGGGAAGATGTTTATACTGCGGCAGGCCTGAGCATTTGATCCGCTCTTGTCCGGAGAGGTTGGGAAACTCCAGAGTCTAGGGTCTGTAGGAGAAGCTTCCCTAGGTGAAGATTATTTCTCTCCTTCTCTGCTGATGACCGTGTCGTCTTTCAGCACTGTCAATTTTTCCGAGTCAGGTTGCCTGGATTCTGGGTCCGCCAAGAATTTCATTCAACAAGCCGTGGTGGATCGTTACCGGATTCCTATCCGATGCCTCCAGAAACCTGTACGGGGTGACCTCCGTGGAAGGCAAAGCCGTGACCCAGCCTGTTTGTTTCCAGACTGTACTAGTGGAACTTTGGGTAGGTTTGACACACTCAGAGAGAATCTCTTTTCATGTGTTGCCTGGTTTGTCTCAATCCTCGCTCCTGGTTTACCCTGGCTTCAAGCACACGAGCCTGTGTTGAATTGGAGGACCGGCGAAATTCTCACTTCACTTCTCACTTTCGTCCGTCCAGTCCACCGTCCTGTGGCACCATCTGCCCTGCGTGGCTTACCATCTTCCTATTGGTCCTTTTCTGACATCTTCAATAAGTAAGAAGCAGAGGAGTTGCCACCCCACAGGTCGTATGACTGCCCCATTGACCTACTCCCTGGGACCTCGGGGTCGAATCTATCCTTTATCCCAGGCAGAGACCCAAGCCATGTCGGAGTATATCAAGGAAAACCCGGGTAGAGGATTCATCCAGAAGTCCTCTTCTCTGGCGGGCGCAGGTTTCTTTTTTGTCAAGAAGGACAGATCTTTACGGCCCTGTATTGTCTATAGAGGCTTAAACCAGATACCCGCTACCTCTAATTTCAGAGTTGTTTGACTGTCTCAGAGGGGCCAAGATCTTCACCAAATTGGATCTTTAGAAAGGCCTAGAACCTGATTCGCATACGCCAAGGGGACGAGTGGAAGACTGGCTTCAACACCCGAGATGGGCACTATGAGTACCGGGTTATGCTGTTCGGGCTCAGCAACGCTCCTGCAGTGTTTCAGGAGTTTGTGAATGACATTTTTAGAGATCTTCTGTATTCTTGTGTGGTTGTCTAGATGACATCTTGATCTACTCTCCGGACTTGTCTACACATCGGAGAGATATCCGTCAGGTTCTGCAGAGACTAAGGGAGAACAGGCTGTACGCCATGTTTGAAAAGTGTGTCTTGAAGTAATCCTCTCTGCCATTCCTTGGTTACATTTTCTTATCCTGTGGTCTGATGATGGATCCAGAGAAGTTAGCCTCTATCCTCAAATCGCCTCGCCCAACCGGGCTTAAAGTGATACAATGCTTCCTGGGGTTCACTAGCTATTATTGTCAATTTATTCCACATTTCTCATCTCGGGTTGCTCCCATCTCTGCTCTGACCCGAAAAAACGCCAATTCTACGGATTGGTCTTCAGAAGCAGAGGAGGCATTTACTTCTCAAAAAAAAACAAAAAACGCATCTTCCGTGCCAGTGCTCTATTGGCTAATTGCAGATAAACATTTCTTCCTCGAGGTGGATGCCTCCTCCATAGGTGCCAGAGTGGTTCTTACCAAGAAGTCTTGCTCCGGCGAATGGTCACTTGTGGCTACTTCTCGAAGGTTTTTTCCTCTTCCGAAATAAATTATTCCATCGGAGATCGGGAGTTACTGGCCATCAAGCCACCTCTGCAAGAGTGACTTCATCTTCTCGAATGAGCAGTTCACCAGATCGTTATTTTCACCGACAATAAGAATCTAGCCTATCTCCAGTCTGCACAGAGGCTGAATCCACGCCAGGTCAAGTGGTCCCTGTTCTTTGATCGATTTAACTTTGTTCTTCATTTTCGCCCTGCTAGCAAGAACATCAAGATCGACGCTCTCTCTTTGTCCTTTCTGCCTCCCGACTTGGAAGAGGAACCTCAACACATCATCGAGCCCTACTGAACGGTGACAGTGGCCTCTGTCAGTCTGTCTCGGAGTCCTTACGGTAGGACATTACTAGCCAGTTCAGACAGGAGACGGGTTCTTCATTGGGGTCACTCTTCTAAGTTATCCGGTCATGTTGGTCAGAGGAAGACTTTGCAACTCATTTCCCGTTATTATTGGAGGCCTACAATGCATAAGGACATCTTGGAATATATCTCGGCTCGCCCCACCTGTGCCTGAAACAAAACTGCGAAGCATCTTCCGTCTGGGCATCTTCTTCCACTTCCCATTCCTTCAGTTCCCTGGCAGCACATTGCTATGGACTTTATTACGGATCTCTTCTTGCTGCTCCGTTATATGGGTTGTGGTGGATCGTTTTTCAAAGAAGGCTCACTTTACTTCTCTGTCAGGTCTTCTGTCTGTTCCTGCGCTTGCCGACTACTTCATTCAGCATATTTTTCGCCTCCATGGGTTTCCTCTCCACATTGTGTCCGACAGTAGTGTCCAGTTCACTTCGAAGTTTTGGAAGGCGATCTGTAAATTAATGAATGTGGAGCTGGATTTCTCTTCTGCTTATCCGAATTCAAATAGTCAGGTGGAGAAGATCAATCAGATTGTGTCTGGGTTCCTGTGCCACATCATCAACATGCATCACAGTGACTGGGTCAAGTTACTACCGTGGGCGGAGTAATCCTATAACTACCACTTAGTAGACGACGCACTTAAGTCTCCTTTCCAGATTGTTTGGACTCCAACCCAGTATCCCTCTTCCTATCTCTGGGTCTTCGGGCATTCCAGCCACTGACAACGTTACGGAGAATTTTTCTAAAGTGTGGAGAGACACCAAGACCGCTTTAGGATGAGCGTCACAGCATATGAAGAAGCATGCTGATAAGAGATGCCTGGGGATAAAGTCTGGTTCTTGTCCAAGTACATCCGTCTAATGATGCCTTCCTACAAATTGAGACCTCGCTTCATCGGTCCCTTTGAGGTCTTAAAACAAATTAATGCTGTCTCTTATAAGTTGAAATTGCCTGCTTCTTTGCGTGTGCTTAACTCTCTTTTTATATTTCCCTTCTCAAACCGGTAATCTTGAGCTCTTTTTTTTTTGAGGACCCGGGTACCACTCCTGATCCCATCAGTGAAGCGGATGTATTTGAGGTGGAAAATATTTTGTCCACTAAGAGGGTAAGGGGAAAGCCACTTTTTTGGTGGATTGGAAGGGCTCACCACTAACATCAGCTGACCCAGCAGCAATGCAATGCAATACACCAGCAGGCCACCGGGGAAACTGCAGTAAAGGGAACCTGTCACCCCGTTTTTTCAATATGAGGTAAAAATAGTGTTTAATAGGGCCTGAGCTGTGCTGTACAATAGTGCCTTTATTCAATAGTGCTATTCACCAGTTTATCGGTGGCGGCCACCATCTTCCTTAGGCCGCGCGTGTGCAGATGGAGTGCTCTGCTTCCCGGGGCTTCAGGAAAATGGCCGCGGGATGCCGCGCGTGCGCAGATGGAAATCGCGGAGGCCATTTTCCTGAAGCCGAGATGCGAACTCGGCTTCAGGAAAATGGCTCTTTTTCTGCCCTTGCGCAGTGGATTCGGCTGTTGTGCATGCACAAAACACTACGCCAACGCCGGGAAGAAAAGCAAGAGGTGGGGGAGAACCAGCGATTTCACCACGCCCATTTGACCAGACCTGCGTGATTGACAGCTGAAAACGGTGACTTTACTAAGGTATTTTGGCAGCAAAGATGGGGAATCAGGGGATAATAAAGGCAGTATTGTACAGCACAGCTCAGGCCCTATTGAACACTATTTTTACCTCATATTGAAAAAACGGGGTGACAGGTTCCCTTTAAACCCTGATGACCTGAAAGGAAAAAGGTTTTGAACTGAGGGAAACCAGATCTGCCACAAATTCAAAAATGGATCGTTACAGTGCCCCCCTTTCAATGAGGGGCCTCTGGACCCTCAATACTGGACCTCACCAGTAAACAACCTGGCTCCCAATTTCCCACCGTGTCCAGTTTAAATTACTAACACTGACCTACAAAGCCATCCATAACCTTTCTCCTCCGTATATTTCCACACTAGTCTCTCAATATCTTCCCTTACGTAATCTCCGGTCTTCCCAAGACCTCCTCCACGCTCATTCGCTCCTCACCCAATCGCCTCCAAGACTTCTCCCGAATATCACCCATCCTCTGGAATTCAGTGCCCCAACATGTCCGGTTATCCACTACTTTTGGATCCTTCGAAAGAAACCTGAAATCCCACCTCTTCAAAGAAGCTTACAGCCTGTGAAGAGCACATGGCCACCTCAACACCATTGGAGCTACTGCAACGCCCGACCTACTATCTCCTTCCCCATAATCCTGTAGAATGTAAGCCCGCAAGGGCAGTGTCCTCTTCTCTCTGTACCAGTGTGTCATTGTTAGTTTTGTTTACTGTAAGTGATATTTGTATTTTGATGTAACCCCTTCTCATGTACAGCACCATGGAATTAATTGTGCTATATAAATAAATAATAATAATAACAACCTACATAGTTCACCTCAGCAGTCACCTGACCCTCAGGTTTACGGTGAACGCAGCACGATGGAGATGACAACGTAGACAGCACACATCTCCAGAGCGCCGACCTGTGGAATGAGTTGTGTATGGGCATTACTGAGGGTAACTCCAGCTGGTAAGTCCCGGGCTCACAATGGCCGACACCCGATATGGCCCGATTACCCTTGAACTCCACATTCCAGTACCACACTTCCACCTGATATTTTTGGCTGACACCCATACGTATTCATTCGCACACAGGTCCGTACCTGAAAGTTTATTTTCACGCATGCGTCTGCCACAAGATGGTTAACTCTTTACAGAACCAACAACAGAGGCATCCCCCTGTGTCACCAAACTCACACCCCCACTATGCACCGAGGGAACCACCATCCTCCTCTGAACCCTCCTCCCAATAGGTCTCTGACACACCGGGTAAGCATGTAGTGAGGGTAGAGTCTTGTCCCTACTCTCTGGCAGCACCTCTACTGCCCCCACTGGAGACGAAGGGGTATGTTGTAGAAAGACTGCAGAGATCATAGGTCCCGTGCAGCAGTCCTCACATGACTGAACCCAGCTGACTACTTCCCTGGACCGTCAGTCTATGACCGGGTTGTGTTTTTTCAACCAAGTGAGTCCTAAGACCACGGGAGTTGGTATGCCCTCCAAGACGTAGCATGACAGGGACTCTTCATGACAAGCCCCTATACGCAGATGTATATTGTCTACGACTTGGGTAATGCTCCCCTGGCTGAGCGGGGCAGAGTCAATGGCCTGGACGCTTAGGGGTCTCGCTAGCTTCCTACTCATCAGGCCATGGGTCTGGACAAAATGAGCATCCAGCAAATTGACTCCAGCTCCACTATCCACTAGCCCCGGAATATTCTTAGTTACCCCACCAACAACCACCTCACCTAAGCAGGTAAGGTACACTAAGACGAGAAAATGGAGGAAATACACACACCCTGGTCGCCTCCCTCCACACGACCAGGGGGACGCGGCTCTTTACATGGTGCAGGTACTTTGGCATGTGCTGGGCAGACATTGATAAAATAACCGGTCTGCCAACAGTAAAAACATGCCCCCACTGCATGGCGAACCACAGGCAACCCCGTTTGGGAACCAACTCCTCCCACCTGCATGGGTTCGTCCACCTGGTCAGGTATGTCCTCCCTAGCAAGGACTACAGGGGGCACATTTGGTGTATGCCTCTCCCTCAAGCGTCTATCCACCCGGATGGCAAGGGAAATGGTGGCCTCCAATGACCTGGGGGTGGCGTACTGCACCAGCATATCTTGCAACCTAGGGGACAGACACTGCACAAAATGGCTCATAAGGGAAGGGTCATTCCACCGTGTCAGTGGCCCACCTCCTGAACTCTGAACAATACTCAACCGGCAGGCACCCCTGCTTGATCTTACAGAGTCGGGATTCCGCCAAGGAGATGCCATCAGGATCACCACACACCAGCGCCAGAGCTGCAAAAAACTCGTCCACTGACTGTAGAGATGGAGAACTGGTCGGCAGCAAGAAGGCCCAGGATTGGGGATCACCCTTAAGAAGGGAAACGATGATTCCCACCCGTTAATCCTCACTCCCTGATGACCAATGGCGGAGCCTTAAATATAGCTTGCGGGCCTCCTTAAAAACCAAAAATTTATCTCTCCCTCCAGAGAACCTGTCAGGGAGAGATATCTTGGGTCGCACAGCAAGAAAACGACACCAGGAAAACCGAACTCAGCTGTAGAACCACTGATCCCAGAAAGCTCCTTCTCCCAGCTAGGTCGCTGCAGAATGAACTAACACAGACAGTTAGCTGATGCATCAGGTGATCTCTTAACCCCTGTCTGACATTAGACGTACTATCCCGTTGAGGTGGGGTGGGCCCGTATGACCACCGATGGGATGGTACGTCATATGCGATCGGCCGCGCTCACGGGGGAGCGTAGCCGATCGCGGCCGGGTGTCAGCTGACTATCGCAGCTGACATCCGGCACCATGTGCCAGGAGCGGTCAAGGACCGCTCCCGGCACATTAACCCCCGGCACACTGCGAACAAACATGATCGCAGTGTTCTGGCGGTATAGGGAAGCATCGCACAGGGAGGGGGCTCCCTGCGTGCTTCCCTGAGACCCCCGGAGCAACGTGATCGCATTGCTCCGAAGTCTCTTACCTCCTCCCTGCAGCAGGCCCGGAACCAAAATGGCCGCGGCATCCGGGTCCTGCAGGGAGGTGGCTTCACAGCGCCTGCTCAGAGCAGGTGCCGGGAAGCCTGGAGGAGCTGTGCACGTCAGGTCGCCGATCTGACAGAGTGCACAGCAAAGTGTCAGATCAGCGATCTTACACTATAACATGATGCCCCCCCTCCCCCCTGGGGCAATGTTATAGTGTAAAAAAAAAATAAAAAAAATCCCCCCCTCCCCCCCAAATTTTTTTTTATTTATATATATATATATATATATATATATATATATATATATATATATATATATATATATATATATATATACTCACCGGCCACTTTATTAGGTACACCATGCTAGTAACGGGTTGGACCCCCTTTTGCCTTCAGAACTGCCTCAATTCTTCGTGGCATAGATTCAACAAGGTGCTGGAAGCATTCCTCAGAGATTTTGGTCCATATTGACATGATGGCATCACACAGTTGCCGCAGATTTGTCGGCTGCACATCCCAAAGATGCTCCATACAAGGCAGGATGGATCCATGCTTTCATGTTGTTTATGCCAAATTCTGACCCTACCATCCGAATGTCGCAGCAGAAATCGAGACTCATCAGACCAAGCAACGTTTTTCCAATCTTCTACTGTCCAATTTCGATGAGCTTGTACAAATTGTAGCCTCAGTTTCCTGTTCTTAGCTGAAAGGAGTGGTACCCGGTGTGGTCTTCTGCTGCTGTAGCCCATCTGCCTCAAAGTTCGACGCACTGTGCGTTCAGAGATGCTCTTAGGCCTACCTTGGTTGTAATGGGTGGCGATTTGAGTAACTGTTGCCTTTCTATCAGCTCGAACCAGTCTGCCCATTCTCCTCTGACCTCTGGCATCAACAAGGCATTTCCGCCCACAGAACTGCCGCTCACTGGATTTTTTTTCTTTTTCGGACCATTCTCTGTAAACCCTAGAGATGGTTGTGCGTGAAAATCCCAGTAGATCAGCAGTTTCTGAAATACTCAGACCAGCCCTTCTGGCACCAACAACCATGCCACGTTCAAAGGCACTCAAATCACCTTTCTTCCCCATACTGATGCTCGGTTTGAACTGCAGGAGATTGTCTTGACCATGTCTACATGCCTAAATGCACTGAGTTGCCGCCATGTGATTGGCTGATTAGAAATTAAGTGTTAACAAGAAGTTGGACAGGTGTACCTAATAAAGTGGCCGGTGAGTGTATAGTTCCTATAAATGCATTTCTTTAAATAAAAAAAAACAATAAAAGTACACATATTTAGTATCGCCACGTCCGTAACGACCCGACCTATAAATCTGTCCCACTAGTTAACCCCTTCAGTGAACACCGAAAAAAAAAAAGGAGGCAAAAAACAACGCTTTATTATCTTACCACCAAACAAAAAGTGGAATAACACGCGATCAAAAAGACTGATATAAATAGCCATGGTACCGCTGAAAACGTCATCTTGTCCCACAAAAAACGAGCCGCCATACAGCGTCATCAAAGAAAAAATAAAAAAGTTATAGTCCTCAGAATAAAGCGATGCAAAAATAATAATTTTTTCTATAAAATAGTTTTTATCGTATAAAAGCACCAAAACATAAAAAAATGATATAAATGAGGTATCGCTGTAATCGTACTAACCCGAAGAATAAAACTGCTTTATCCATTTAACCAAACGCGGAACGGTATAAACGCCTCCCCCAAAAGAAATTCATGAATAGCTGGTTTTTTGGTCATTCTGCCTCACAAAAATAGGAATAAAAAGCGATCAAAAAATGTCACGTGCCCGAAAATGTTACAAATAAAAACGTCAACTCGTCCCGCAAAAAACAAGACCTCACATGACTCTGTGGACCAAAATATGGAAAAATTATAGCTCTCAAAATGTGGTAACGCAAAAAGTATTTTTTGCAATAAAAAGCGTCTTTCAGTGTGTGATGGCTGCCAATCATAAAAATCCGTTAAAAAACCCGCTATAAAAGTAAATCAAACCCCCCTTCATCACCCCCTTAGTTAGGGAAAAATTAAAAAAATGTATTTATTTCCATTTTCCCATTAGGGTTAGGGCTAGGCTAGGGTTAGGGCTAGAGTTAGGGTTAGGGCTAGGGTTGGGGCTAGGGTTAAAGGTAAGGTACCGCGTTTGTAGATCATTAATAAATCACTGTAATGTAGCATAACATGCTGCTATAACCAAGTTTTAAATGCATGTGAAACAGATTTTGTGTGTTATATGTGTTTAAAGAAGGAACTGGGGGCTGACATCTTGGTTTCACAGCAGTTCACAACACTAACAGTGTCATTTTACAGCACCCCATGGACATAGGAGATAATAGACCGGCGCTGACCCTATCTTTAACATTGGAGAGGCGTTAGCAGTGAGCTGGGCATGCCTCTGTGGGCTAGATAAGTTCCTTGGGGGGGTCAAGTTTCCAATATGGGGTCACTTGTGGGGGGTTTCTACTGTTTAGGTACATTAGGGTCTCTGCAAACGCAATGTGACGCCTGCAGACCAATCCATCTAAGTCTGCATTCCAAATGACACTCCTTCCCTTCCAAGCTCTGCCATGCGCTCAAACGGTGGTTCCCCCCCACATATGGGGTATCAACGTACTCAGGACAAATTGGACAACAACTTTTGGGGTCTAATTTCAACGGTTACTCTTGGAAAAATGCAAAACTGGGAGCTAAAAAATAATTTTTGTGGAAAAAAAAAGGATTTTTTATTTTCACGGCTCTGCGTTATAAACTGTAGTGAAACACTTGGGGGTTCAAAGCTCTCACAACACATCTAGATGAGTTCCTTAGGGGGTCTACTTTCCAAAATGGTGTCACTTGTGGGGGGTTTCAATGTTTAGGCACATCAGTGGCTCTCCAAACGCAACATGGCGTCCCATCTCAATTCCTGTCAATTTTGCATTGAAACGTCAAACGGCGCTCCTTCCCTTCCAAGCTTTCCCATGCGCCCAAACAGTGGTTTACCCCCACATATGGGGTATCAGCGTACTCAGGACAAATTGTACAACAACTTTTGGGGTCAAATTTCTTCTCTTACCCTTGGGAAAATAAAAAATTGGGGGCAAAAAGATCATTTTTGTGAAAAAAATATGATTTTTTATTTTTACGGCTCTGCATTATAAACTTCTGTGAATCACTTAATGGGTCAAAGTGCTCACCACACATCTAGATAAGTTCCTTAGGGTGTCTACTTTCCAAAATGGTGTCACTTGTGGGGGGTTTCAATGTTTAGGCACATCAGGGGCTCTCCAAACGCAACATGGCGTCCCATCTCAATTCCAGTCAATTTTGCATTGAAAAGTCAAATGACGCTCCTTCGCTTCCGAGCTTTGCCATGCGCCCAAACAGTGGTTTACTCCCACATATGGGGTATCGGCGTGCTCAGGACAAATTGTACAACAACTTTTGGGGTCTATTTTCTCCTGTTACCCTTGGTAAAATAAAACAAATTGGAGCTGAAGTAAATTTTTTGTGAAAAATAGTTAAATGTTCATTTTTATTTAAACATTCCAAAAACTCCTGTGAAACACCTGAAGGGTTAATAAACTTCTTGAATGTGGTTTTGAGAACCTTGAGGGGTGCAGTTTTTAGAATGGTGTCACACTTGGTTATTTTCTATCATATAGACCCCTCAAAATGACTTCAAATGAGATGTGGTCCCTAAAAAAAAATGGTGTTGTAAAAAAGAGAAATCGCTGGTCAACTTTTAACCCTTATAACTACCTAAGAAAAAAAAATTTTGGTTCCAAAATTGTGCTGATGTAAAGTAGACATGTTGGAAATGTTACTTATTAAGTATTTTGTGTGACATATCTCTGTGATTTTATTGCATAAAAATTCAAAGTTGGAAAATTGCAAAATTTTCAAAATTTTCTCCAAATTTCCATTTTTTTCACAAATAAACGCAGGTAATATCAAAAAATTGTATCATTATCATGAAGTACAATATGTCACGAGAAAACAATGTCAGAATCACCGGGATCCGTTGAAGCGTTCCAGAGTTATAACCTCATAAAGGGACAGTGGTCTGAATTGTAAAAATTGGCCTGGTCATTAACGTGCAAACCACCATTGGGGGTAAAGGGGTTAAAGGATGGTGGAAGTGGTCAACACTAACATCCGCTGATCCAGCAGCAATGCAATACACCAGCAGGCCACAGGGGAAACTGCATTAACCCCTGATGACCTGAAAGGAAAAAGGTTTTGAACTGTGGGAAACCAGATCTGCCACAAATCCAAAAATGGATCATGACAGATTTTTTGCAGGCTTGAAAAAGAAGGGGCGTAAAGGAGGGGTACTGTAGCGCCCCCATTCCATTCCCGATCCGCTTCTTGGTCCTCACCTGTTGCCTCGGGTCTGCCGCTTTGGCGCGGTGCCTGATGTCGGTCTCCTGGAGTTCACCTCCCATGTCCCGTGCTGCCTGCTGCTGCTTCCAGTACGCTGCACGCATCCCACAGGCCTCCTAGCACATCACTAAGGGCGCACGCGCACTCCTGGTCTCTTAAACAGATAGCGCGCCATTTTCAAAAATATGTTTCAGCCAGTGGCTGAGTGTCTCGTACTATTTCAGGCACCTTTGCCCTTAGGGAGGTGCCTGAGCAACAAGTGTTTCCTATTGCTAGTTCCTAGGTCTTCTGTGCCTGCGTGTTATGCTCTGCTTGCACCTAGCTAATTCTGGTTTGTCAAGCATGCTCCCAGACGAAGCGGCAAGCGAAACGTGCGTTGGAGTGGTGTGTGCGGGGCAGTGGCATCCTTTCACTGGTTGGTATTTTGCACTATAGCTAATGGCACTTTTGGCAGCATTTGTGATTTCAAGTATACTTATATTTTGATGACATTTTTCCTATGCACTTGTTTATTGGAGTTGTCACAAATTGTGTTTTGTATTTAATTTATATTTCTTTATTAATTGCACAATGGCACTGTATTAATTATATTTAAATATTTGCTTTTACATACACGTATTATACTTTTTGTCACAGTATTTATTTATATATACATATAATTTTTTTTATATAATATTACACACTATATATATATTTTTTTTTTATATTAAAAATTTATTTGCTGCCAATCAATTAATTTTAGTGTTATACATATTTCTATATATATATATTTTATTTGTGCCAATCAGTGTAGGTTTGCCCTGTGCTGCACATACATATGGTTTAATAAATTTTAATCTCCATAAACCACAATTGAGGAGATAGATATAGATATATATATATATATATATATATACACACACATACACATATATACACACTTTATGCATTGTATATATTTTTAATTGGGTTTATTTTGTCAATATCAATAAAGATTTCTGTATATGATTTGTTTTGGTGATATTATTGTGATTTTATTGAAATAAAAATATTTTTATTAAATATTCTATTTGGTCTGATGAATTCTTTAAGGGTTATATATTGCAGTTTTTTTCATTGACCATATAAGGTTATTATCTCTGGTATTTCTTTTCTATATAGGTTTTTGGTTTCCTTCTGGGGCTTTGCCTGCACCACCTGCTTCTCTCGGTGCTAGTTGTCGCCTGCTACCCGCTTGAGCCACTTATCTCCTGCCTGGTTCTCTGCTACTTGCAGTACCTGCCTGCCCGCCAGTCTGGCTGAGTCAGCTGCCACATACCCGGGGTTTAACTGGAGGTAGCACCCTGTGTCTCCCGAACTTCCATTCTGGCCCTGTTTGAGGGGTCTTACTACAGGATCCCAGGGTTCGCTTAGTCACGCCCCCTTTGGAGCCCCCTGGCTAGTGGTCCCATGGTTTCACAAAATTTCAATAAACGAATGTACCCTTCACCATCTGTGACGCCACTGTTTCCATTTGTTACAAAATTTAATTTCTCATGTTCTGTGTTAGTTACATTTGTTACACTGGCAACTCCCTCTTCATATGAATGACCTCATTAATATAACTCTGCCTCTAGAGATTATTTTACATGAAGTGAGAAGTTCTGATTACTTCAATTACACATACAGTGCTCTTCCTCTGCCTGCCAGCACAAGGCTGGAATTCTAAGCCACTCTTCCTCCCTCCCCCCTCCTATGTCGCTGTAATGTGAGAACAGCCAGCAACAGTCACTTAAGAATTTTTAGGGCTTTGCATTGCGAAAGCCAGTCTCCTGTTTAAACCCCTCATCCGCCCTCCCGCCTCATACGAGCTTTAACTGGTACAGCAACTTTCAAACCGCATGGGACTCTGTTGTTCTTGAAAAGTTACATATAATGGCATCGATCAGGGCTAGAGATATAAGGGTTACATATTCCGAATGTCCACCGAGAAATCTATAACTCACTGAAATTGCTAGGATCTGAACCCAACAAAATGCAAGGAACAGATTTCTCCATAAGCGGGTCATATATCTACGCCGTGTTCATACTTAAAGGGAACCTGTCACCCCGTTTTTTCAGTATGAGATAAAAATACTGTTAAATAGGGCCTGAGCTGTGCGTTACAATAGTGTATTTTGTGTACCCTGATTCCCCACCTATGCTGCCGAAATACCTTACCAAAGTCGCCGTTTTCGCTTGTCAATCAAGGTGGTCAGGTCAAATGGGCGTGGTGACATCGCTGTTTCTTCCCCCAGATCTTGCTTATTTTTCCGTTGGTGGTTCGGAGTTCGCATCTCAGCTTCAGAAAAATATCCACCGCGATCTCCATCTGCGCACGCGCGGCATCCCGCGGCCATTTTCCTGAAGCCCCAGGCAGAAGAGCACTCCATCTGCACACGCGCGGCCTCAGGAAGATGGCCGCTCCCACCGATAACAAGGGGAATAGTGCAGATCGCGCTCTTTTTCTTCACCTGCGCTGTGGATTCGGCAGTTGGGCATGCGCAAACCACTACGCCACCAACGGAAAAATAAGCAAGATCTGGGGGGATAAACAGCGATGTCACCACGCCCATTTGACCTGACCACCTTGATTGACAAGCGAAAACGGCAACTTTGGTAAGGTATTTCGGTAGCATAGGTGGGGAATCGGGGTACACAAAATACACTATTGTAACGCACAGCTCAGGCCCTATTTAACGGTATTTTTATCTCATAGTGAAAAAACGGGGTGACAGGTTCCTGTTATGATCTGGTGGCCCAGGAGTAACATTGGACGTACTCTGGAGAAGGTGGTATCTATACTGACCGTGGACCCTGAACTTAACACCGCAACTAGAAGTAGCCGTGGGATGTACCTACTGATCCTAGACACCTCGACACAGCCGGAGGACTAATTAACCCTATAGATAGAAAAGGGAAAACTATCTCGCCTCAGAGAAAATTCCCAAAGGATAGGCAGCCCCCCACAAATATTGACTGTGAGAGGAGAGGAAAAAAACATACACAGGCTGAAAACAGGATTTAGCAAAGCAGGCCAATCTAGCTAAATAGGAAAGATAGGACAGAGAACTATGCGGTCAGTATTAAAATACTAGGAAATATCCACCACAGAAAATACAAAAAACTCCACATCTAGCTAAAGATATGGAGGGTATATCTGCCTCTCCAGAGATTCCAGCTTGACTGCATAAATCCTTACACAGATTAAGCTGGACAAGAAAAATCATGAAATGCACTGAACAATGAGACCCACAAAATGTGGGCTGCAAAACAAGCAGAACTTATCTTGGTGAAAAGACCAGGAAGCAGGAGAAACCATGAAGGGATGTGAATCCTCCAGAATACAATGGACAACTGGCACTGACTAAAGGGTGAGGCCAGACTAAATAGCCCAGTCCAGAGTGGACACACCTGATAACTGCTGTGAAGGACAGACAGCAGCGCTACCACTTATAACCACCGGAGGGAGCCCAAGAACAGAATTCACAACAGGTTCCCTTTAAAAGAACCCCCATGACGTGGTGAGCATCATGATCATTGTGTCGTTCGTCTCCGAGGTTCATACATTCATACAGCGAGTTATGTATAGAAATGGCTTGTCATAACTGTAAGAAAGGGGAGTATTCAGCCTGAGTGCGGTCACTACAGGGGGAGTGCCTTGGTTTTGGGCACGGAGATAAGTGAGTGAGGTATCAGTCTTCATAAGTCTTTTGTCTAGGGTCTAGCTGCGAGACCCATCTGTAATGCATCTTGATGTATGCCCATCCCCCACAGCACATGGTCTGCCATGAGATGAAATGACAATGAACTGTAAGTGTTTTTCAACTTTAATCCCATTTTATTTGTAATTGTACTGTACATACGATACTTGTCTACTTTTATAATATCTTTTTATACTTCTGTAAACACTACCTACATTTTTGGAGTAAAATATATAAAATTTCTTGCTTTGTTTCTCCCTGCTCTATAACATCCTGTCACATCCTCTGGGGTGAATTACGCTACTAATTTGGGTTGGCTCCGGACCCGTTATTAATTAAGAAATCGGAGCTGGTGGCAGCGGATTTGTCCTGTGTGTTTGGGAGAGTTTGTAGCAATGGACAGCGTTGATAATTATTGTTCCCGCCTGAGTGGGAGTAGCTCTCGCTGCAGCGTGCCCATTAACCAATACAAAGTAAGGCAGCCTTTCTGGCAACTAATTATTCTAGGTACAGTACCCTGCCTGACCTGAGGGTAAGGGGGGCGCCAAAGAGCTGCAAGTTCCAAACTGGAAGTGGGATATAGATAAATCCCCATCAGAAAAGAACTGGGCAACCAAACAACCTCGGTTAATGACACAATAGTGTGAGCGGTGGGGATGATAAAGGTTTCGTCCCCGTGAACCATGACATATTTGTGGCAGTGCGGTGGGATCATAGAGCATTAGTGATCTGGTTTAAGCAATCATTCCTTTCACTAAAAACTTGCACAGTTCTTGAGAGGACTCTGCGCAAAAAGTTTTGGAGAACGAACTCAGTGTTTACTAGCCCTGAGACAATTGTGTGTATAGCAATTACCCCCTCCCTTCTCTTTGTTTTTCTGTCCTATCTTATATTTGGCAACCATGGCTATGCTGGGAGAAACCTTTTATAAGAAGCAGACCAAGGACGCTCTTACTGTCTTGTGCATGTCAAAGCAGGTTCACCCTAGCGGGACAACCCATCCGCATCACCATGCTCCCTGCCCGTTTTATGTTCGATGGTGAAGTCAAATTGCTGGAGGGCAAGGCTCCAGTGTAGCAACCTTCCATTGGTTCCATAAATGGTGTTTAGCCAGCGCAGAGGGTTGTGGTCAGTCACCACAGTGAAGGTGTGACCGTACAAGTAGGGCTGCAAGTGCTGCAGGGCCCAGACTATGGCCAGGCACTCCTTCTCGATGGTGGAGTAGGCCACTTCCATCGGTAGAAGTTTCCGGCTCAGGTACAACACTGGGTGCTGTGGGTTCTCTGAGTCAACCTTGCTAAGCACACCTCCGAGGCCAAACTCGCTGGTGTCGGTCTGCACCAAGAACGGTCGACTGCTTTCAACACAGGGGCATTGCACAGTGCTGTTTTCAATGTCTCGAAGGCCCCCTCACAGCCGTATAGGTGCCAGGCTAATATAGTGCTGTACAAAGCGCCTATAGTACCCTGCAGTGCCCAGGAAGGACATCACCTGTTTCTTGCATGTAGAAAAGCCGCGGAGACACCATCATGTGTTTCTCAACGCAAGCAATGAATAGCCAGGTCTTTCTTCAGGAAGGAACAACCACGGGAAGGGCAGCATTCAATAAAGGAAAACCACCTATGCCAAAACATGGTATCCATCCACAGACAGCGGTTTCGGGGTATTTGCCCCTCATCAGTGTGGAGTAGGAAACTGGCTATTAGGAGCAGTGCCTAGTGAAAATACTATAAACATAAGGATGAATGACCCCGGGGAGATCAAAACATCCAACACCGCGGAGACACCATCACGTGTTTCTCGACGCAGTGATCCAGAACACTGCCCCCATCCCTTAAGGGAAATATGCAAATGCATGTAGAAAAGCCGCGGAAACACCATCACGTGTTTCTCAACGCAAGCAATGAATAGCCAGGTCTTTCACCGGGAAGGAACAACCACGGGAAGGGCAGCATCCAATAAAGGAAAACCACCTATGCCAAAACATGGTATCCATCCACAGACAGCTGTTTTGGGGTATTTGCCTTTCATCAGTGTGGAGTAGGAAACTGGCTATTAGGAGCAGTGCCTAGTGAAAAGACTATAAACATAAGGATGAATGATCTTGGGGAGATCAAAGCATCCAACACCGCGGAGACACCATCACGTGTTTCTCAACACAGTGATACACTGTACACTTGCATACCTCACGACCTAGCCATGAAAGACCTTCAATTTCACCTAGAGAATTTCAGCAACTATTCGCAAGATCTTGTAAATTTCCTGTTACAAGTCACATATTTTTTGCTTAAGCACAATATATTTTCTTTTGATGATGTAATATATTTACAGAAAACAGGCGTACCCATGGGGGCTAAATACTTCCCGTTCTTAGCTAATTTGACCATGGCATTTTGGGAATGTGAATATATATACTTTGTGAATAATCCTTTATTCAATTTTTTCTGATTTGGTATGGTAGATACATTGACGACACCCTCACAATTGAGGGGGGGGGGGGGTGTATCTACCATACCAGAATTTTTAAAGTACATTAATTCCAACAGTTATAACATCAGTTTTACATATAAATACAATAAGGATCAAATTTAGTTTTTAGATTTTGAACTAATGGGAGTTGAAAATCACATAATCATTAGTAAAACGCACATATAACCTATAAGTGGAAACACTGTCCTACATGCTACCAGTAATCACCCAAAACATACCATAAAATCAATACCAGTGGGAGAGTACACAAGATTGAAAAGAAATTGTAGTAGAGAGGATGACATGAATAAAGAATTTGATGAACAAAAAAAAAAACTAGGCATATGAAAATATCCAGAATGGTCTCTTAAGAGTGCATAATATAGTAAAAAAGAAAAAGAGAGCGTTTAATAGAACCAAATTGGCAAGAAAGGAAATCAAAAGACTATAAGAAAAAGAAACCATATATATATACAGTATGTCTGCAATATAGTCCTCAGTTCAGTCAAATAAAAAATATAATCAATAAATGTCTACCAATTTTATATGAAGATAATATCTTATCAGGTCTGTCACGATTCACACCATGCTGCCAACACTATGTCATGGATCCCAGAAGTATATCAAGGATCCCGGGAAGGATACCTTTATCGTCTCCACTACTCACACCAATTTGTCACGAACCGGGGTTGTTTGGGTTGCCCCTGGTTCCTTCTGAAGGGGATTTATCTATATCCCAGTTCCGGTTTGGAACTCGCAGCTCTCTGGCACCCCCCTTACCCTCAGGTCAGATTAGGTACTGCACCTAGGGTAATTAGTTGCCAGAAAGGCTGCCTGCTATGTACTGGCTATTGGGCACACTGCAGCGAGGGCTATATAAATTCTCCCACACAGGCGGGAACAATAATTATCAACGCCGCCATCGCTGCAAAGATTCCCAATTATATATTTTACTCCATAAACGATAGGCAGTATTTACCAAAATATTAAAAAGATATAAAGGAGATGAGTCATGTGTATTTTACAATTACAAATAAACAGGGATCAACAGTGAAAATTGACTTACAATTCTTCATATCATTCCATGGTATGCAGTGTGCTGGCTGAGACCTCCTTTTTACTTACACTTAAGAAAATTATTGTTACTCATATCTTGCTGTATGAACTTCGTATCTGGAATACACCCGGATCTCTAGGTGCGCCACGTCGGGGCGATTCTTGTAAGTGTAAATATGGAGCAACTACATGAACTGCTTAAGGAGAAGTCTGCACTTTGCACTCACTATGCCTAGTGGCTCGCGCTTTCAGTGGAAGATAGGTCCACCGATGGACATCTAAAATATGAAACTGGTGTATTTCTAGCCCAACTCGGTGCGGCGATATATCACTTTACAAGAACATTGGAAATCCATGCCTTTGAGAGTGACTTAGACCAGTTTTAGCTGGTACTAGATGGAAGAATTGTCTACCGCAGCTACAGGAGCAATAAACATTCTTTTGGTGGGGGCAATGAGAGGTTTGGTATTGAATATGCAAATTGCCTCTTCTGAGAAAAAGTCATATTGCACGACTCGTTAGAGGGTTGATTGTGACTTGTAGGATTACTACTTCCAACAGGTGGCGCTATAGAGTTAAGTCCTCTTTTTCTCAGAAGAGGCAATTTACATATTTAATTTCCCAGAGGAGCATTGTATGGCAAATAAGCCTCCTTACCTTGACAAGCCAGAGATGGTATGTCACTCTCCATAAGGAGAAACGATACCCCTTAGACCCCAGGTTTGGTATTCACACACATATCAGCAGGCTGAAGCATAGAGAGAAGTCACAGAGTCAGAGCCCAAAGCATGTGTGCTAACAAGGAAAACTAAAAATCATATTATACATTATCGTGACAAGGTCTATTGGAGGAGGGAATAAATATAGTAGCCAGAAGAGCACCAACAATTGGAAACATAATTTCCCCAGGACTGTTTTTATCTAGATTTATATCTAGAACATGGTTAGAAAGTAAAGGTTTTTACAAGTGCAGAACATCTTTTTGCAGCACGTGTAAATATGCCCACACAAGTAAAACATTCAACAACTCAAATAATTCGCAAACATATCATATAAAACAGTTTATAAATTGCCATACAACCAATGTAGTCTACAAGATAGACTGCACAGCCTGTAATCTAACTTATTTAGGGTGTTGTTATGACCCCGATGGCAGAGGGTCTCAGAGGTTATTACCAAGTCTGCACACACAAAAAACCAGCTCATAGGGCAGTGGTAACTAGGCTGACCGTATAACTGATCCTAGCACAACAAATAGCAGTAGCCGGGGAACGTACCTACGTTGGTTCTAGACGTCTCGCGCCAGCCGGAGAACTAACTAACCCTAGAAGGGAAACAATAGACCTTTCTTGCCTCCAGAGAAAAGACCCCAAAAGTTGGATACAAGCCCCCAACAAATAATAACGGTGAGGTAAGAAGAAAAGACAAACGTAAGAATGAACTAGGTTTTAGCAAAGAGAGGCCCACTGACTAATAGCAGAATATAGGAAGATGACTTATACGGTCAGCAAAAACCCTATCAAAATTTCCACGCTGAATATTCAAGAACCCCCGAACCGTCTAACGGCACGGGGGGAGAATATCAGCCCCCTAGAGCTTCCAGCAATATCAGGAATCACATTTAGTACAAGCTGGACAAAAATAAGAGCAATGCAAATAACCAAAAAATAAGGAAGCAGGACTTAGCTTATTTTGCAAAGAACCAGGACCAGCAGACAGGAGCAAACAGAAAGGAACTGATTACAACGATGCCAGGCACCAGACTGAGAATCCAGGGAGTTTAAATAGCAACACCCCTGGACTAACGAACCAGGTGGGTACCAAGCTGAGGAAAGAAAATCAAAGTGTCATGTCGCTAGTGACCACAAGAGGGAGCCAAAAAGTTCAATTCACAACAGGGTGTACCACAAGGAAATTAAAAATCTGGATCTCCGAACATCTAAGAGGTACATTAAATTCTAATATAAGTAATCAGAATATTTCCATGGTAGCAAAACATTTTGCCACTCACCATGCTGGAGACTTTTCAGCCATGAAAATTCAGGGCATAGAACAAGTGAAAAAGCCTCATCGCTGTGGAGATGTCAAAAGACGCCTCCTAACAAGAGAGGCTTTCTGGATATATAATTTGGAGATGAGATACCCCAGTGGCTTAAATAAGAGAAACAAGATACTGTATCATTACTGCTAGTTGTTTTTAATACAAAGGTTGTAAAAATGTATAACATACTGCGTAATTCATATTAAAAACCTATGTACGGAGCCTGATATCGGTAAGGACCTTAATCAAAATCATGTGATCAAACAAGCTGATGTGATAGGCTGATGTATACTAGAAAATATCTTTGGGTACGAGACAGAGCTAAGCTGTGATAAAGATCTGCATAGATCGAAACGCGTCGCTTATATCTCTTTTTCTGACATACTTGCATCCATTCTATATAAGAATTTTATGCATACTATGGAGTTTTAATGGATCAATAAAGATTTTTCTATTTTAAGGAGCTGGAACCACCTTTTTTCTACTTTCCTAATTACTGCACGTCCCGTCAAGATGGAGTTCCGCACAACTGTGGTTGTCGGTGAGCTAGCTGAGGCTGTTGCCTCTTACTTTATCATCCCCACCACTTACACCAATTTGTCACGAACCAGGGCTGTTTGGTTGCCCCGGTTCCTTCTGAAGAGGATTTATCTATATCCCACTTCCCAGTTCTGGTTTGGAACTTGCAGCTCTCTGGTGCCCCCCTTACCCTCAGGTCAGTCATGGTACTGGACCTAGGGTAATTAGTCGCCAGAAGAGCTGCCTGCTATGCACTGGCTATTGGGCACGCCTCAGCGAGGGCGATATAACTACTCCCACACAGGTGGGAACAATAATTATCAACGCCACTGGTTGCTGCAAAGATGCCCAATTGCACAGAACAAAGTATGCTGCCACCAGCTCTGATTTACCAAGTATTAACGGGTCTGGAGATACCCAAAACCGGTAGCGTAATTCATTTCAGAGGGCCCGACAGTTCTTTATAGAACAAGGAGAGACAAGTTAATAATTTGTATATTTTACTTTAAAAATAAATAAAAGTGAGGCAGTGTTCACAAGTATAAAAAAGATATTATGAAAGAGACAATTATCATATGTTCAATACAATCACGCATTAAAAAAAAGGATTAAAATTTAAAAGAATACTTACAGGTCGTTGAGATCATTTCCCTTTCTGGTTTTGCCCATGTGCTCAGGAGACGCATCAAGACGCATGTCACATCTGTAGAGCAGCTAGACCCCGGACAAAAGACACTGAAGACTCCTGCTTCACACAGCTATTTCCTAGCTATTTCCCCCTGTGGCGACATCACTTAGGGGTTGAAACCTCCCCTTTACTTAGACTTAGGAAGACTATTTTTATGCCTAGCTCGCTGTAGGAATCTCGTATACGGAAGACACGATAATCAGAATGTGCCCCACATCCTGGGGATTCTTTTAAGTGTACACACGGAGTAATTACCTGAACTGCTTACGAAGAAACCCACACTTTGCACTCGTTGGGTTTAGCTTCTAGCGGTTTCAGGGGGTTATAGAGCTATTGATGGGCATCCGGAATATATAATTCTTATGTTTCTAGCCCGGATCGGTGCCCCTATATATCACTTTAATAGAACAAAGAGATCCATGCAGTTTGGAAGTGGCTATACGAGTTTTGGTAGGTATTGGTTGGGAGGAGGAAGTGTATAGTGTAGGGAGACTGGTCTTCAAAGCGTAAAGCCATAAAACTTCTTCAGTGATTCCAGTGAGGGTTTTGAATTACACACACAGGCAGCAGGCAGATCGAGAAGAGGGGGGGACAGAATGGCCCACAGCGTGTCTGTGCTCAGATTTAAGGGAAGTAGCAGAGCTCAGTTGGCGTGATCATAGACAGTCAAATACCTCATGTTCCTGACAGGCATGTATAGGTGCTGTACAGCACAGTAATATGGCGTGTATACAGTTAAGTCCATATATATTTGGACAGAGACAACATTTTTCTAATTTTGGTTATAGACATTACCACAATGAATTTTAAACAAAACTATTCAGATGCAGATGAAGTTCAGACTTTCAGCTTTCATTTGAGGATATCCACATTAAAATCGGATGAAGGGTTTATGAGTTTCAGCTCCTTAACATGTGCCACCCTGTTTTTAAAGGGACCAAAAGTAATTGGACAATTGACTCCAAGGCTATTTCATGGATAGGTGTGGGCAATCCCTTCGTTATGTCATTCTCAATTAAGCAGATAAAAGGCCTGGAGTTGATTTGAGGTGTGGTGCTTGCATTTGGAAGGTTTTGCTGTGAAGTAAACATGCAGTCAAAGGAGCTCTCCATGCAGGTGAAACAAGCCATCCTTGATCTGCAAAAACAGAAAAAGCCCATCCGAGAAATTGCTACAATATTAGGAGTGGCAAAATCTACAGTTTGGTACATCCTGAGAAAGAAAGAAAGCACTGGTGAACTCATCAATGCAAAAAGACCTGGGCGCACACGGAAGACAACAGTGGTGGATGATCACAGAATAATCTCCATGGTGAAGAGAAATCCATTCACAACAGCCAACCAAGTGATCAACACTCTCCAGGAGGTAGGCATATGAATATCCAAATCTACCATAAAGAGAAAACTGCATGAAAGTAAATACAGAGGGTTCACTGCACTGTGCAAGCCACTCATAGGCATCAAGATTAAAAAGGCTAGACTGGACTTTGCTAAAAAACATCTAAAAAAGCCAGCACAGTTCTGGAAGAACATTCTTTGGACAGATGAAACCAAGATCAACCTCTACCACAATAATGGAAAGAGAAAAGTATGGCGAAGGTGTGGTACAGCTCATGATCCAAAGCATACCACATCATCTGTAAAACACGGCGGAGGCAGTGTGATGGCTTGGGCATGTATGGCTGCCAGTGGCACTGGGTCACTAGTATTTATTGATGATGTGACATAGGACAGAAGCAGCCGAATGAATTCTGAGGTATTCAGAGACATACTGTGTGCTCAGATCCAGCCAAATGCAGTCAAACTGATTGGTCGTCGTTTCATACTAGAGATGGACAATAACCCAAAACATAAAGACAAAGCAACCCAGGAGTTTATTAAAGCAAAGAAGTGGAATATTCTTGAATGGCCAAGTCACCTGATCTCAACTCAATTGAGCATGCATGTCACTTGTTTTCCAAACAACTTTATTAACATTTTCAACCAAAGCAAGACATAGAGAGAGCAAGGTTAACATAAATGCAATGACCTGAAACATTCATGAAGCATAAAAGTAAAAATAGAATAAAATAAAATGGCAAAACAATAAATACAGTAAATTCTTATGGAAATATTTCCAGCCAGCGAGACCATTTTTTCTAAAGGAAGGAAAGTAGCCATTCAGTAACGCCAATTTTTGTTCATAGGATTTATGCAAAGCCAGTTTGTCAATAATTTCTTGTGAAGAGGGTACTTTAGAAGATTTCCAAAAAAAAAGCAATAGCATTCTTAGAAACTTAAAGCAGATATATAACAAATTTCCTAAAAGGTGGAGTCAATTGATCTGCATTCAACGAGAGCAGGACCAACTGAGGAGACAGAGAAAAATCCCAATGTTTTAATATAATAGAAATAAGAGAAGAGATTTCATTCCAAAAAAGGTCTAATATGTGGACAAAACCAAAGCAAATGGGAAAGGCTACCATAATGTCCACAATCCCTCCAGCAGAATTGGAAGGATTAATAAATGCTAAGCGAGACTGTGAATAATACCACCTAGAGATAAGCTTAAAATAAGACTCATGAAGAGCCATGGACATGGTGGCAGAATAAGTCAAGGACATGGCCAGTTCCTAATCACCTAGAGCTACAGAAAGATTCAAAGTAGATTCCCATTTGCTCATGTATGAGGATTTTATAATTTTGAAATCATTATTAAACCACTGGTAGATATATTGAGTAGACCAAAATATGCTATGACCGGAGTTGCATAAAATATTAATCGCCGGGTCTGATAAAGGAGGGCGACCAGTCACCAGTGGCCTCAAAAAATCCTTTAAAATAGTAAACTGCATAACAGCCAATGAGGGAACACCAAACCTATCTTTTAGGTGGGTAAATGACACAAACTTGTTACCATTAAAGATATGATATAGTTTAGAGATTCCCCAGTCAGCCCAATTTGAATGCAGATCAAACGAGAAAACAGTAGCCAAAAAAGAGGGGAAGTCTCAGCATAAGCTCCATCTTGGCAAAACCGCTTTTAATTTTGAGAAATTTCCGCCATGCCACAAGAACAGCTACAAAAATCGGATGATCAGACCGAAGCAAAGACTTAGAGGTGAATAAATGCATAATAATATTACAAGGTGGAGACTTTCTATTAAAATATAATTCCAATTCCACCCATGAAGGTGTATGATCTGAAGACCACCAATATAGACTGTTTAAATTAGAGAAATAGGCCGAAACATTAGGAAGACCCATACCTTTGTTTATACAGTTGACTAGAGGCTATATGAGCTCTCTTGTTGCCCCAAACAAACAGATTGAGGTGTGCCTGCAAATTGGTCAAATAGGAAGTAGAAACAAGTAAAGGAAGGGACCTGAAGACATAGAGAATCTTGGGAAGAATTAATGATTTTACAATAAGGCACTTTCCCCACAACGATAATACTTTATCATCATAAAATCTAAATTCTTTAGAAATGGAAGCAATAAGTGAATCCAAATTGCTGGGAATCAAGGAGCTAAGGTCTCTAGAAAACCTCAGACCCAAATAAACAATATCCCTCTCCACCCAACTCCAGGGTGAAATATCCTTTATGCAAAGAAAATAGAGAGAAAAAGGCAGCACTCACCCTTCTTTCTTCCGTTGTAAAAAATCCTTTTTATTCATACCAATAAAACTTGACATACAGGTACGGTATAGGCTGGGGCAAATGTGAGGAGAGGGAGCGGTGAAGACAAGACGACGGCCGTTTCGCACTTGCGTGCTTCTACGGGTCCATGGACCCGTAGAAGCACGCAAGTGCGAAACGGCCGTCGTCTTGTCTTCACCGCTCCCTCTCCTCACATTTGCCCCAGCCTATACCGTACCTGTATGTCAAGTTTTATTGGTATGAATAAAAAGGATTTTTTACAACGGAAGAAAGAAGGGTGAGTGCTGCCTTTTTCTCTCTATTTTCTTTGCATTTGGATGTGTCACCAGTCAAGGTTTAGCACCGCCCGGTCCTTCCGAAATAAATAAACATTAATCCCCGGACTCTTAAACTCCACGTTTGCAGCAGTGGTTCATGATCATTGAAGTACGTTCTGTGCCAA
This sequence comes from Ranitomeya variabilis, assembly GCF_051348905.1. Classification (NCBI taxonomy): domain Eukaryota; kingdom Metazoa; phylum Chordata; class Amphibia; order Anura; family Dendrobatidae; genus Ranitomeya; species Ranitomeya variabilis. Next base: position 643,234,495 of record NC_135233.1, read on the forward strand.
CCAAACCCTTCTCTTCCTGCATTCAGCTTTATGAAATATCCTTTATATTCCGGATTTGAGAATCAGTGAGATTAAATTTAAAAATTTTCGACTTGGACTTGTTTATTTTAAAATACGAAAAGAATGAAAATTTTTTAATAAGGGTTTGCAAATGTGGAATGGCGCGACAAGGATTGGTAAGGGACAGGAGAATGTCATCAGCATATAAACTAATTTTAAGTTCCTTACGATCCGTGTGAACTCCCTCTATGGAGGGATTATCTCTAATGAGCTGGGCTAATGGCTCTATGGCAAGGGCAAAAAGCAATGGAGAAAGGGGGCAACCTTGCCAGGTACCATTAGAGATTGGAAATAGGGAAGAAAAGTGATTATTAACATAAATTTTTGCCTGAGGATCACAATATAAAGTAATAAAGCCAAATTTTTATAGGGAACATTTGAGAAAAGTTCAATTTAAGCGATCAAATGCTTGCTCTGCATCAAGGAAAATTAAAGTGGAGTTAATTTTTTGGGAATTAATTAATTTAATAATATTTATCAGCCTCCTGGTACCTTCAATGGATTGCCGGTGCTTGATAAATCCAATCTGGTCCGAGGAAATTAATTTGGGCAAAATGAGGTTAAGGCGGTTAGCTAAGACTTTGGAATAAATTTTGAGATCAGTATTAAATAATGAAATGGGACGGTAATTAAGTATTTGATCAGGACTAGTGTGAGGCTTGGGAATAAGTATAATTGTGACATCCAAATTTTCCCTAGGGAAAAAACCAACGGACATTGAAAATTTGAACTAAATGGGGGACAAGAATATCACAAACTGATTTATAATAATTATTGCTATAACCATCAGGACCAGGGGCCTTATAAGATTTCAATTGTTTTATTGTGTCACTAATCTCTTCTGCAGTAAAAGGAGAAGCCAAAAAGTCTGCATCCATGGAATCAAGTTGTGGAAGATTGACAGAAGACAAAAAGTCATCAATAGATCCTGCACCTGGAATGGGAAGAGAGGGATCAGACAGCAAAATATATAATTGATTGAAATATTGTGCAAATTCATTTGCAATGTCCTTTGGGTGGGTGAGAGAAAGGCCTTTAGGAGAAATGATCTTGTCGATTCGGTTACATATTCAAACCTTTTTAATTTTATTGAACATAAAACAAGTGGGCTTGTTATGGGACACATAATGATTGAGTTTTGAATGACCGCAGAGTCATAAAATGAAAAAATTGTGGCCCTCAATTCATTCCTAAGATGGGATAAATCAGTCAAAGTTTTGGAACAAGGGGTTGGGCTATTGGCCGATGCCAGCTCCAACTCTTTAATCAAGGCTTGTAAACGTTTAATCTTTTGGCGTTTAAAATTTTTAATACGGGAGGAAATATGAATGAGTGTGCCACGTAGAACCGCCTTGTGCGCGTTCCACTGGAGGAATGGCTTGGAAGGGTCATACACATTCTCAGAAAGATAAAGGTTAAGAGATCTAGAAATTTCCTCATGGTATGTAGAAATTTTAAAAATAGAAGCATTACACTTCCACAATGGTTGATTATTAATAGAGTGACCTTCAATCAATTTGGCAATGACAGGGGCATGATCCGAAATGGATTTATTACCAATGGATATAGAGGAAAATCTAGGGAGGGAGAACACATCTGATAAAATCAGATCAATGCGAGAAGCTGACAAATGGGAGTCATAAGTGGAGTTTAAACATCTAAAGATGTCATAAAATTCGTGAGTAAAAAGCCAATTATTTAAGGAGGGGAAGTTAAGCCTATTTGAGGATGAGGCATCAAGTATATTATCAGGGACCAAACTAAAGTCTCCTAAAAGTAAAAGAATGCCTTTTTTAAGTGGTTCAATTTTTTTCAGCAACTTATCTAAAAATTTAATTTGACCCTTATTAGGAGCATAAATATTTACAATTGTGTAAATTTGGGAATTTAACTTGCAAAGAAGGACATGAAAATGACTATTCACATCAACCAATTCCTCCAATAGTTCAAACGACAAAGAGTCTCTGATCAGGGTCATAACGCCTGCCCCTTTAGAGGGACCCGAGGCTTCAAAAACATGTGGGTAATTTTTTAGGGCAAGTGCAGCATGCATTTCACTTGTTAAAGACTAAACTTCAGACAGAAAGGCCCACAAACAAACAGCAACTGAAAACCACCGCAGTGAAGGCCTTGCAGAGCATCAAAAAGGAGGAAACACGGCCTCTGGTGATGTCCATGAGTTCAAGACTTCAGGCAGTCATTGCCAACAAAGGGTTTCCAACCAAGTACTAGAAATGAACATTTTATTTAAAATTAATCTGTCCAATTACTTTTGGTCCCTTTAAAAACAGGGTAGCACATGTTAAGGAGCTGAAACTCCTAAACCCTTCATCCAGTTTTAATGTGGATACTCTCAAATGAAAGCTGAAAGTCTGAACTTCAAATGCATCTGAATTGTTTTGTTTAAAATTCATTGTGGTAATGTCTATAACCAAAATTAGAAAAATGTTGTGTCTGTCCAAATATATATGGACTTAAGTGTAGGTGGCACGCAGCGCGGTAATATGGTGAGTATAGGTGCCACACAGCGTGGTAAAATGGCCTGTATACGTTCTACACTGCACGGTAATATGGCGTGTATAGGTGCTCTACAGCATGGCAATATAGAGTGTATAGGTGCTACACAGCTCGGTAATATGGCATGTATAGGTGCTACACATAGAGCGGTAATATGGTGTGTATAGCTGCTATTCAACACGTTAGCATGGCGTGTATATGTGTTACACAGTGCAGTAATATGGCATGTATATTTGCAACACAGTGCGGTAATATGGCGTGTATAGCTGCCACACAGCGCAGTAATATGACGTGTATAGGTGCCACACTGCGCGGTAACATGGCATGTATAGCAGCCACACAGCACGGTAATATGGCGTGTATAGGTGCCACACAGCATGGTAATATGGTGTGTATAGCTGCTATCCAACACATTAACATGACGTGTATAGCTGCTGTGATGACCCAGGGGCCTGGTTGTCACAGTGACATTGCTTTTTTCACGGGGAGAGTGATGTTACGTTTGGAAGCAATGAAGGATATCTTTTATCAGGTAATCACAATGCATACAACATGTTCACACTCCAGGCCAGAAGGGGGAGCTCTAAGCCTAGCTTAGGGTCAACTCCCCTATAAATACATTCTGATCTGGAAGGAAAGAGTTCAGAAAGTTACAGAGAAGAGAGCAGACCGACATAGTGTCAGAAGGGGCCGTGTAGTCTGAAGTACTACAGCTCCTGGAAAGAGTCATACAGAATTAAAGGACATAATTCATCCGTAGATGGTCTCCCCTGATATCACTCTCCTGTGCTTCGCTCTCCTTCACGCTCACTGAACAATCTCCCTCTGAAGCGCAAATAACCGGTAGCCGGGACACCGAGCTTATAAAGGACTCTAAGACTTACATCAGAGACCGGCAGGACAGCTGAATTGCAAGTTACCTGTCTTCCATACACACCTGAAGACACAGTAACACATAGAGCCCGGGGCGTGAAAGTCCCTGTAAAAAGGCTCAAGGCTATTCAATTTCCCCTTATACATGGGCGCCCAGGGCCACGGACCAGGTTGCCACAGTGACATCTCCCTGTGAACACTGGACCCGGTACCGGGTACCCCACGGCCCTGGCGAGCGACTCATCTTGGCGTTACGAACAGGATTGACTGACGCAGCAAATCGGGTCATGTGCGCCTAAAAGACTGCCTAACTGTGATTTATTGAGAGACTGTGCATTGTGAATTGCTGCCAAAACTGCCGCCATTATAGCGCCACGAGGAGAGCAAGGGAAGTAGGGACATACCTTCATGGGCAGAGCCAGCCGGAAAGAGCACGAAGAAGGAATCAGGTGCCTCACTGCGAGAGGAATGCCAGAAGTGAAGACGCCACAAAGTGCTGGACAAAGGACTGTGCATCGGAGGAACCGCTACAAATTTCGGAGGAGAGACGCCGGCCCCTATAAGGTTAGCACGGAGGAGAAGCTATGTCAGACCAGGGGGGAGAAATGGCGGACGCAGACACAGCCCCTGTGATACCCCAAGTCCCTGTGGGTGACGCAGCCGCTGGACTCCTGGCACCACCGGGCCCCGGCACAGACGAACCTGCAGGTCCCATATTGCCACCAGGCCCCACAGCTGCTACCCGCAGGCCGGACCCTGCTGCAGCTACAGCACACATCATGCCGCTGTCCATGCTCTATATTCCTGGAGCAGCCTGGCTTCCACAATATTCCGGGGAGTCCCATACATTAAGTGACTTTAAGGAAAGACTCTGCAGCCTATTTGAGGTATATTCCCTCACTGAGCATCAAAAGGTCAGCATCTCAATTGGACAATTGATAGGTGCAGCCCTAAGAGACTTGAAATCCTGGCCAAATATGGAAAAAGGAACTGTGCAGCAGATATTTGCTAAACTTAAAACCACCTTTGACACCCGCACCGCTGCAGAAATTAAAAAGAAGTTTTTGGGGTGCAATCAGAGCACAGGATAGCATACGGGACTATGCCCATAATCTCCAGGAGGCACTGCGGGCCGTCAGACAGGTTAATCCTAACAGCATGCAGGATGCAGACAAACTCTTAAAGTAACAGTTCATTGAGGGTCCACTGTCCAGCAACCACAGGACAAAGCTGCACATCCTGGCCCTGCAAAACCCTGACCTGGACTTTGCACAATTCAAGGACCGGGCTATCCGGGTGCTGCACGAACCTCAGCCCAGCTGCACACTGCCCCCTAGGCATCCAGCCCTCATGTACCACCAGGAGGTGGAACCCTGCCATCAGGTCCCAGTTGAGGCCGACGCACAGATCCTGGATGATGATTCTTCCACAGGACTACGCTTCAAGGTCCAGGAACTGACTAAAAGCGTAGCTGCACTAGCTAAAACTGTGTAGTCTCTGCAGTAGTTGCGGAAAGAACAGATCAAGCTGGCTTCCAGACCGGAGGACGTTCCCTGGCGACGACAGAAGAGGATCCCGCCAACCAGAGGGAGAGACGACAATCGCTATCATCAGGACGAACAACCCATCTGCCACCACTGCGACCAGGCAGGACACATCGCAAGGTACTGTCATTTAAATGAGCGACCCCTGGGGCAGAGGGCCAACCCCCAGGAATAGGACGACCAGGCCCACAAAATTGGCGAGCCAAGTACGTCGGAGGACGACCAGTCCTCCCTATTGTGATCGACGGCATCCCGATGAACGCTTTATTGGACACCGGTTCTCAGGTGACAACTATGCCTTACATTCTGTATAAATGGTACTGGGCTGACACAGACATTAATCGTGGCCCACATGATGATTTGACAATAGTAGCCAGTAACGGTCAGCCGTTGCCACAGGTAGGGTACAAAGAGGTCACCATTAAGATGGGGCGGATAGAATTGAAGGCCCAAGGAATGGTGATTGTTGATATTGATTGACGTAAACGTAACCCCATGATGACCATTGGTACTAATGTCATAGGAAATTGTCTTGCAGAGGTTATTGTCTTATTACAACAGGTGGTTGAAACTACTGGTTCCAGTGAACAACGTGTGCTGCAGAAAGAAATCAGAGCTCTGGTGCAGAGACAGCATGTAGAACTATCTGGTGGAGAAATTGGCCATGCCACAGTGAGTTATTCAATTCCAATTGCAATTCCCCCCAGGAGTGAAATGTTAACCCCTTCATGACCCAGCCTATTTTGGCCTTAATGACCTTGCCATTTTTTGCAATTCTGACCAGTGTCCCTTTATGAGGTAATAACTCAGGAACGCTTCAACGGATCCTTGCGGTTCTGAGATTGTTTTTTCGTGACATATTGGGCTTCATGTTAGTGGTAAATTTAGGTCGATAATTTCTGAGTTTATTTGTGAAAAAAACGGAAATTTGGCGAAAATTTTGAAAATTTTGCAATTTTCACATTTTGAATTTTTATTCTGTTAAACCAGAGAGTTATGTGACACAAAATAGTTAATAAATAACATTTCCCACATGTCTACTTTACATCAGCACAATTTTGGAAACAAATTTTTTTTTTGCTAGGAAGTTATAAGGGTTAAAATTTGACCAGTGATTTCTCATTTTTACAACAAAATTTACAAAACCATTTTTTTTAGGGACCACCTCACATTTGAAGTCAGTTTGAGGGTTCTATATGGCTGAAAATACCCAAAAGTGACACCATTCTAAAAACTGCACCCCTCAAGGTGCTCAAAACCACATTCAAGAAGTTTATTAACCCTTCAGGTGTTTCACAGCAGCAGAAGCAACATGGAAGTAAAAAATGAACATTTAACTTTTTAGTCACAAAAATGATCTTTTCGCAACAATTTTTTTATTTTCCCAAGGGTAAAAGGAGAAACTGGACCACGAATGTTGTTGTCCAATTTCTCCTGAGTACGCCAATACCTCATATGTGGGAGTAAACCACTGTTTGGGCGCACGGCAGGGCTCGGAAGGGAAGGAGCGCCATTTGACTTTTTGAATGAAAAATTGGCTCCAATCTTTAGCGGACACCATGTCAGGTTTGGAGAGGCCCTGTGTGCCTAAACATTGGAGCTCCCCCACAAGTGACCCCATTTTGGAAACTAGACCCCCCAAGGAACTTATCTAGATGCACAGTAAGCACTTTAAACCCCCAGGTGCTTCACAAATTAATCCGTAAAAATGAAAAAGTACTTTTTTTTCACACAAAATTTCTTTTAGCCTCAATTTTTTCATTTTCACATGGGCAACAGGATAAAATGGATCCTAAAATTTGTTGGGCAATTTCTCCTGAGTACGCTGATACCTCATATGTGGGGGTAAACCACTGTTTGGGTGCACGGCAAGGCTCGGAAGGGAAGGCGCGCCATTTGACGTTTTGAATGGAAAATTAGCTCCAATCGTTAGTGGACACCATGTCGCGTTTGGCGAGCCCCTGTGTGCCTAAACATTGGAGCTCCCCTACAAGTGACCCCATTTTGGAAACTAGACCCCCCAAGAAACTAATCTAGATGCATAGTGAGCACTTTAAACCCCCAGGTGCTTCACAGAAGTTTATAACGCAGAGCCATGAAAATAAAAAAAATATTTTTCTTTCCTCAAAAATGATTTTTAGCCCGGAGTTTTTTATTTTCCCAAGGATAATAGGAGAAATTGGACCCCAAATGTTGTTGTCCAGTTTCTCGTGAGTACGCTGATACCCCATATGTGGGGGTAAACCACTGTTTGGGCACATGCCGGGGCTCGGAAGGGAAGTAGTGACGATTTGGAATGCAGACTTTGATGGAATGGTCTGCGGGCGTCACGTTGCATTTGCAGAGCCCCTGATGTGCCTAAACAGTAGAAAGCCCCCCTAAGTGACCCCATTTTGGAAACTAGACCCCCCAAAGAACTTATCTAGATGTGTGGTGAGCACGTTCAACCCCCAAGTGCTTCACAGAAGTTTACAACGCAGAGCCGTGAAAATTAAAAATCATTTTTCTGTCCTCAAAAAAGATGTTTTAGCAAGCAATTTTTTTTTCACAAGGGTAGCAGGAGAAATTGGACCCCAACAGTTGTTGCCCAGTTTGTCCTGAGTACGCTGGTATCCCATATGTGGGGGTAAACCACTGTTTGGGCGCACGTCGGGGCTTGGAAGGGAGGGCGCACCATTTGACTTTTTGAACGCAAGATTGGCTGGAATCAATGGTGGCGCCATGTTGCGTTTGGAGACCCCTGATGTGCCTAAACAGTGGAAACCCCTCAATTCTAACTTCAACACTAACCCCAACACACCCCTAACCCTAATCCCAACTGTAGCCATAACCCTAATCACAACCCTAACCCCAACACACCCCTAACCACAACCCTAACCCCAACACACCCGTAACCCTAAATCCAACCCTAACCCTAATCCTAACCCTAATCCCAACCCTACCCACAACTGTAACCCCAACACAACCCTAACCCTATCCTTAACCCTAACCACAAGCCTAATCTTAACCCTATTTCCAACCCTAGCCCTAATTCCAACCCTAAGGGTACCGTCTCACATAACGATTTACCAACGATCACGACCAGCGATACGACCTGGCCGTGATCGTTGGAAAGTTGTTGTGTGGTCGCTGGGGAGCTGTCACACAGACAGCTCTCCAGCGACCAACGATGCCAAGGTCCTGGGTAACCAGGGTAAACATCGGGTTACTAAGCGCAGGGCCGTGCTTAGTAACCCGATGTTTATCGTGGTTACCAGCGTAAAAGTTAAAAAAAAAAAAACGTACATACTCACATTTCGGTGTCCTTCAGGTCCCTTGCCATCTGCTTCCCGCTCTGACTGAGTGCCGCCGTACAGTGAGAGCAGAGCGCAGCGGTGACGTCACTGCTGTGCTGTGCTCTCACTTTCCGGCCGGCAGACAGTCAGAGCGGGAAGCAGACGGCAAGGGACCTGAAGGACACCGAAATGTGAGTATGTACGTGTTTGGTTTTTTTTACTTTTACGCTTGTAACCACGGTAAACATCGGGTTACTAAGCGCGGCCCTGCGCTTAGTAACCCGATGTTTACCCTGGTTACAAGCGAACGCATCGCTGGATCGCTGTCACAACGATCCAGCGATGACAGCGGGAGATCCAGCGACGAAAGAAAGTTCCAAACGATCTGCTCAGCAGGGTCCCTGATCGCTGCTGCGTGTCAGACACAGCGATATCGTATGGATATCGCTGGAACGTCACGGATCGTACCGTCGTAGCGATCAAAGTGCCACTGTGAGACGGTACCCTAACTCTAATTCCAACCCTAACCCTAAGGGTATGTGCCCACGTTGCGGATTCGTGTGAGATTTTTCTGCACGATTTTTGAAAAATCTGCAGGTAAAAGGCACTGCGTTTTACCTGCAGATTTACAGCAGATTTCCAGTGTTTTTTTTGTGCGGATTTCACCTGCGGATTCCTATTGAGGAACAGGTGTAAAACGCTGTGGAATCCGCACAAAGAATTGACATGCTGCAGAAAATACAACGCAGCGTTTCTGCACGGAATTTTCCGCACCATGGGCACAGCGGATTTGGTTTTCCATAGGTGTACATGGTACTGTAAACCTGATGGAAAACTGCAACGAATTCGCAGCGGCCAATCCGCTGCGGATCCGCAGCCAAATCCGCTGCGGATCCGCGGCCAATCCGCTGCGGATCCGCGGCCAATCCGCTGCGGATCCACAGCCAAATCCGCACATGCCATAACCCTAACCCTACCCGTAACCCTAACCCTACCCCTAACCCTACCCCTAGTTCTAACCCTAACCCTAGTGGAAAACGAAAAAAAAAAAAAGTATTTTCTTTATTTTATTATTCTCCCTACCTATGGGGGTGATAAAGGGGGGGGGGTATTTATTAATTTTTTTATTTTGATCGCTGTGATAGAACCTACCACAGCGATCAAAATGTACTTGTAAGGAATCTGCCGGCTGGCAGATTCGGCGGGCGCACTGAGCATGCGCCCGCCATTTTCCAAGATGGCGGCGCCCAGCGAGGAGACGTCCGGACACCGGGAGGATCGGTAAGTATGAAGGGGTGGTGGGGGGGGTGGATCGGAGCACAGGGGGGGTGATCGGACCACAGTGGGGAGCAGACAGGAGGACGGAGGAGCCGGCAGGCGGACGGAGGGGACCGGACCCCATAACGGAGCACTGGGGGGGCGATCGGTGGGGTGGGGGGGGGTCACTTCAGGTTTTCCAGCCATGGCCGATGATATTGCAGCATCGGCCATGGCTGGATTGTAATATTTCACCTGTTTTTTAGGTGAAATATTACAAATCGCTCTGATTGGCAGTTTCACTTTCAACAGCCAATCAGAGTGATCGTAGCCACGGGGGGGGTGAAGCCACCCCCCCTGGGCTGAAGCACCACTCCCCCTGTCTCTGCAGATCGGGTAAAATGAGAGTTAACCCCTTCACCCGATCTGCAGGGACGCGATCATTCCATGACGCATACGCTGCGTCATAGGTCGCATTGGCACCGACTTTCATGACGCAGCGTATGCGTCATAGGTCGTGAAGGGGTTAATATGGTGTCGGGCAGCAATAGGCCTCAGAGCTAAAGACTACCAGGCCCTGGTAGAACCTGTGTATTCAGATAGTAGGCCCACAATCCTGACAGCCAGAGAGGTGGTTGAAGTCCACAAGGGGGAGGGTACCAGTACGTGTCCTTAACTGTGGAGAGAAGGGGGTCCACCTAACCAGATATGCCACACTGGCCAAACTGTTTACTGTTGATAATAATGTAAATACAGGCAACAGAACCCTTGGTCCCGTCCAACTAGGCAGAGGGCAATGGCTTTGCAGGACAAATGGAGGATTGGTGTCAGAAATTACACGTGGGCACTGACTACACCATCACACCAAAAACAAGGGGCTTACCGGGTGGTCCATGATTATGAGCGAGTATTCAGCAAACACCCACTAGATTTTGGGCAGGTAAAAGGGATTCAACAAAATATCCCCAAGGGAGATCATCCGCCCATTAAGGAGAGATACCGGCCTGTACCTCCAGCTCATTATCAGTGTGCCAAAGACATGTTACGAGAGATGAAAGAGGCTGGGGTAATTCGAGATAGTTGTAGCTTCTGGGCAGCTCCATTAGTCCTCGTCAGGAAAAAGGACGGCACCTTGAGAATTATTATTATTATTATTATTTATTGTTATAGTGCCATTTATTCCATGGCGCTTTACATGTGAGGAGGGGTATACATAATAAAAACAAGTACAATAATCTTAAACAATACAAGTCATAACTGGTACAGGAGGAGTGAGGACCCTGCCCGCGAAGGCTCACAATCTACAAGGATGGGTGAGAATACAGTAGGTGAGGATAGAGCTGGTCATGCAGCGGTTTGGTTGATCGGTGGTTACTGCAGGTTGTAGGCTTGTCGGAAGAGGTGGGTCTTCAGGTTCTTTTTGAAGATTTCGATGGTAGGCGAGAGTCTGATGTGTTGTGGTAGAGGGTTCCAGAGTAGGGGTGATACGTGAGAGAAATCTTGTATGCGATTGTGGGAAGAGGAGTTAAGAGGGGAGTAGAGAAGGAGATTGCGTGTAGGTAAGTACCGGGAGACGAGGTCACAGATGTATGGAGGAGACAGGTTGTGGATGGCTTTGTACGTCATGGTTAGGGTTTTGTACTGGAGTCTCTGGGCAATGGGGAGCCAGTGAAGGGATTGACAGAGGGGAGAGGCAGGGGAATAGCGGGGGGACAGGTGGATTAGTCGGGCAGCAGAGTTTAGAATAGATTGGAGGGGTGCGAGAGTGTTCGAGGGGAGGCCACAGAGCAGGAGGTTGCAGTAGTCAAGGCGAGAGATGATGAGGGCATGTGTGTAGATTATAGGCAGATAAACCGCATTACACACAAGGATGCATACCCGTTGCCCAGAATAAAAGAGTCATTAGCTGCTTTAAAATCTTCTAACTACTTCTCCACCTTGGATCTCACCAGTGGGTACTGACAGGTTCCCGTGGCAGAGGAGAATAAGGAAAAGACGGCCTTTACCACACCGATGGGTCTCTGTGAATTCAACTACATGCCCAGGAACGTTTCAGAGGATGATGGATGGAGTGCTGTCTCAGGCACAAGAACTTCAAAACCGTCTTATTGTACCTGGACGATGTCATCGTCTTCTCCAAGACTAATGAGGATCATCTGAAGCACCTGGCCGAGGTGTTCGAAGCTCTGTCCAACTTTGGCTTAAAGGTAAAACCATCCAAATGCCATCTGTTAAAGCCCAAAGTACAGAACCTGGGTCATGTGGTGAGCGGCGAAGGAGTGGCACCAGACCCTGACAAGATCACCGTGATCAGAGACTGGCCAAAGCCCAGCAACCTCCATGAAGTCCAGCAGTTCCTCGGGTTGGTAGGCTACTACAGAAGATTTATCAAAGACTTCACCAAGATAGCCACACCACTACAAGACCTGTTAGTGGGCCAATCCAAGAAAACCAAAGGTAAGAATACCCCATTTGACTGGGACGACGGGCTGGAGAGATCTTTCACTCGATTGAAGTTGGCTCTCACGGGAGATGAGGTACTGGCTTACCCCAAATATGACCAACCGTTTGTGCTGTACACGGACGCCTGCAACATGGTACTGGGAGCCATGTTGTCCCAGGTACAGAAAGGCAAAGAAAGGGTAGTTGCCTACGCAAGAAGGAAACTTCGCCCCACCAAAAGAAACCCCGAGAACTACAGTTCCTTTAAGCTGGAGTTCCTCGCCATCATCTGGGCGTTGACAGAGAGGTTCAAGCACTACCTGGCCTCGGCAAGATTCACCGCTTACACGGACAACAATCCGCTGACACACCTGGAGACAGCAAAATTAAATGCTTTGGAGCAGCGATGGATGACCCGGTTGTCCAATTATGAGTTCACCATCAAGTACCGTGCAGGGCACAAGAATGCGAATGCCGATGCTTTGTCCAGGATGCCCAACTTGCCAGAGATGGGAGAAGATTCAGAAACACTCGAAGAAATAGAGTTGCCAGCTTTCCATCGCCCCAGGACAACTCAGTATTCCCATTATGTGAGGAACAGGCGCAGGAACAAGCAAAAAGCCACACTGAACCCATTGCCCCACCATGGGTGGGCAGAGACACAGGACAGTGACCCCACTGTCCATCTGATTAAGGAGCTGCTGACGCAAACCAATTCGCACTTTGGTCCAGATGCTCCACAAGAGACTCAAAAGCTATGGAAAGAGAAAGGCAAACTTTATGTACGATGGTAAGCTGTGTCGGAGGAGTATTGACTCACGCACTCACAAGCTGGTCTGGCAGATAGTGGTTCCAAGACCAGATGCGCCGATGGTTCTGGAAGCGTACCACGATGGAGCATGACACTTCGGATGGAAGAAGTTGGAGATCCTGTTACGTGGAAGGTTTTACTGGATTGGCATGAGAAAAGCCATCGAAAAGTGGTGCCGAGAGTGTGGCTGATGTAACCTGCGCAGAAAAAAACGTGACAGCCAGAGGGCTCCCCTACAGCCCATAGTCACAAAACAGCCACTTGAACTAGTGGCCTTAGACAACGTGAAGCTAACTCCAAGCTGGTCAGGCTATGTATACGCTTTGACTATTGTGGACCATTACTACAGATTCCTGGTAGTAGTACCTGTCAAGGACCAAACAGCAAAGACGGCAGCCAAAGCCTTCCAACAGCACTTCTGTAGACCACATAGATATCCAGAGAAGGTACTCACGGATCAAGGCCCAGCCTTTGAAGCGGAAGTGTTTCAAGAATTCTGCAACCTGTACGGATGCAAGAAAATCAGAACACCGTACCACCCACAAACCAACAGAATGTGTGAAAAGATGAACCAAGTAGTGATTGACCTACTGAAGACTTTGCCTTTACATGAAAGAAACTTATGGCCAGAGAAGTTACCAGACTTGGTAGATTTGTACAACCACATTCCAGTGAATTCCATCAACTGCACTCCAGCATACCTGATGAGAGGAAGGTCCAGCAAACTACCAGTTGATCTAGACATGGGAGTCCTTACCCCAGAAAATACTTCACTTGATACAGATTAAGATACTGAGAGTCAACAAAAGTACCGCCAAGTACAAGAGTGCATCGAAAAAAGCAAGCAAGACAAAAACAAGAGAGAGACTATAACCAACGTGCCCCTGCAATTCCCTTGTCACCAGGTGAACAAGTGCTCAAATGTAAAAGAGGACTGCACAAACTTGATGATCAGTGGGAAGCAGAACCGTATACTATCCTACCTTCAAACTTCGACAACACAAACGTATGCCTTATAAGTAAAGATGGAGGAGAAACTTCAACTGCAGTATCCAGAGATCACCTTAAAGTATGCCCTGACAAACTGAGAAACCAAGAAAAAGTCCTAAGTACTTCTCAACCAGTGGAGGAAGAAGAAAAGAAAATCCATACTGTTCTTGGAGATTTTCCCCAGTTTTGGACTTAAGTGCGTCAGGCCATAGTGATACCTATCTTGACTTTTCCCCAGCTGGAAATACCATAACAAAATGTAATTCCAGACCATCCTGAACCAGAAGAGACTTTACTCCAGCAGCAAACATCACCCCAGCAGTGGAACCAGAGAATCCACCCTCTGCTATTGGTGAATCTGTCAGACCTATGGTGAATCTAAGATGTAGACGCTTGCCCTTTTGCCAATACAATGCAGGCCTACAAGTAGTTCACACATTAGTGGGTCCACTACAGTAACAGCAGACATGTTAGATCAGGAACTACGTAGGTCTACTCTTAGTACCAAAGGTCAAATCCCAGCTCGTTACAGGGACTAAAAATGTCAATAATTGCTACTACTTGTTTGAATTGCTTGCTTATCTTTGTTACAAGTTTAAAATGGACAATAGGGTAATGGACAGTGAATTACTCAAAAACTGTCTTTGTACATAGTTGGCACCCTCAAGGTGCACCCTGATTCTACCCACATTGCCAGCATGGGTAGGGCCTTGTTTGCTTGTTTCTTCGCAGACCCAAAGCAAAACCGTCTGGTGTGGTGAACCCTGGGTCTGGATACGCCTTGTAGCTCGCCTAAGACCTACGTTGGGGGTTATGATGGGTCCCTCGCATCGGTACTTTCATTTATAAACAAGAACACCCTGGTATAAGACCAGATATACTTTTATAAACTTGTTTTTGCCATGTCCAAAGTCATCAATACCTCCCATAAAGGGAAGCCAGAGTGTTATAATTGTTGAAATGTTTTTCAAAAATGTTTGCACTATTTAATCTGTAAACTGTTATATTCTTTTCCCAGTCCGGGAGTACTGGATTTAACGGGGGGGGGGGGGGGTATAACGCCCCAGGGTCCTGGTTGTCACAGTAACATTGCTTTCCTCACGGGGAGAGTGATGTTACGTTTGGAAGCAATGAAGGACATCTTTTATCAGGTAATCACAATGCATACAACATGTTCACACTCCAGGCCAGAAGGGGAGCTCTAAGCCTAGTTTAGGGTGAACTCCCCAATAAATACATTCTGATCTGGAGGGAAAGAATTCAGAAAGTTACAGACAGAGAAGAGAGCAGACCAACATAGTGTCAGAAGGTCTGAAGGGGCCGTGTAGTCTGAAGTACTACAGCTCCTGGAAAGAGATATACAGAAGGAAAGGACATTGTTCAGTGAGCGTGAAGGAGAGTGATATCAGGGGAGACCAGCTACGGATGAACTATCTCCCTCTGAAGCGTAGATAACCGGTAGCCAGGACACTGAGGTTGTAAGGGACTCTAAGACTTACATCAGAGACCAGCAGGACAGCTGAATTGCAAGTTACTTGTCCTCCACACTCACCTGAAGGCACAGTAACAGAGCCCGGGGCATGATAGAGTCCCTGTAAAAAGGCTCGAGTTACTTGTCATACAGGTATTGTCCTATCCTATATGGCGGACAGAGAGAAGAACTGTGAGGACCTTATCTTAAGCCATAGGCAGTAAGGGACTAAAACACCAACGTGCTAGAGGAAGACTTTTATTTCCACCTGGTAAAGGGGGACTCTGGATTCGCTTCCAAGCCAGCCGGACCCTGCCTGCCCTGTGATCTGGTACCCTGAACTGTGGCTGCCTGAAGTCTTCAGTAAACCAGGTAAAGAGACTGCAAACCTGTGTCCTCGTTCTTTAACTGCACCCTTCACCGTCGTCTTCCATCTATACACCGGGAGCCCTGGGGATATACTTCACCTGTGGGAAGTAATACCATCTAGCTGCCAAAAACTCACCCCAGAGGAACCCTTAAAGCAGCGTCGGTCCCCACTGACCGAATACCACAGGTGGCGTCACGAACATAAACTTTATTCAATTTCCCCTTTTACATGGGCGCCCATGGCCACGGACCGGGTCGCCACTGTGACATCCACCTGTGAACACGGCCCTGGCGGGCAACTCACTGCCACACAGAGCGGTAATATGGTGTATATAGGTGCTGCATAGCATGGTAATATGGTCTGTATAGGTGCCACAAAGCACGGTAATATGGCGTGTATAGAAGCCACACAACGTGGTGATATGGCATGTATAGGTGTCACACAGTGCAGTAACATGGCATGTATAGGTGCCACTCAGTGCCGTATGGTGTGTACAGGTGCCGCACAGCACGGTAATATGATGTGTATAGGCGCCACACAGCACGGTAATATGGCGTGTATAGGTGCTGTACAGCACTGTAATATAGTGTTTATAGGTGTCACACAGCATGGTAATATGACCTGTATAGTTGCCACACAGCATGGTAAAATGGCATGTATAGGCACCACAGTGCGTTAATATGGTGCGTATAGGCGCCACACAGCACGGTAATATGAAGTGTATAGGTGCCACACAGCGCGGTAATATGACGTGTATAGGTGCTCTACAGCACTGTAATATAGTATGTATAGGTGGCATGCAGCGTGGTAATATGACCTGTATAGTTGTCACACAGCACCAGAGGCGTAGCTAAGGTTTTGGTCCAGGGGGGACGAAGCTTCTGAGTGGGCCCCTAACCAGGTAACCTTGATTGCAACTCGGTGACGCGCCCTAATAGAGGAGGAGAACCTCAGCAGATGACTGCGCTGTTATTGAAGATAATCCCTATATAACGACCAACATGGATATTACTGCCATATGGTCAGTGGTAGATACCAGCCCTACAGAACATATAACAGATCACTGCACAGTTACTGATAATGTCTTACCGCTGACGTCCTTTCTGATGGAATTGTTCAATTTTCTCGTCTTTTCCATCTGGCCCAGACCGACATGACAACTTCTTCCAGCCAGTACTCGGCTGCAGAGAATACAACAAAGACACATTTCACTTCTCATATTCCAGCCCCATCACCATCTATTCCCATACTGCACAAACACCTCATCCTACTTATACCCCAATACTGAGCCGCTGCTGCCATATGTGTCCCTATTACTGCCCCTGATACCCCAATACTGAGCCGCTGCTGCCGTATGTGTCCCTAATACTGCACCTGATACCCCAATACTGAGCCGCTGCTGCCGTATGTGACCCTATTACTACCCCTGATACCCTAATACTGAGCCGCTGCTGCAGTATGTGTCCCTATTACTGCTCCTGATACCCCAATACTGAGCCGCTGCTGCCGTATGTGTCCCTATTACAGCTCCTGATACCCCAATACTGAGCCGCTGCTGCCGTATGTGTCCCTATTACTGCACCTGCTGTGTGGTTCTCTGTGCCCTCTAAATTCTAAAGCAACCCTCTATAATATATTAATGCCGGGTGCAAGTGCCCTAGAAAACAGTGCCCATATTTTGCCCCTAGAAAGTAATAATGCTGTTATGATCCGGTGGTAGGATCTCAAAACTGACCTGATACATATAACCAGAATGTTAGGACAAGTTCTGGGGATGTGGAAGCTATACTGACCGCAATCCTGATCCTATCCAACACACTAAAGGCAGCCGTGGAGCGTTACCTAAAAACCTAGACGCCTCTTCACAGCCTGAGAAACTGACTGCCCCTAGAGAGAAAGCAAAGACCTCACTTGCCTCAGAGAAATAACCCCAAAGTTATAGACAGCCCCCCACAAATAATAACGGTGAGTTAAGGGGAAAATACAAACGTAGAAATGAAACAGGTTTAGCAAATGAGGCCCGCTAACACTAGATAGACAGAAAATAGATAGGAATCTGTGCGGTCAGTACAAAAACTGTTGTGATTTTGCTTTTTGCTCCCTCTAGTGGTCATTAGTGATTTGACTCTGGAGCGTCTGTCTTTTTCTATATCCTCACCTGGGCCGTTAGTTCAGGGGCATTGCTATATAAGCTCCCTGGACCTTCAGTTCTATGCCTGGCATCGTTGAAATCAGAGCTAATCTTTTGTGCTCTTGTCCTCTGATCCTGGTTCCTGTTTTTCAAGCTAAGTCTGCTTCTTTGCTTTTTGCTTTTGTTTTGTTTGGTATTTTTGTCCAGCTTGTTCCTATCTGTATCCTGACCTTTGCTGGAAGCTCTAGGGGGCTGGTGTTCTCCCCCCGAACCGTTAGACGGTTCGGGGGTTCTTGAATCTCCAGCGTGGATTTTTATAGGGTTTTTGTTGACCAGATAAGTTATCTTGCTATATTCTGCTATTAGTAAGCTGGCCTCTCTTTGCTGAACCTAGTTCATTTCTGTGTTTGTCATTTCCTCTTACCTCACCGTTATTATTTGTGGGGGGCTTGTATCTTGCTTTGGGGTCCCTTTCTCTGGAGGCAAGAGAGGTCTTTGTTTTCTTCTCCTAGGGGTAGTTAGATTCTCCGGCTGGCGCGAGTCATCTAGCGATCACCGTAGGCATGATCCCCGGCTACTTCTAGTGTTGGCGTTAGGAGTAGCTATTTGGTCAACCCAGTTACCACAGCCCTATGAGCTGGATTTTTGTATCTTGCAGACTTACACGTTCCTCTGAGACCCTGTCCACTGGGGTCATAACAGTATGCCAGGCCAGTATTAAATGTTTAATGCATTGCAGAAGTGGGATTATAAGAAAGAAAATTTTGAGTTTTTTTTTTTTCCTCTCTCATTTTTTTTTTTCTTTTCCCCTTTACCTCAGAGTGGCTTAAGCTTGCTGCAGACATGAATGTCCAGACCTTGATTACAAGTGTGGACCAGCTTGCCGCTCGTGTGCAGGGTATACAAGATTATGTTACCAGAAATCCTAGGTCTGAACCCAAGATTCCGATTCCTGAACTGTTTTCAGGAGACCGATTTAAGTTTAGGAATTTCAGGAATAATTGTAAATTATTTTTGTCCCTGAAACCTTGTTCGTCTGGAGACTCTGCTCAACAAGTAAAAATTGTTATTTCATTCTTACGGGGTGACCCTCAGGATTGGGCTTTTTCGTTGGCGCCAGGAGATCCGGCTTTGGCTGATATTGATGCGTTTTTTCTGGCGCTCGGTTTACTTTATGAGGAACCCAATCTTGAGATTCAGGCAGAGAAAGCCTTGCTGGCTATGTCTCAGGGCCAGGACGAGGCTGAGGTGTATTGCCAAAAATTTCGGAAATGGTCCGTGCTGACACATTGGAACGAGTGTGCACTGGCCGCTAATTTTAGAAATGGCCTTTCTGAGGCCATTAAGAATGTTATGGTGGGTTTTCCCATTCCCACAGGTCTGAATGATACCATGTCCCTGGCTATTCAAATTGACCGGCGGTTGCGGGAGCGCAAAACCGCAAATTCCCTCATGTTGTTGTCTGAACAGACACCTGATGTGATGCAATGTGATAGAAAAACCGCAAATTCCCTCATGGTGTTGTCTGAACGGACACCTGATTTGATGCAATGTGATAGAATCCTGACTAGAAATGAGAGGAAAATTCATAGACGCCGGAATGGCTTGTGCTACTACTGTGGTGATTCTACACATGTTATCTCAGCATGCTCTAAACGTATATCTAAGGTTGTTAGTCCTGTCACCGTTGGTAATTTGCATCCTAAGTTTATTCTGTCTGTAACTTTGATTTGCTCACTGTCATCTTATCCTGTCATGGCGTTTGTAGATTCAGGTGCTGCCCTGAGTCTTATGGATCTCTCATTTGCTAAGCGCTGTGGTTTTATTCTTGAACCATTAGAAAATCCTATCCCTCTTAGGGGTATTGATGCTACGCCATTGGCAGAAAATAAGCCGCAGTATTGGACACAGGTTACCATGTGCATGACTCCTGAACACCGCGAGGTGATACGTTTTCTCGTTCTACATAAAATGCATGATTTGGTTGTTTTGGGGCTGCCATGGTTACAGACCCATAATCCAGTCCTTGACTGGAAGGCTATGTCAGTGTCTAGTTGGGGCTGTCGTGGTATTCATGAGGATTCCCTGCCTGTGTCTATTGCTTCTTCTACGCCTTCGGAAGTTCCGGAGTACTTGTCTGATTATCAGGATGTCTTTAGCGAGTCCAGGTCCAGTGCATTGCCTCCTCATAGGGACTGTGACTGTGCAATAGATTTGATTCCAGGCAGTAAGTTTCCTAAGGGAAGACTGTTTAATCTGTCGATACCTGAACATACCGCTATGCGTTCATATATCAAGGAGTCTCTGGAGAAAGGACACATCCGTCCGTCTTCTTCCCCTCTTGGTGCGGGATTCTTTTTTGTGGCTAAAAAGGACGGATCTTTGAGGCCTTGTATTGACTATCGGCTTTTAAATAAGATCACTGTCAAATTTCAGTATCCTTTGCCGCTGTTGTCTGACTTGTTTGCCCGGATTAAAGGTGCCAAGTGGTTTACCAAGATAGACCTTCGTGGTGCGTACAACCTTGTGCGCATTAAGCAAGGGGATGAATGGAAAACCGCATTCAATACGCCCGAAGGTCATTTTGAGTACTTGGTGATGCCTTTTGGGCTCTCTAATGCCCCTTCAGTTTTTCAGTCCTTTATGCATGACATTTTCCGGAACTATCTGGATAAATTTCTGATCGTTTATCTGGATGATATTCTGGTTTTTTCTGATAATTGGGACTCGCATGTGGAGCAGGTCAGGATGGTCTTTAAAATTTTGCGTGAAAATTCTTTGTTTGTCAAGGGCTCAAAGTGTCTTTTTGGTGTACAGAAGGTTCCCTTTTTGGGGTTCATTTTTTCCCCTTCTGCTGTGGAGATGGACCCAGTCAAGGTCCGAGCTATTCTTGATTGGACTCAGCCCTCGTCAGTTAAGAGTCTTCAGAAGTTCTTGGGTTTCGCTAACTTCTACCGTCGTTTTATCGCTAACTTTTCTAGCATTGTGAAACCTTTGACGGATATGACCAAGAAGGGCTCCGATGTGGTTAATTGGGCTCCTGCTGCCGTGGAGGCTTTCCAGGAGTTGAAACGTCGGTTTACTTCGGCGCCTGTTTTGTGCCAGCCTGATGTCTCGCTTCCCTTTCAAGTTGAGGTGGATGCTTCAGAGATTGGAGCAGGGGCCGTTTTGTCGCAGAGAGGCCCTGGTTGCTCTGTTATGAGACCTTGCGCCTTTTTCTCTAGGAAGTTTTCGCCTGCGGAGCGAAATTATGATGTGGGCAATCGGGAGTTGTTGGCCATGAAATGGGCATTTGAGGAGTGGCGTCATTGGCTCGAGGGTGCTAAGCATCGTGTGGTGGTCTTGACTGATCACAAAAATCTGATGTATCTCGAGTCTGCTAAACGCCTGAATCCTAGACAGGCCCGCTGGTCATTGTTTTTCTCCCGTTTTGACTTTGTTGTCTCGTATTTACCAGGTTCAAAGAATGTGAAGGCCGATGCTCTTTCCAGGAGCTTTGTGCCTGATGCTCCTGGAGTCGCTGAACCTGTTGGTATTCTTAAGGATGGTATTATCTTGTCAGCTATTTCTCCAGATCTGCGACGTGTGTTGCAGAGATTTCAGGCTGATAGGCCTGATTCTTGTCCACCTGACAGACTGTTTGTGCCTGATAAGTGGACCAGCAGAGTCATTTCCGAGGTTCATTCCTCGGTGTTGGCAGGTCACCCAGGAATTTTTGGCACCAGAGATCTGGTGGCCAGATCCTTTTGGTGGCCTTCCTTGTCTAGAGATGTGCGGTCATTTGTACAGTCCTGTGGGACTTGTGCTCGAGCTAAGCCTTGCTGTTCTCGTGCCAGCGGGTTGCTCTTGCCCTTGCCTGTCCCTAAGAGACCTTGGACACATATCTCCATGGATTTCATTTCTGATCTTCCGGTGTCTCAGGGCATGTCTGTTATCTGGGTGATATGTGATCGCTTCTCCAAGATGGTCCATTTGGTTCCTTTGCCTAAGCTGCCTTCCTCTTCCGATCTGGTTCCTGTGTTTTTCCAGAACGTGGTTCGTTTGCACGGCATCCCTGAGAATATTGTGTCAGACAGAGGATCCCAGTTCGTTTCCAGATTCTGGCGATCCTTTTGTAGTAGGATGGGCATTGACTTGTCGTTTTCGTCTGCTTTCCATCCTCAGACTAATGGACAGACGGAGCGAACTAATCAGACTTTGGAGGCTTATTTGAGGTGTTTTGTCTCTGCTGATCAGGACGATTGGGTGACCTTCTTGCCGTTAGCTGAGTTTGCCCTTAATAATCGGGCTAGTTCCGCCACCTTGGTTTCGCCGTTTTTCTGCAACTCTGGTTTCCACCCTCGTTTTTCTTCGGGTCATGTGGAACCTTCTGACTGCCCTGGGGTGGATTCTGTGGTGGATAGGTTGCAGCGGATCTGGAATCTTGTGGTGGACAACTTGAAGTTGTCACAGGAGAGGGCTCAGCGCTTTGCCAACCGCCGCCGCGGTGTGGGTCCCCGACTACGTGTTGGGGATTTGGTGTGGCTTTCTTCCCGCTTTGTTCCTATGAAGGTTTCCTCTCCCAAATTTAAACCTCGTTTTATTGGTCCTTACAAGATATTGGAAATTCTTAATCCTGTATCCTTTCGCCTGGATCTTCCTGTGTCGTTTGCTATCCACAACGTGTTTCATAGGTCCTTGTTGCGGCGGTACGTTGTGCCTGTGGTTCCTTCTGCTGAGCCTCCTGCTCCGGTGTTGGTTGAGGGCGAGTTGGAGTACGTGGTGGAGAAGATCTTGGATTCTCGTCTCTCCAGGCGGAGGCTTCAGTACCTGGTCAAGTGGAAGGGCTATGGTCAGGAAGATAATTCCTGGGTGGTCGCCTCTGATGTTCATGCGGCCGATTTAGTTCGTGCCTTTCACGCCGCTCATCCTGATCGCCCTGGTGGTCGTGGTGAGGGTTCGGTGACCCCTCACTAAGGGGGGGGGTACTGTTGTGATTTTGCTTTTTGCTCCCTCTAGTGGTCATTAGTGATTTGACTCTGGAGCGTCTGTCTTTTTCTATATCCTCACCTGGGCCGTTAGTTCAGGGGCGTTGCTATATAAGCTCCCTGGACCTTCAGTTCTATGCCTGGCATCGTTGAAATCAGAGCTAATCTTTTGTGCTCTTGTCCTCTGATCCTGGTTCCTGTTTTTCAAGCTAAGTCTGCTTCTTTGCTTTTTGCTTTTGTTTTGTTTGGTATTTTTGTCCAGCTTGTTCCTATCTGTATCCTGACCTTTGCTGGAAGCTCTAGGGGGCTGGTGTTCTCCCCCCGGACCGTTAGACGGTTCGGGGGTTCTTGAATCTCCAGCGTGGATTTTTATAGGGTTTTTGTTGACCAGATAAGTTATCTTGCTATATTCTGCTATTAGTAAGCTGGCCTCTCTTTGCTGAACCTAGTTCATTTCTGTGTTTGTCATTTCCTCTTACCTCACCGTTATTATTTGTGGGGGGCTTGTATCTTGCTTTGGGGTCCCTTTCTCTGGAGGCAAGAGAGGTCTTTGTTTTCTTCTCCTAGGGGTAGTTAGATTCTCCGGCTGGCGCGAGTCATCTAGCGATCACCGTAGGCATGATCCCCGGCTACTTCTAGTGTTGGCGTTAGGAGTAGCTATTTTGTCAACCCAGTTACCACAGCCCTATGAGCTGGATTTTTGTATCTTGCAGACTTACACGTTCCTCTGAGACCCTGTCCACTGGGGTCATAACAAAAAACTATCAAAAATAAACCACGCAGAGAATACAAGAACCCCCACACCGACTCACGATGTGAGGGGTGCACTCTGCACCCCAGAACTAACCAGCAAGCAAAAAAATCACATAAAAGCAAGCTGGACTGAACTCATCATATACTGAGAAACGTTTTCAAGGAAATAATGAGCAAAATGAACAAGCAAACTTAGCTTCTCCAGCAGGAGACTGGTCACAAGGAATATTCAGGAGAGCTCAGAATCAGGACTGAATACACCGACAGCAGGCAACAAATGAAGGTCCAGGTGGGTTAAATAGGCCCAGCATAGAAGGAAATGAAGCAGCTGAGCCCAGCCATATCGCTAAAGGCCACCAGAGGGAGCCCAAGAACAAACTCACACAGTACCACTCATGACCACAGGAGGGAGCCCGAGAACGGAATTCACAACATAATGCCCTGTGTGCCCCTTTGATAGCCACAGTAACCCGAGTTCCCCTATAACAATAAGTGCCCACTTTACAGTTAATAAAGTCCCGAGTCTCCCCCTGTACAGCGCCCCTTTACACATCATGATGCTCTCTTATACACAGTATAATGTACCCACACAGTATACTGACTCCTTAGTAGCCCCCAAACTGTTTGATGGCTCCAACAATGTATAATGACCCCACACTGTATTCTCCATACTGTATGATGGCCCCCTAGATAGCCTCCATATACAGTAGTAAAATGCACCAAATAGTCCACAATATAGTATAATGCACTCCCCATAGGCAGACTCTTTAGCATACGGCAGCCCCCATAGGCAGACACTATAATAAGGCAGAACCCCCATAGGAAGACTCTGTAATAAGGTGTCAGACCCTGTAATAAGGCAGCACCCCCATAGTCAGACCCTGTAATAAGGCAGCTCCCATAGTCAGACCCTGTAATAAGGCAGCACCCCTATAGGCAGACCCTGTAATAAGGCAGCACCCCTATAGTCAGACCCTACAATAAGGTAGCCCCCATAGTCAGACCCTGTAATAAGGCAGCCCCCATAGTCAGACCCTGTAATAAGGCAGCAGCACCCATTTAAAAAAAAACAACTCTCTTCTTCCTGGTTCCTGCGCTGCTCCCGCTGATCTCCTGACAGCGGGTGCCGGGCAGTGACGTCATCGCGCCCACTGTCGGTGTCGGCGACATCAGATGCCGACATTGACAGGGGAATTTTGGGAGGAGCGCAGTGCTCCTTCTCCCATCATTGCGATCAGCTGTATCGGCTAAATGCAGATACAGCTGATCTTCCGATGATAGCGGGGGGGGGGGGGGGGGCCCACTGCTGGCACCGGGCTCCCCCGCCTGCTCAGGGGCCCCATAGCGGCAGAGCAGCGAGATCTATTCTCCCTGCTCTGCCGTAGAATGTAACTGTATCGGCGCGGGCAGAGCGCCAATTGTTACAGTAGCATAGCTCCGGGTGGGCCCCCTCAGAGCACCGGGCCCAGGGCGCCCGCACCCTCTGCCCCCCGGGAGCTACGCTGCCACACAGCACGGTACTATAGCGAGTATAAGCACCACACAGTGCGTTAATATGGTGTGTATAGGCGCCACACAGCACGCTAATATGACGTGTATAGGTGCCACACAGTGCGGTATTATGACATGTATAGGTGCTGTACAGCACTGTAATATAGGATGTATAGGTGCCATGTAGCATGGTCAGTAGCGTAGCTACCGGGGGGCAGAGGGTGCGAGCGCCCCGGGCACGGTGCTCTGAGGGTGCCCATCAGGAGCTACGCTACTGTAAATGTATTGGCGCGCTGCCTATACGGGTGCTGCCTTATTACAGGGTCTGACTGTGGGGGGGCTGCCTTATTACAGGGTCTGACTATGGGAGTGCTGCCTTATTACAGGGTCTGACTATGGGGGTGCTGCTTTATTACAGGGTCTAAGGGGGCTGCCTTATTACAGGGTCTGACTATGGGGGGCTGCCTTATTACAGGGTCTGACTATGGGGGGCTGCCTTATTACAGGGTCTGACTATGGGGGTGCTGCCTCATTACAGGGTCTGACTATGGGGGTGCTGCCTCATTACAGGGTCTGACTATGGGGGTGCTGCCTTATTACAGGGTCTGCCGCCTTATTACAGGGTCTGCCTATGGGGGTGCTGCCTTATTACAGGGTCTGCCTATATGGGGGGCTGCCTTATTACAGTGTCTGCCTATGGGGGCTGCCGTATGCTATAGAGTGCCTATGGGGAGTGCATTATACTATATTGTGGACTATTTGGTGCATTATGCTACTGTATATGGAGGCTATCTAGGGGGCCATCATACAGTATGGAGATTACAGTGTGGGGTCATTATACATTGTTGGAGCCATCAGTTTGGGGGCTACTAAGGAGTCAGTATACTGTGTGGGTGCATTATACTGTGTATAAGAGAGCATTATGCTGTATATAGGGAAGCTGTACAGGGGGAGACTCGGGACTTTATTAAATGTAAAGTGGGCACTTATTGTTATAGGGGAACTCAGGTTACTGTGGCTATCAAAGGGGCACAAAGGGCATTATTACTTTCTAGGGGCAAAATATGGGCACTGTTTTCTAGGGCACTTGCACCTGGCATTACTATATTATAGAGGGTTGCTTTAGAATTTAGAGGGCACAGAGAACCACACAGCAGGTGCAGTAATAGGGACACATACGGCAGCAGCGGCTCAGTATTGGGGTATCAGGTGCAGTAATAGGGACACATACGGCAGCAGCGGCTCAGTATTGGGGTATAAGTAGGATGAGGAGTTTGTGTGTATGGGAATAGATGGTGATTGTATTCTCTGCAGCCGAGTACTGGCTGGAAGAAGTTGTCATGTCAGTCTGGGCCAGATGGAAAAGACGGGAAAAATGAATGATTCCATCAGAAAGGACGTCAAAGGTAAGACATTATCTGTAACTGTGCAGTGATCTGTTATATGTTCTGTAGGGCTGGTACCTACCACTGACCATATGGCGGTAATATCTACGTTGGTCTTTATATAGAGATTATCTTCAGTAATAGCGTGGTCATCTGCTGAGGTTCTCCTCCACTATTAGGGCGCGTCACCGAGTTGTAATCAAGGTTACCTGGTTAGGGGCCCACTCAGAAGCTTCGCCCCCCCCCGGACCAAAACCTTAGCCACGCCTCTGAGCGTGGTAATATGACCTGTATAGTTGTCACACAGCACGGTAATATGGCGTGTATAGGCACCACACAGTGCGTTAATATGACGTGTATACAGGGCTGGACTGGCCATCTGGCAAATGCCAGATGGGCCTGTCTGGTCATGGACTGCCTTGTCTGCTACGTTATTAACAGAATCGGTGTTCTCAAGACACCCATACTGTTAAGAGGTGTGATGGAGCACAAAGTTGATGACTCCGTCACTTACCATAGCAGGCCAATGGGTATCATTAGAAATATTGGTCTTGTAGAAAATCTTCCTTTCCTCCATCCAGGGTAATATTATTAGTAATATATCCCATCTGGTTCATGGGGACGGGGACAACATGGGCCTGTGTGATTACAATTGCCAGGGCTGAATTTCAGCCCCAGTCCGTACCTGCGTGTATAGGTGCCACACAGTGCGGTAATATGACGTGTATAGGTGCTGTACAGCGCGGTAATATAAGATGTATAGGTGCCATGCAGCGTGGTAATATGGCGTGTATAGGTGCCACACAGCACGGTAATATGACGTGTATAGTTGCCACACAGCACGGTAACATGGCGTGTATAGGTGCCAAACAATGCGTTAATATGGCGTGTATACCTGCTATACAGCACTGTGGCACATGCCTGAGTACCACACTCAGTCAACAGCACAAGGGTCAGGTTCGATCGAGATTACACAATTAACACATAAGATGTATAGGTGCCACACAGCGCGGTAATATGACGTTTATAGGTGCTGTACAGCACTGTAATAAAAGATGTACAGGTGCCATGCAGCGTGGTAATTCTGAGTACAGATAATTTAGTATATATCACCTGCAGTCCTATGTAACACCACAGACAGACATAGCGTTTCAGAGTAAGACTATGTTCACATGCAGCATTTTTTTTCAGTAGCCAAAACCTTTTCTATTAGCAGTAAAAATGTTGCATTCAAAACACCTGTTTTTCAGCTTGTTTTGTGGTGTTCTTCACACTTTTTTCAGCTTTTTTTTGGAGTGAGGATGTTTGCTTTGTCTACAGTATGTTTAAGACCACATTCATACGATCAGTATTTGGTCAGTATTTCACATCAGTATGTGTAAGCCAAAACCAGGAGGGTGAGAAATACAGAAGTAGTGAAGTGTTTCTCAGGGTATGTGCACACGCTGCGGATTTTGCTGTGGATCTGCAGCAGTTTTCCATGCGTTGTACAGTACCATGTAAACGTATGGAAAACAAAATCCGCAGTACACATGCTGCGGAAAATACCGCGTGGAAACGCTGTGTTGTATTTTCTGCAGCATGTCAATTGTTTGTGCGGATTCCGCAGTGGTTTACACCTGCTCCATAATAGAAATCCGCAGGGGTAAAAATGCTGTTGAAAACAGCACGAAAACCGCACATAAAACCGCGGTAATTCCACGATAAATCCGAGGTAAATCTGCTGGTAAAATCCAGGGCGTTTTACCTGTAGATTTTTAGGAATCTGTGTGGAAAAATCCGCAGCAGATTCCGCAACGTGTGCACATAGCCTCATTGTTCCACTGCTGTTTCTGCATTACAAATACTGATGTGAAATACAGAACATGTGAACGAGACTTAATAATTGCTTTCTACGGGTGAAAACACACTGAAAGAAGTGACACGCTACAGATTTAAAAAGAAAAAAAAAAGAGGAACCTTTGCTTTGGCTGCAAAAAAAAAATGCACCAAAAACGCTGATTCCTATGCACACCTGTACTATATGTGTATAGTTTACCCTTATTATTTCACATGGGAATTCATTTATTTCTATATAATAAATACCCTGATTCAGCAGACAATATTCCTGCCTTGTGTCATCCAGACAGTAGTGACAGCAGGTCGCCCTGTCAGATTACAAGCAGTGATTTAGTGACTGGTCAGAGCCTATGCTGATGGCTGCTGTATGTGACTGTGAAACCTGATCCTACAGCAAACAGCACAGAGCTCCAGACCACATGAGTAAATCACTGCACTGAGGGGGTCTCAAGGGGGGTTTGGGAGAGACGCTCTGGGACAATGCACAGCATTATTCACGGCTGAACACCCTCTGGGCACTTCATACAGGGGCTGCAGAGGCAGGGGGCCCCCTTTGTAGGCGGGGGCCCCAGGCGTCTGCCTGGTCTGCCTGTGCCAAACGCCGGCCCTGGGTTCCACACAGCGCGGTAATATGACGTGTATAGGTGCCACACAGCGCAGTAATATGACGTGTATAGGTGCTGTACAGCACTGTAATAAAAGATGTACAGGTGCCATGCAGTGTGGTAATATGACCTGTTATAGTTGTCACTCAGCACGGTAATATGGCGTGTATAGGTGCTGTACAGCACTGTAGATGTATAGGTGCCATGCAGCACGGTAATATGACGTGTATAGGTGCTGTATAGCGCGGTAATATAAGATGTATAGGTGCCATGCAGCGTGGTAATATGACATGTATAGTTGCCACACAGCACGGTAATATGACGTGTATAGTTGCCACACAGCACGGTAATATGGCGTGTATAGGTGCCAAACAATGCGTTAATATGGCGTGTATAGGTGCCACACAGCACGGTAATATGACATGTATAGGTGCTGTATAGCGCGGTAATATAAGATGTATAGGTGCCATACAGCGTGGTAATATGGAGTGTATAGTTGTCACTCAGCACGGTAATATGGCGTGTATAGGTGCTGTATAGCGCGGTAATATAAGATGTATAGGTGCCATGCAGCACGGTAATATGACATGTATAGTTGCCACACAGCACGGTAACATGGTGTGTATAGGTGCTGTATAGCGCGGTAATATGGCGTGTATAGGTGCCACACAGCGTGGTAATATGGCGTGTATAGTTGTCACTCAGCACGGTAATATGGCGTGTATAGGTGCTGTATAGCGCGGTAATATAAGATGTATAGGTGCCATACAGCGTGGTAATATGGCGTGTATAGTTGTCACTCAGCACGGTAATATGGCGTGTATAGGTGCTGTATAGCGCGGTAATATAAGATGTATAGGTGCCATGCAGCACGGTAATATGACGTGTATAGTTGCCACACAGCACGGTAACATGGCGTGTATAGGTGCTGTATAGCGCGGTAATATAAGATGTATAGGTGCCATACAGCGTGGTAATATGGCGTGTATAGTTGTCACTCAGCACGGTAATATGGCGTGTATAGGTGCTGTATAGCGCGGTAATATAAGATGTATAGGTGCCATACAGCGTGGTAATATGGCGTGTATAGGTGCCACACAGCACGGTAATATGGCGTGTATAGGTGCTGTATAGCGCGGTAATATAAGATGTATAGGTGCCATACAGCGTGGTAATATGGCGTGTATAGGTGCCACACAGCACGGTAATATGGCGTGTATAGGTGCTGTATAGCGCGGTAATATAAGATGTATAGGTGCCATGCAGCGTGGTAATATGGCGTGTATAGTTGTCACTCAGCACGGTAATATGGCGTGTATAGGTGCTGTATAGCGCGGTAATATAAGATCTATAGGTGCCATACAGCGTGGTAATATGGCGTGTATAGTTGTCACTCAGCACGGTAATATGGCGTGTATAGGTGCTGTATAGCGCGGTAATATAAGATGTATAGGTGCCATGCAGCACGGTAATATGACGTGTATAGTTGCCACACAGCACGGTAACATGGCGTGTATAGGTGCTGTATAGCGCGGTAATATGGCGTGTATAGGTGCCACACAGCGTGGTAATATGGCGTGTATAGTTGTCACTCAGCACGGTAATATGGCGTGTATAGGTGCTGTATAGCGCGGTAATATAAGATGTATAGGTGCCATACAGCGTGGTAATATGGCGTGTATAGTTGTCACTCAGCACGGTAATATGGCGTGTATAGGTGCTGTATAGCGCGGTAATATAAGATGTATAGGTGCCATGCAGCGTGGTAATATGGCGTGTATAGGTGCCACACAGCACGGTAATATGACGTGTATAGTTGCCACACAGCACGGTAACATGGCGTGTATAGGTGCCAAACAATGCGTTAATATGGCGTGTATACCTGCTATACAGCACTGTGGCACATGCCTGAGTACCACACTCAGTCAACAGCACAAGGGTCAGGTTCGCTCGAGATTACACAATTAACACATAAGATGTATAGGTGCCATGCAGCACGGTAATATGACGTGTATAGGTGCTGTATAGCGCGGTAATATAAGATGTATAGGTGCCATGCAGCGTGGTAATATGACGTGTATAGTTGCCACACAGCACGGTAATATGACGTGTATAGTTGCCACACAGCACGATAATATGGCGTGTATAGGTGCCAAACAATGCGTTAATATGGCGTGTATAGGTGCCACACAGTGCGGTAATATGACATGTATAGGTGCTGTATAGCGCGGTAATATAAGATGTATAGGTGCCATACAGCGTGGTAATATGGCATGTATAGTTGTCACAGCACGGTAATATGGCGTGTATAGGTGCTGTATAGCGCGGTAATATAAGATGTATAGGTGCCATGCAGCACGGTAATATGACATGTATAGTTGCCACACAGCACGGTAACATGGCGTGTATAGGTGCTGTATAGCGCGGTAATAAGATGTATAGGTGCCATACAGCGTGGTAATATGGCGTGTATAGTTGTCACTCAGCACGGTAATATGGCGTGTATAGGTGCTGTATAGCGCGGTAATATAAGATGTATAGGTGCCATACAGCGTGGTAATATGGCGTGTATAGGTGCCACACAGCACGGTAATATGGCGTGTATAGGTGCTGTATAGCGCGGTAATATAAGATGTATAGGTGCCATACAGTGTGGTAATATGGCGTGTATAGGTGCCACACAGCACGGTAATATGGCGTGTATAGGTGCTGTATAGCGCGGTAATAAAAGATGTATAGGTGCCATGCAGCGTGGTAATATGGCGTGTATAGTTGTCACTCAGCACGGTAATATGGCGTGTATAGGTGCTGTATAGCGCGGTAATATAAGATGTATAGGTGCCATACAGCGTGGTAATATGGCGTGTATAGTTGTCACTCAGCACGGTAATATGGCGTGTATAGGTGCTGTATAGCGCGGTAATATAAGATGTATAGGTGCCATGCAGCACGGTAATATGACGTGTATAGTTGCCACACAGCACGGTAACATGGCGTGTATAGGTGCTGTATAGCGCGGTAATATAAGATGTATAGGTGCCATGCAGCGTGGTAATATGGCGTGTATAGTTGTCACTCAGCACGGTAATATGGCGTGTATAGGTGCTGTATAGCGCGGTAATATAAGATCTATAGGTGCCATACAGCGTGGTAATATGACGTGTATAGTTGCCACTCAGCACGGTAACATGGCGTGTATAGGTGCTGTATAGCGCGGTAATATAAGATGTATAGGTGCCATGCAGCACGGTAATATGACGTGTATAGTTGCCACACAGCACGGTAACATGGCGTGTATAGGTGCTGTATAGCGCGGTAATATAAGATGTATAGGTGCCATGCAGCGTGGTAATATGGCGTGTATAGTTGTCACTCAGCACGGTAATATGGCGTGTATAGGTGCTGTATAGCGCGGTAATATAAGATCTATAGGTGCCATACAGCGTGGTAATATGACGTGTATAGTTGCCACTCAGCATGGTAACATGGCGTGTATAGGTGCCAAACAATGCGTTAATATGGCGTGTATACCTGCTATACAGCACTGTGTGGCACATGCCTGACTACCACACTCAGTCAACAGCACAAGGGTCAGGTTCGATCGAGATTACACAATTAACACACAAGACGTAAAACCACGTGACCCCAGGCGGTAACACGTGTGTATTGTTTTGGTGCGTGTCTGAGGTTCCGGCCGGACTTGAGAGAGCAGCAGTTTGCGCATGCGCGCTCTTGTCAGCTGGGAAGGAGGCGGAATAATGCGAGGACTGGTGTGTGGGGAGCGGCGCAGGTCCGTGTCCCTCTGATCCCCTGGCATTTCCCGGTCTGGCAGCCAAGCGCTCATCCTGACGGCGCAGCGTCCAGTGGCCGCCGACATTGACTGCTGATTCCAACATGTCGCAGACCGCGATGTCTGAAACGTACGGTATGGAGGCGGGGCCTGGGGCTGAGGGCCGGTGCTAGGTGTAGTGCGGCCGGTGCAGGGAGTGGGAGAAGCCATGGAGGCAGACAGGCAGCACTCTGCTAGGAAGGTCCCTATGTGTGGAATTGGTGCAATGTTCCCGGACGGCCCGGGGAGCAAGATTTCATTGGCAGTTAGTTTCACTCTAAGTGTAAATAATAGGATCATAAACCAACAAGTAACCATTGAGTGTCCGTGGCAAAACACGCTGACATGTGCATTTTTTTTTTTTGTTGTTGTTATCAACAGTACGGGCCTCGAAACGTCTGTTTTTTTGCTGGGGTTTTTTTTGTATGGAATTAAAAGGGAAAAAAAAATTCCCAAGCTTTTCCCATCAATTACAGACTGCACTTGGATGGCGCACACATGGCATCTGAGTGCTTACTTTTTCATGTTCACTTGAATGGGCAACTTTGATCTTGAAATGAGATAAAAATACGATGTTTCTCTGCTTTTTGTGGGGGGGGTTTTGCGGACCATCAGTCAGCAGAAAAACTGTTGTGAAAATAAACAATTGAAGTTGATTTTCCCGTATTTTGTCCATTAACCACTTAACGACCGCCGATACACCTTAGAACAGCAGCAGTTAAGGGTACTTATTCTGGCGCTGAGAAATAAGGATATAGCGCCCTCTAACATCAGAAAATCTCCGGGGTCTCGGCTAACGGGGGTAGCTAAGACCCTGGAGAACATGATCAGGGCTGGTTTTTAAAGTCCCCTGTTACATGATCGGCGTTATTCACCTATGGCAATAACAAAACAAAAAAAAAAAGTTTGATTTAAAATTAATTTCTCTCTCTTCTGATCTGACCTAGCATATCAGAGAAAAGAGAAATGGGGTCCCCTGATACCTCCGCCATCCCTGCGCACTCTTGATCTGTCCCCCGGCGCTTTGCGTCATCTTCCTGGGAAAAAATGGCGGCCACATGCACAGTGCGCCGGCCGAGATCTGCCGGCCTGTACTCGGCAACCAGAGGGAATTTTTCCTATTGGTTCCTTTTGATCAGTGTGATTGACTCCATCACAGTGATCAAAATTAAAAAAAAAAAAATAGTAAATCAAGTCCCCCTTTGTCACCAACTTTGTTAGAAAAAAAAAATCTAAAATAAAAAGATTGTAATTTTTTTTTTTCCATTGGTTGGGGTTAGGGTTGGAGTTAGAGTAGGGTTTTTTCAAAAGTGAAAAAACAAACAAACAATATGACGGTTAGTTTTGAGCACACTTGCTCGCTATTCGAGTTTGCATCGGGCAGTCAGGTATGCATGGAGTACCGCCGATTCCCGTATGTTTTTTTTGGGTGTCCAGCAGCTGCAAAACATGCAAAGCAGGGACTTGAGCATGTCACTTGAGCACCCACAATATTTGGTGGATACCCGAGCACCCGATGCAAACTGGAGTAGCGAGCACTTGCACTCAAGACTAATGATGACATATTCAATTTGACAACTTCATTTTTATTCTTTGCTTATATAGCTCTAGCATATTCCGCTGTCATCAAATCCTGTGTCTTACCTGTGGGTTAAAAATGCTCACTATACCCCTGGATAAAATCCTTGAGGGGTTTACTTTCCAAAATGGTGTCACTTGTGGGGGGGGTTCCAATGTTTAGGCACATCAGGGGCTCTCGAAACGCGACATGGCGTCCGATCTCAATTCCAGCCAATTTTGCATTCAAAAAGTCAAATGGCGCTCCTTCCCTTCCGAGCTCTGCCATGCGCCCAAACAGTGGTTTACCCCCACATACTTGGTGTCGATGTACAACACATTTTGGGGTCCATTTTCTCCTGTTACCCTTGGGAAAATAAAAAAGTTTGGATCTAAGGTACATTTTTTTGTGGAAAAAACAGTTAAATGTTTGTTTTTTCCTTCCGCATTGCTTTAGTTCTCGTGAAGCAAATGAAGGGTTAATAAACTTTTTTTTCATGTGGTTTTGAACACTTTGAGGGGTGCTGATTTTATAACGGTGTCACTTTTGGGAAAAAAAAATTGGTTTTGTGAATTTTGTTGGAAAAATGAGAAATCGCTGATCATCTTTTAACCCTTATAACTTCCTGACAAAAAACAAAATTGTTTCAAAAACTCTGCTTATGTAAAGTTAGATATGTGGGAAATGTTATTTTTTTAACTATTTTGTGATTTTGTGACATAACTCTGATTTAAGGGCACAAAAATTAAATGTTTGAAAATTGCAATATTTTCCAAATTTTTGCCAATTTTTTTTTTTCATAAATAAGCGAAAGTCATATCGAATACATTTTATCACTAACATGAAGTACAATATGTCAGGAAAAAAGTTTCATAATCAGTGGAATCCGGTGAAGTGTTCCAGAGCTATAACTTCATAAAGCGACAGTGATAAAAATTGTCCTGTCATTAACCCCTTAAACCCCGGAGCTTTTTTCGGTTTTGCAGTTTTGTTTTTCGCTCCCCTCCTTCCCAGAGCCATAACTTTTTTATTTTTCCGTCAGTATGGGCATGTGAGGGCTTATTTTTTGCAGGACGAGTTGTACTTTTGAACAACACCATTGGTTTTACCATGTTGTGTACTAGAAAACGGGAAAGAAATTCCAAGTGTGGTGAAATTGCAAAAAAGAGTGCAATCCCACACTTGTTTTTTGTTTGGCTTTTTTGCTAGGTTCACTAAATGCTAAAACTGACCTGCCATTATGATTCTCCCGGTTATTATGAGATCATAAGTTCATAAATAACAGCCGCATACAAACTTTGGATTTTTTCAAATGCAAAAAGGGGGATAATTTATTGTATTCACCACAGTAGCATAGCAATGTTGAGGTAAAGCAATGTTGAGGTAACGTTTCGGCCCCGTAGTAGGCCTTTGTCAAACCTCACTTGCTGTAGAAATAATAGATGACGTGAAGGGCCCCGCAGTAAAGGGACACAAGTAAAGCAATTGGCTTTATGCGAAGTAAGCTAGGGTCTGAGAATGGGACGCGATCCCAGTCCGAGCTGCGGGTGCGGGGTGTTGGAATCCCTGTGGTGATGTGTCACCCGCCGCTATTGCGGGCACATGTCAGCTGTACAAAACAGCTGATATGTCCCGGCTTTGATGCAGGCTCACCGCCGGAGCCCACATCAAAGCAGGGGATCTGCCATCGGATGTACTATTCTGTCCGATGGCAGAAAGGGGATAAGGTCAAAATTGGCTCTGTCACTAAGGGGTTAAATAACTGACAGAACCTATAATACAAAAATTGCTGGGTGAATGAGCCCCGAGGGTGTGTACACAACGTCTATTTCAGGTGCGTCCTTCCTGGAACCTGCTTGAAAAAGCTCTAGAAAAAGTGAACACAGCAATGTAAAAACTAACTTTCTGGGCAAAGGAGTCTGTTGTTACTTCTATTAACTACCGTATTTTTTGGATTATAAGACGCACTTTTATGATCCCCAAAATTAGGCCGGGGTCACACTAGTGAGAAATACACGCGAGTGCTATGCGATTAAAAATCGCATAGCACTCAGACCAATGTTAATCTATGGGGCAGCTCCTATCATCCATTGTTTTCTCGGCCGTATTATACGTGCGAGAGAAATCGCAGCATGCTGCGATTTGCACCATGTATCGGCTGAGAATCGCCAATGAAAGTCTATGGGTGCGAGAAATATGGGGTAATAAGAGGTTAATGTCACCTTACTATTGTGACATTAAGCCTAGTTAATAATGGAGGTGTCAATAAGACACCTATACTTTATTAATCCAATAGTCTGAAAGGGTTAAAAATACACACACATTAAGAATAAAGTATTTTAATTAAATAATGAAACACACAGGTTTAACATTTTTATTGCACTCTCAATCCAAGCGAAGTCCTCGTTCTGTAAAAAATTCCAAAATAAATAAGCAACAATATCCCATACCTGTCCGCTGTACAGTTAAGTCCCACGCAGTAATCCATATCTGGGGGCATTTACATTTTACAGTCGGGAGCGCTGCTAATGCGACTTCTCCCGGCTGTAAACGACTGGGGAATGGGAATGAAATGCAGGGAGTGGCGTTTCGGTGACTAGTGGTGACGTCGCCAAAGCTGCGCCCCCTGGTGGCATGAACTCAAATGAACTCTTTAGCTTGGGAAAATCAGCTGGCATTTTCCCAGGCTGAAGAGTATATGGATTACTGCGTGGGACTTAACTGTACGGCGGATATATCTATTCATCTAGCTATAGATATACCTGTCCCTCTAGCTCAGGACCCGGCAGTGCTGCCGGCACTCGGGACCGGAACGTTCAGCTACATAGAAATAAATGCAGCCGCACACTCTGGTCCCGAGTGGCAGTGGCGGGTATTGATGCGAGAGACTAGTGCGAGTTTGACACCGGCCTTAAACGCAATATCTGTTTAATTTCTAGAAGAAAAAAAAATTAAAAAAAGAGCTCCCGCACAATTTTCTGCACCAGAGAGGGAAAGCCAGCGACTAGGGGCTGATGTTTATAGCCTGGGAAGGGGTTAATACCATGGATCTTTTTTTTCTTTTTTTTTTTTTTAACTCAAATAGTTTAAGTATAAAATTTCAATAAAATATTTGACATTAATACATGTATTTTCACATTTTCCCCAACATTAACCCTCCCTTACCCACCCCTCCCCCCTCCTTCCCAATTAGACAGCTCACGCTCTTCTCTTATGTCCTAAGATCATACTCCAACTGCACCTGGGAAAAGGGTTTCAACTCCCACCGCTCTAAAATCTGACAGACATATCAAATCCCCATAGCTTGCCATTCTGATATATATCCCATTGCCAAAAACTCCGGTAGATTATTAAGCCACAGCCTAGAAAACCTGGTAAGACAGGTAACCCCACAAATTTGTTTAACTCTCCCCCATATTTTAAATACCATGGATCTTCCCAGGCTATGAATATCAGCCTGTAGCTGTATACATAGCCTTAACTGGCTATTAAAATAGGGGACCCCCCCTCCAAAAAAAGACGTGGGGTCCCCTTATAATTAATAGCCAGAAAAGGCTATGCAGTCAGCTGCAGGCTGATATTCATAGCCTAGAGTGGGGCCATGGATATTGGGGTATTAAGGGGTTAATGTCACTTTGATTGTAAGGTGACATTAAGCCTGGTTAGTAATGGAGAGGCGCCAATAAGACCCCTATCCATTACTAATTCTGTAGTAGTGAAAGAGTTAAATAAAGACACAGCCAGAAAAAAAGTATTTTAATATTCTTAATTTCACCATAATTACAACCACGCCTAATTCCCCGAACCCATCGATCACCTGCAAAAAATAAAAAATAAACCAACAGTATACTCCCTGGTCCGACGCAGTCCAATTAATAACAAGTGTCCCACGATGATCTCCCCTATAGAATAGTGACATCGGGTGATATCACTGCTCTATAGGCCTCCCACGATGCGCTCACAGGAGATAATGGCTCCTGCAGTGCATCGCTGAAGAGGTTACCTGAGTTCAGGCTCTCTTTACTGCAATGCTGCTTGGGAATTTTCCCACACAGCGCTGCCGGTGAGAGAGTGAACTCGGGTAACCTCTCTCCCTGCAGCAGCGTAGGGATGCATTGTGGAGGATTACCTCCGCCTGTTAGTTCATCGCGGAGGCCCTGTAGAGCATGGATATCACCCAATGTCACTCTTCTACACGGGAGATTGTTGTGGGACACTTGTTATTAACTGGACTATGGCGGAAAGGTAAGTATAGGTTGGTTTATTATGTGATTTTTTTCCAGAGGATCAAGGGCTTCGGAGACTAGGTGATTGGTGAGTATGTACTGTACGTTGTATGTTATGTGTATGTACTGTATGTGTATGTGTTTTGTTTTTATTTTTACACTTGAAGACAGTAGCCGGATGATGGGACTACTGCTGTCCCATCATCCCGCTACCTGTCACTGTAGCAGGCATAGCCGGATGGGACTGGTAGTTCCATCGAAAGATGCCTGGCTACACACAGACCCGCACACATATACAGCCACACGCACACAGCCCCGCACATCTCCGCACACACACACAGACACACACAGCCCCGCAGACACACACAAACACCCGTACACACAGTATCTGCCCACACTCCTCCCACACACTCCCCCTCCCGACCTGCAGCGTTTCTCGCAGGCACATCCTCAGCAAATCCGCAGATCTCTTTAAAACCTGTGGTTTTGCTGCCGATTGGCCTGACACAATGGAAGTCAGTGGGTGCAGAAACGCTGCAGATCCGCAAAAAAGAATTGACATGCTGCAAAAAAAAAGCTGCAATTCCACGCATTTTTTTTCCGCAGCATGTGCACACCAAATGTCAATTTCACATTGACTAACATTGCGCTAACATTGCTTGTGCACTACACTGCGGATTTGATGCAATTCCGTGCTTCCAAAAACGCTGCGGATCCGCATCTAAATCTGCAATGTGTGCATATAGCCGTAAGTATTTTCTGCAGAATTTTTGGCACCATTTCTGCATCTCTTGGCAGGAAAAACACAGCTGCAATAATGACTGTTTTTGCGGTCTTTTTTACTTGCATTTTTGGTGCAGATTTTTCCCCACTTATTAGGGTATGTGCACACATTGCAGATTTCCTGCTGATCCGCAGCGTTTTTTCCTGCAGATCTGCAAGTGATTTACAGTACAATGTAAATCAATGGGAAAAAAAGCTGTGCTAATGGTGCTGAAAAATCCGCACGGAAAACGCAGCAGATTAAAAAAAAACCATGTCAATTCTTTTGCGGATCTGCAGCGTTTCTGCACCCATTCCATAATAGAAATCCACAGGGGTAAAAAGAGTATGAAATCCTTACAGAATCCACAGCAGATCTGCAGAAAAAAACGCACAAAATTCCCCAAAAACACAGATTTTGACCTGCATTTTCTGCCAAGAAATGCAGAATCTGCACAGAAAATTCCACAATCAAATCCGCAACATGTGCATATAACCTTAGTATGGGTGAAATCTGTAGCAAAAATGCTGAAAGAATTGCCATCCTGTAAATCTGCACCAAATCTGCAAAGTGTGCATGAGACTTCAGGATTCTCATTAACTTTGACGTCTGAAAAACCTTCTCTTTTTGTGATAAATCTGCACTGAAAAAAAAAACACGCAGCAAAAACGCAAAGTGTGCTCACCGCTTAGTGGTGCATTTACACCTAGCTGTCATGCCGCACGGCTCAGACCCACGCTGCAAATACCTCTTGGTCAGTAAATGCATGAGAACTGTGGTCAATTTCAATAACACGATTTGGTCTTCTCCACCACGTACCAATAACTGCAGCACATCCGTATGTGAATATGCCACTATAAATTACTGAAGTATACTCCAAAGTCAGAACCCGATTGTGTCTATAAAAGAGCTTACTGCCGGGATCCTGACCTTGTTCTGCTTTGTCATTCAGATGTAGGCCTCAGTCGTCCTCATATTTTGGTCAGTATGTTGCATCAGTATTTGTAAGCCAAAACCAGGAATGAAACATGGCGAAAAATGATAGTGGAAAGATTTGCACCTTTTCTTTGGCGCTTCTCCTGACTTTGGGTTACAAATACTGATATATACTGTAAGTGTGGATTCGAGTCACTTTTCATATTCTGCAGCCTCATTCATAGTTCATCCTATATATTTTCTATGGTTATGATTCATTCTTTGATGAAAGGATGAAAAATAACAATCCGATACTGAAGTGTTGGTGAGTTTCACATGAACTCAATGGCACCTAAACGGCTCTGAATTACATGTGTACTACAGATAGTATTGTATCAGTATTACAAGTCTGCCACTTTCAAAACTGATCCATATTTCAAAATGGGGATAACTAGATCTTTCTCCTATTAAAGGGTTATTCCCATCTTAATGAATATTGTTGGATAGCAATGGTAAATACAACCAATTCTGCAATTTACAGCTTGTTTAAATTTGCAGCCTTTCTTGAGCTATTAAAACTTTTGTTTACATCTGGTTGCCTGGGAGACTGACCACCAAAGCTACCTAGTTTATAAACACTGTGCTAAAGCTGGCTGGGATTAGGAGGTAACAATGCACTCTACTGACCCTGGCCAGCTTCAAAACAGTACTCACAAGCTCAATAAAAATGAGTCTGTAAGCCCTACGCATGTTCTACGTCTAGCTGCAGTGGTCGGTCCCCAAGGCAACAAGCTGCTCACAAAAGAAAAGCGTTGATCTCTCCAGAATAGGTGAAAAATTTGATAAGCAGTACATTACAAAATTCCTTTTACTTGCAAGCGCTATCCAATAATATTACCTTTTAGATTTGCATAAGCCTTTTGGGTTTTTTTAATGATGAAACAGGAGATTGGTTGTGAATTTGTCATAAAGGTATTAAATGCTGAGCAGTTGTAATTGGCAGGAAGGTTCATAGTCCATGGCCTTATGGTAGATGAAGGTTACGCTGGCCGCACGGTAGATCTAATAAAGACTCGCTTCAGAGGGAAACATGAGCTCGAAATAGGCTTTATTCCTGTCATACTAGATTGTTAGTATATCTGTAGTGCTGGGCCGGTAACACCATTTAACATTTGTATAATCTGATTTGTCTATATTCCAGGAGAGGGAAAGATGTCCATAGTACA
The DNA here is from genome assembly GCF_051348905.1 of Ranitomeya variabilis. Taxonomy (NCBI): domain Eukaryota; kingdom Metazoa; phylum Chordata; class Amphibia; order Anura; family Dendrobatidae; genus Ranitomeya; species Ranitomeya variabilis. The sequence goes on from NC_135233.1 coordinate 643,275,793, forward strand.
GGATGGATGGCAGCTAGAAAGTATCTTGTGGCTGCTTCTCCTCTCTGCTAGGTCTGGGGTCTGTCTGACATGCAGGAATAGTCAATAATGACGACAAGAAGGTTATTTTTAATGTTGAGTATTTATTGACCCGCTTTCCCTTTACAGCTTCACTAGTATACCTCCATTAGTCATTTTTATTTGTACCGACTTTAGAGAAAGGCACCCAAACCTACTATTTTTTATTAGGTGCTCACTGAGCACTAGGTAATGTGACGCTGCCTTGCATTGGTTTATAGCTGCATTCACACATTGAAGCTGCATTGAATTTTTTTTTTTTTTTTGAAGGCAATAAACTTTGCAGGTTCTTCTACTAATAAACCGGAAAAAAAGAAACATGGCCACAACATGTGAACGCACACAAATATTTATAAACTATTAGCATTAGCTTGTCTACTACTGGACAACCCGTGTTTAATTCAGGGACTGATGTAAAATAAAAACCGTGTCAAACCTTTTGCAGCAGCCTGTGATGTCCGCACTGACTTTCTCGGTAGTGAAATGATTTCGTGTCATGCGCTGGCTGCAGCCAATCAGCAGCCACTGGTCTGCTACTGCTTATGAATATTCTGTCAGAGCGGGCATGTGCTATGGAGAATTGGTAAAGGCGTCAGCTGGTAAGCGGTCACTGATTGGCTGCAGCCAGCATGTGACACAAGTCACTTCACCGCTGGCAAAAGCAAAATATTATTGATGAATGCAGTTTATAGCTGGGAGATGGGAGGCATTGTGGCCCTGAGCTTCTCATACCTGAAGATGCAGAAAAAGCTGATACATCAGCATCAGGAGTTTGCACGTTCAGGTCGATGCTCACGCTATGCCATTGACCTGAAGTCAGTCAAAGAGGAGTTCCTGACCCCGTCAACCCAGAATTGCGACAGCCTGTGGATTGGTGCACTTCTCAAAAGAACACCCCTTTTATAGGGAATCTGTCAGCCGCCTTTCCCCATGTAATCTGAAGACAGCGTAATGTAGAGACTGAGACAGATTTCAGGGAGGTTTCGCTTATTAGGCTGTATACTGGTATTTCCATACAATTCATGCTTTATCACTGCTCGGACTACAGTGCACGTGAGCCCTGTTCCAACCAGGCCCCCTCCTCTGATAAGCTGCTCACTGTCCATAGACAGTGCGCAGAAAGCTGTAGTATGGGTGGGGTTCGCTTTTGAGCTCTGCTACATCTAAAAACTGATTTTGTCACAATTGCAGCAGCCAATAAACTAAGTTGATACATCATTGGATTCAGGTTCTCTTTTCCTACATTACGCTGCTCTCAGATGAGGTAGCAAAAACCTGCTGACAAATTCCCTATAAGCAGATAAATCATGGCATATTCCTATTTCAGGGAAGTCTCAGCGAGGTCTTCCCTGTATGACATCTTGCTGACCATATCTTTCATAAATACAACAATATTCTACATTTCCGTATACATCTGGATTGTTCACATGAGATACATTAATTGATCAAACCTGATGAGTTGAACAGAACCTTGCACAAAGAGTGGAGCCCCAAACAGGGAAGTGCAAAACTTTGTGGCCTCAAAAATTTCTATCAAAGGGATCATGTCAAAAGGAGCCAAACAGTCCATGAATAAGGGTCAACCATCAGCTAAGTGTACCATTACTATTCTAAAAGGATAAGAGTGTAGTTGACTATAGGACACGATATGCATCAGTATAGCCACCACCACCATCACTGCTGAGACCTAGAGACTTTGTTCTCTTCCGCTGCAGACCTTAAATCGGGGTTCAAACTCTGCTCGGTAATTGGGCCGCATATAGAAAAAAAAATTATTTGGGGGGCCGCATTTTGAAAGACAAAGTGACATTTTTAGTGATACCGGTTTTTTTTCTATATGCCTTTTGAACATTTTTAACTTTAATTTTTTTATTTTATTTTATTTAGAGCTTGTGCCATTATGGATGTGGTGATAACAAATGTGCACTCCTGTTGTAGTTATGTCCCTGTATCCAGGTCCCCATACTTTAGTTATGTCCCATATTGTAGTTATGTCCCCATTCAGGTCCCCATATTGTAGTTATGTCCCAAGGTTATAGAGGAGGGGGAAAAAAAGTGAAACAAAAAATGTGGCTAATTTTGTTCTAATATCGCCCGTCGGCTGCTCTTACTGTGCCCGATATTAAAGAGAAATGGAGAGTTATTTCTCTTTAGCAGCGGGCACAGGGGTTAGCTGCGGCAGCCGGCTCTTGCCTCCCATGACCTGCATCTCCGCCGCTGCCGCTCCCCCACTTCCCCACCGCAGCAGGTAGGTACATCATTTCAATTGAATGTGCGTCTGAGGATGCACATTCTGGTGAAATAAACGCTGCTGTCGGCGGATCCCTTGAACCAGGCAGGGATGCTAAGGGGTCTACAGTGCCTGACGGCCGTCTGCGTGCTGCTTGTTTGAGACCCCTGCCTTAAACAGTACTTTCTAATAATTAGCAAAATCTGTTAAACCTACTAGCCTCTCTCATTGCTAATGTTTTCATGCCAAAAGGTTGGTATAAGTCACATGGTATGCCCCTTCATCCTTGTATTACATTCAGCAATTCTTATTCCCTAGCCCCGACTATGATTCATGTGAGCTGCCTATCATTTGCCTTCCCAGGAAATGGAAATCAATGCAGAGCAGCTGTAATCTGCCATCCGCTCTTTAGTATTTGATGGGACAAATGAAACCATAGCCCATTAGGATCTGGCAATGTGACCCAGCTCAGTATGCCAGCGGGACTGGTTACAAGAGTAGCACAGAAGATTTTGTGGTTGCAATTGTTATCGGAATTTGTCCAACACTGTGAATAATTCAGGAACAAAACATCTTCTGCTAAGTATGTAGATACAAGCAAAATGGCAGTTTGATACTAAAATGCTAAAGTAGCATCGCCATGAGGGTATGTTCACACGTTATGTTTTTAAGAAGGCTTAAACACAACATGGGCCAGGACTGAAATAATCTAAAAAATATATACGTTCAAAATTCATTAGGTACAAATGATAAAAAAGGACATGCAAACCAACATACAGACACAAAGATAGATTGGTGAGTGAGCACTGTGGGAACCCCCAAAAATGAAGACCCCAAATAATTAATAAAAAGAAAATGATGACCATATAATAGTATGGTAGTAAAAATAGAGGATCCAGTTGTTGTTTAACTATACTTAATAATAAGGAGCTCACCCACCAAACACCTGATGCGTTTCACAATTTTTTTAATGTAGTAAATATATTATTGTCTCATTGAGCATGAAGAGGAAGTCCGAGATCATCTGCAGCCCCGACTTCCTCTTCATGTTCGATTTGTCCGAAGGTGAAGACCGTTACACCGGTGCTGAGTGGGCGCCGGGGTCACAACTGCCGCACCAGAGCCCCGGGGAGAGCGAGTGCTGGCATGTGAGGTAAGTATAGGTTTTATTATTCTATTGACACCAAACATTTTGATTAAGAAGGGGCTGTCCTAGTAGTGGACAATCCCTTTAATTTGTAAAGTGCCTAGCATTTATTTTGTTGGAGACTTATGGGGTTAAATGTGATATTTCACTGTAGTGGTCAGCAGGTACGGAGTAATAAAGTAAGTTTCACAAAATGCAGTTGACTTGCAATGCAGCAAACCTTAAAAGCTTAAGAGAAGCAAAATGAACTTATGCTTAAATTATATTTTCATGTCTCTCTATATCACAAAATTTCTGCACAAAAAAAATCATAATGTTCAAATTGGCTGTTAGGCTTGTTTTAAGCTCTGACTTCCTGTTTTGTTTTGTTTTTGTTTGTTTTTTTCAAGAAGTTTCAGAAATTTTCTGCTTCTAGCTTCCCTTTAAAGCGAACCTGTCACCCCCAAAATCGATGGTGAGGTAAGCTCACCGTCATCAGGGGCTTATCTACAGCATTCTGTAATGCTGTAGATAAGCCGCCGATGTTACCTGAAAGAGAAGAAAAAGACGTTAGATTATACTCACCCAGGGGCGGTCCCGCTCCGATGGGCGTCTCAGGTCCGCTCCGGCGCCTCCCTTCTTCATTCCATGATGTCCTCTTCTTGTCTTCACGCCGCGGCTCCGGCGCAGGCATACTTTGTCTGCCCTGTTGAGGGCAGAGTAAAGTACTGCAGTGCGCAGGTGCCGGAAAGGTCAGAGAGGTCCAGCGCCTGCGCACTGCAGTACTTTGCTCTGCCCTCAACAGGGCAGACAAAGTACGCCTGCTCCGGAGCCGCGGCGCGGAGACCAGAAGAGGACGTCATGGAATGAAGATAGGAGGCGCCGGAGCGGACCTGAGACGCCCATTTGACCACGGACCACAGCGGGACCGCCCAGGTGAGTATAATATAACCTCTTTTTGTCCTCTTTCAGGTAACGTCGGGGGCTTATCTACAGCATTACAGAATGCTGTAGATAAGCCCCTGATAACGGTGAGCTTACCTCACCATCGATTTTGGGGGTGACAGGTTCCCTTTAAACTGGCACGTCTTATTCATTGCCTGTAACAATGATGACCATGGTGTGTCATATGTATCTGTCGACATAGGTCACTTTGTGATTTACTGTCTTACTGCGTTTCAGATTTCTTGTTCAAATTCCTGGTGATTGGGAATGCCGGTACTGGAAAATCCTGCCTGCTGCACCAGTTTATTGAGAAGAAATGTAAGTTAGGAGCCTGGAGTACTGTTACATAGGTTGTGTTCATGTGAGGAACCTACACTTGTTTTTTATCCCTCTGGGTTATATACCGTAGCTAGAATATTCATGTTGATGTAAGATGACTTTTTCTGTTACCTATGTTTTAAAATTGTATTTTTCCATAGGGTTGAGTTCTAAAATGACACAGACCAGTTATACACCCTCTGAGGGCCATTGCCCTGGTCTATGTTGGTAGGTGCAGCTGTGACGTCATGTCTGTAGCGCAAATGACTGTTGAAGCCAATCACTGGGCTTAGTGGCTTGTGCCATCTATGTCAGCAGAACTGTTGAACTCACTAGACCCGGAAAGGTTGAGTAACAGCTCTGTAATTAATTTTATTGGATGGCAACCTACGAAAAAATACAATTTTATAAGTGCCAATTTTAAACTGGTTGGTGCCTGGCAGTTGAAACCAGGCAGTGGTTGCAGGGTTCACGTGCCAACCAGGACAGAGGAGGGAGAGAACGTGGAGAAGCATGACAGTGGGACCAAGAAGCTGCCGAGAATCTTTGGTGACTGTGTGAGGTGGAAAACCTTTGAGCGTTGGCCTAAAAGTCACCACTAAAGATAAAGTAGATGTTCCCTATAAGCAGTATGCCCCCATAAGTAAGATTACTTGTATTAGTATTGTATGAAGAGGATCATGCTGATAATTACTGATCTTTGACAGTAACCTTGTGCTTTCTTGCCATGATCGATGTATTATTTTCTGCTTCCTTTCTAGTTAAAGAAGATTCCAATCACACTATAGGCGTAGAGTTTGGCTCTAAGATAATAAATGTTGGTGGTAAATATGTGAAGCTACAGATCTGGGATACAGCAGGACAAGAAAGATTTCGGTATGAACCCCTCATTACCCCTCCACCTCCCTAAAAGAAAAAAAAACAAAGCTCAGAGTCCGTTTTATAGTGTAGATAAGTGCTGGCATTATTGGGCATTGTTGCTGGCATATCTGCATGCATACTGTTTGATCTGGCATAGTTAGTTGGGCAATTATCTGCTTGATACATTTGCCACTAAAGACTCCATGCCCAGTCTTAAAGGGGTTGTCCGCTCTAAATAAACAAGTCTGCAGTCCCTCTATATGTGTGCAGACTTGTGACTTCTCACATCGCGCACTGCATGTTGTGAATATTCTCCGGTGCCAATGTCGAGAGCTTTGCGACCACAAGTATGTGATATTTGTACTTCCAGACACATTCTGATTCAACTGTTTCCGGACTCGCTTAGTACGCTTGCATTGAGCGAGGACTCGCCCATTTAGTCAGAATAACGCCAACATCGGAGAAACCTGACAATGCGCAGTACACGTGATGTGAGGATTGACAAGTCTGCGGTCACTTAGTGACTGCAGACTTGTAACCGTAGATCAGGCAACCCCTTTAATAGTCAAGTTAGAGAGCACAATTTTGGACTGGCTCTGTAAGGGTGTGTTCACACAGAGTTAGAGATGGACAAATCTGAAGTGGTTCTCATCAGAAAATCGTGCTGTTTTTCAGCCAGGTTTTAAATTTTGATACATAGATATATACATACATTAATTATTGCATTTGTTATGATTGTTATAAAGCATTAATATCCCAAGGTTTTTCTAAGGAAAAAACTGCATTAATAGGAATGTCGCTTTCAAGTAAATTTAAAAGGAAGTGTATCCAAAGAGTAGTTGAATGGTCTTTAATCTTGATTTTGTAGTGTATCTACTCAAAAATCCATGTAAGAAACTCAGTGAATACATACAATGGCAGTTTTTGTGACTTTTTTTTTTTGTCAAAGTTAGCCGTGGACTCAAAATGAAAAAGAAATATATAGGTCAGGCTGGTGTGTTTTTTTTCTCCAGTGTTTCCATTTACTTACCATCCCTTGTGCATTCTGCTGAAAAGAAAAAAACAAAAAACCTCCCAATAGACTTGGCACTGGTGCTTTCAGATGAGGAAAAAAATATGCATGGTGGCCACATGAGAAACCACATGTAGGGTTTTATTATTAAAGTAAGACATCATAGAGTTATATTGTTCTGTATTCCCTGGCATGTTATCATTTTTAATGGTTTTCTCTGAAAATCGATGGGTTAATAGCCTCAGCTTTCTCTTAATCCCTTTCTGCCATCAGACGTACTATTTTGTCCATGTGACCTGGGCCATAATTCCCATGGACGGAATAGTACGCCACATGCGATCAGCCGCGCTCACTGGGGAAGCGTGGCTGATCACGGACGGGTTTCAGCTGATTATCACAGCTGATACCCGGTACTAAGTGCTAGGAGCAGTCACAGACCGCTCCTGGCACTTTAACCCCCGGAACACTGTGATCAGACATGATTGCACTGTTGAGGGGCTGACAACCCCTCTGCCTTTGGATCGGAGACCCCGCGGCATGACGCGGGGTCCCGATCGCTGCCATGGAGACCCGATGACATCACGACGACATCCGGCTCTCCACTGCTGAGACTTCCGGTCATGCGCAGTGATGACCAGGAAGTCTCTCAGGTCAGTGTGCAACTCCGTGCAGCGCTGATGGCTTCTGTAGCATGCAGATCTGCATGCTATAGAAGCAATCAGCCTGCAAAATATGGTTGTTCCATAGTGGGACAAAATGTAAAAATAAGAATGAATTAAAAAAATTTTTTTAAATAATTGTAAAAATAGAATAAATATTGATTTTTTTAATATATCAAGAAATAAATATTTAAATAAAAAAATGTACACAATAAAAAGTACACACATTTAGTATCGCCGCGTCCGTAACGACCCGACCTATAAAACTGTCACACTAGTTAACCCCTTTAGTGAACACCATAAAAAAGGCAAAAAAAAATGCTTTATCATACCGCCAAACAAAAAGTGGAATAACACGCAATCAAAAAGACGGATATAAATAAACATGGTACCGCTGAAAACGTCATCTTGTCCCGCAGAAAACAAGCCACCATACAGCGTCAGCAGCAAAAAAATAGTTATAGCTCTCAAAATAAAGCAATGCAAAAATAATTATTTTTTACATAGAATATATAGTATATATAGTTTTTATAAAATCGCCAAAACATAAAAAATGATATAAATGAGGTATCGCTGTAATCGTACTGACCCGAAGTATAAAGGTGCCTTATAAATTTTACCACACGTGGAACGGTATAAACACCGCCCCCCCACCCACCAAAAGAAATTCATGAATTGCTGTTTTTTGTTCATTCTGCCTCCCAAAAATCTGAATAAAAAGCGATCAAAAAATGTCATGTGCTCAAAAATGGTGCCAATAAAAACATTCATCTCGTCCCGCAAAAAACAAGACCTCACATGACTGGGCTAAAGTATGAAAAAATTATAGCTTACAAAATGTGGTGATGCAAAAACTATTTTTTGCAATAAAAAGCGTCTTTTAGTGTGTGACAGCTGTCAATCATAAAAACCCGCTATAAATAGTAAATCAAACCCCCCTTTGTCACCCCCTTAGTTAGGGAAAAATAATAAACTAAAAAAAATGTATTTATTTCCATTTTCCCGTTAGGGTTAGGGCTAAAGTTAGGATTATGGTTACGGTTGGGGTTAGGGTTGGGATTAGGGTTAGGGGTGTGTTGGGGTTAGGCTTGGCTTTAGAATTGGGGGGTTTCCACTGTTTAGGCACATCAGGGCCTCTCCAAACAAGACATGACACTGCAGACCATTCCATCAAATTCTTCATTCCAAAGCATCACTACTTCCCTTTCGAGTCCCGACGTGCGCCCATACAGTAGTTTTCTCCCACATATGGGATATCAGCGTACTCAGGATAAATTGGACAACTTTTGTGGTCCAATTTCTCCTGTTACCCTTGGGAAAATAAGAAATTGGGGACCAAAAGATCGTTTGTGGAAAAAATATTATTTTTTATTTTCACGCCCGGGCGTTATAAACTTTAGTGAAACACCTGAGGGTTCAAAGTTCTCACCACACATCTAGATAAGTTCCATGGGGGGGTCTAGTTTCCATGGTGTCACTTGTGGGGGTTTCCACTGTTTAGGCACATCAGGGGCTCTCCAAACGCGACATGGCGTCCGATCTCAATTCCAAAATGGTGTTGTAAAAATGAGAAATCGCTGGTCAAGTTTTAACCCTTATAACTCCCTAACAAAAAAAATGTTGGTTTTAAAATTGTGCTGATGTAAAGTAGACACGTGGGAAATGTTACTTATTAGGTATTTTGTGTAACATATCTCTGTGATTTAAAGGCATGAAAATTCAAAGTTTGAAAATTGCGAAATATTCAAAATTTTCGCCAAATTTCCATTTTATTTTTTTTTACAAATAAATGCAAGTCATATCAAAGAAATTTGACCACTATCATGAAGTACCATATGTCATGAGAAAACAGTGTCAGAATTACTGGGATCCGTTGAAGCGTTCCAGAGTTATGAGCTCATAAATTGACAGTGGTCAGAATTGTAAAAATTGGCTCGGTCATTAACATGCAAACCACCCTTGGGGGTAAAGGCGTTAAGGGCCCTGCAAATATGAAGCTGCTGCAAGCAGCAACACGTGTTGGGACTGGTCAGCACAGGCTCCTCTAACCAGCCCTGGTAAATTATCTCATTTGTATATATTACTGATTCATATGTTATCCATTCTGTGATTATTGTATATTGGCCTGGTCATTAAAGGGAACCTGTCACCCCGTTTTTTGAAGATGAGCTAAAAATAGCGTTAAATAGGGGCAGAGCTGGGCGTTACATTAGTGTCTTTGTGTGCCTTTATTACCCACCTATGCTGCCGAAATACCTTTGTAAAGTCGCCGTTTTCTGCTGTCACTCACACTGGTCTGGTCCTATGGGTGTGGTGACAGCGCTGTTTCTCCCCCAGAATCCTGCTCATCATTACATTGGTGGCTTAATGTGTGCGCATGTCCAAAAGGCGAATCCACTGCCCAGGTGATGAAAAACAGCGGGATCTGCGCTATTCAGCCGTTTACCGGTGGGCGCGGCCATCTTTCCTGTGGCCGCGCGTGCGCAGATGGAGCGCTCTGCTGCCCGGGGCTTCAGGAAAATGGCAGCGGGATTCCGCGCGTGCGCAGATGGAGATCGCGGCGGCCATTTTCCTGAAGCCCCGGGCAGCAGAGCGCTCCATCTGCGCACGCGCGGCCACAGGAAAGATGGCCGCGCCCACCGTTAATACGGCTGAATAGCGCAGATCGCGCTGTTTTTCATCACCTGGGCAGTGGATTCGCCTTTTGGACATGCGCACACCACTACGCCACCAACGTAATGATGAGCAGTTTTCTGGGGGAGAAACAGCGCTGTCACCACGCCCATAGGACCAGACCAGCGTGAGTGACAGCAGAAAACGGCGACTTTACAAAGGTATTTCGGCAGCATAGGTGGGTAATAAAGGCACACAAAGACACTAATGTAACACCCAGCTCTGCCCCTATTTAACGCTATTTTTAGCTCATCTTCAAAAAACGGGGTGACAGGTTCCCTTTAACATGCAAACCACCCTTGGGGGTAAAGGGGTTAATTTAGGGAAGTTGCAGACTGTTCAGCAACCATGTTGCACTATGTGATCATAGTGATGCCCTAAGGTTATGTCAAGTAGACATCTTCCTTTCCATTCCATAGTTAGAAGACAGAAGTTGTTGCTGTGAAAGGGTTCTAAGTAAATAAACATTTATTATGGTTGTATGTAATTGTATATGTTTTTGGTACATAATGTGCCATTAAAGAGGTTTTCAAGCTCAGCATAAATTTCTGCAGTAAGTTTATGGGCCTGCAGTTGAATAATCCTTTCAGTGCACAATATGTAGGTGGTTAGGATTCCTCTCCAATTTCAGCTTAGGCAGGCGGCAACGGGCTGACAGCTTCTCACTCACTTGTATTAATAGAACATTATACACTGTAGAGAGAAGACGATGAGAAGCTAGATGGCAAGTGACAGTAAGTATGTACCGTATTTTTCGGACTATAAGACGCACCCAGGTTTTAGAGGTGGAAAATAGGGAAAAAAAATATTTGAAGCAAAAAAATGTGGTAAAATATTTAATAACATAAATAACATACTATTATATGTGGTGTTATTATACAGTCATATGAAAAAGTTTGGGCACCCCTATTAATCTTAAGCTTAATGTTTTATAAAAATTGTTTTTTTTGCAACAGCTATTTCAGTTTCATATATCTAATAACTGTTGGACACAGTAATGTTTCTGCCTTGAAATGAGGTTTATTGTACTAACAGAAAATGTGCAATCTGCATTCAAACAAAATTTGACAGGTGCATAAGTATGGGCACCCTTATCATTTTCTTGTTTTAAATACTCCTACCTACTTTTTACTGACTTACTAAAGCACTTTTTTTGGTTTTGTAACCTCATTGAGCTTTGATCTTCATAGCCAGGTGTATGCAATCATGAGAAAAGCTACTTAAAGTGGCCACTTGCAAGTTGTTCTCCAGTTTGAATCTCCTCTGAGGAGTGGCATCATGGGCTCCTCAAAACAACTGTCAAATGATCTGAAAACAAAGATTATTCAACATAGTTGTTCAGGGGAAGGATACAAAAAGCTGTCTCAGAGGTTTAACCTCTCAATTTCCACTGTGAGGAACATAGTAAGGAAATGGAAGAACACAGGTACAGTTTTTGTTAAGGCCAGAAGTGGCAGGCCAAGAAAAACATCAGAAAGGCAGAAAAGAAGAATGGTGAGATCAGTCAAGGACAATCCTCAGACCACCTCCAGAGAGCTGCAGCATCAACTTGCTGCAGATGGTGTCACTGTGCATTGGTCAACTATACAACGCACTTTGCACAAGGAGAAGCTGTATGGGAGAGTGATGCGAAAGAAGCCGTTTATGCAAGCACGCCACAAACAGTCGGCTGAGGTATGCAAAAGCACATTTGGAGAAGCCAATTTCTTTTTGGAAGAAGGTCCTGTGGACTCATGAAACCAAGATTGAGTTGTTTGGTAATACAAAAAGGCGTTATGCATGGCGGCAAAAAAACACAGTGCGTTGTATAGTTGACCGATGCACAGTGACACCATCTGCAGCAAGTTGATGCTGCAGCTCTCTGGAGATGGTCTGAGGATTGTCCTTGACTGATCTCACCATTCTTCTTCTCTGCCTTTCTGATGTTTTTCTTGGCCTGCCACTTCTGGCCTTAACAAGAACTGTACCTGTGTTCTTCCATTTCCTTACTATGTTTCTCACAGTGGAAATTGACAGGTTAAATCTCTTGGACAGCTTTTTGTATCCTTCCCCTGAACAACTATGTTGAATAATCTTTGTTTTCAGATCATTTGACAGTTGTTCTGAGGAGCCCATGATGCCACCCTTCAGAGGAGATTCAAACAGGAGAACAACTTGCAAGTTGCCACTTTAAGTAGCTTTTCTCATGATTGCATACACCTGGCTATGAAGTTCAAAGCTCAATGAGGTTACAAAACCAAAAAAAGTGCTTTAGTAAGTCAGTAAAAAGTAGGTAGGAGTATTTTAAACAAGAAAATGATAAGGGTGCCCATACTTATGCACCTGTCAAATTTTGTTTGAATGCAGATTGCACATTTTCTGTTAGTACAATAAACCTCATTTCAAGGCAGAAACATTACTGTGACCAACAGTTATTAGATATATGAAACTGAAATAGCTGTTGCAAAAAAAACAATTTTTATAAAACATTAAGCTTAAGATTAATAGGGGTGCCCAAACTTTTTCATATGACTGTATATAACAGTATGTTATTATGTTGAAAGCTACGGGTAGAAGATGGTGCTGCGGGACCAGTGTGGTGTCTGTAAAGTATGATATGAAGACGCTGGAGGGTGAGTATAAGAATGGGGGCACAGGGCTTATATTTAAAGCACCAATCTAGCACTGAAAAATAACACTGGGGTGTTGCTTTAAGATCCCATGGGAGAACTATAACTCCCATCATGTCCTGCAGATCCTATGACATGCTGGGAGTTATACAGTATCAAAAAATCTTTACATATTGTATACATATATAGTACAAAAAAAATCTCAAAGAAAGGAAAAACGACCCTAGTTAAACACGTGGGTCCAGGGCATCAATGCATGTACATAGTGAATTTAATCATGGTAATAAAAAAGGCACTTTAAATCATAATGGTATCAGTGCACCTTATCAGCTGTAATAATTACAGAAAAAATCTTTAAAGCCAATGCACATCAATAATTATGCTAACCCAAATGCACATATTACCACAAGAAATGAAAGTCAGATTTGTCAAAGATGCCTATCATGAAAAAAAGTCCCCGGGGCTGCCATAGTGACAGTGCACACCAAACTGAGACCGTGCCTTTAGTTGCTTTAATGCTTACCCATGATGTGTGTAGAAAGATGCCCTGGAGCCAAGCTCACCCCCTCTGACGCGCTGTGTCTGCAGGACCTGTGATGACATTATGAAGAGGGAGGGCTCTGTGCTGCCATGTAATGCTCCAGCCCGCCCTCTTCATGACCTCACACAGGACCTATACTTGAGCACTCTGTATCAGTAGGCTCGGGCTGTGCTGTTAGGTATGCGGTGATCCCTCTTCTGGCACCATGCTCCTGCCCCCTCTTCCTCCGGGCACATGATCTCCCCAGCCGCTGCAGGATTCCGGCGCTGGGGAAACCATGTGAGTCCGCTGTTTAAGTGAAGGAATATTCATTTGACGCTCCTGCCCACTGCTCGGCGCTGACAGGTGGGCGGTGAAGCGGCTAATGAATATTCCTTCACTTTAAGCATCGGGACAAAGTGGTTTCCCCAGCGCCGGAATACTGCAGTGGGGACATTTTCCTGCCTCCTGGGAGTGCGATCCCAGTGCGCTCTTACTCCGCCGCTGTCCCCTCCCCACATATTTAATTTAGACCATAAGACGCACTCCACACTTTTCTCCCAAATTTGGAGGAAAAAAAGTGCATCTTATTGTCCGAAAAATACGGTAAATTCCATATCTGTGGTCATGTGTTCTCTTACTTTTTTCCGCTGCTCCCCTGATTAATTTATTTTTTTGTCTGTTAAATTTGCCACATGGTTCCAGAGATGTGGACCTTTTAATTTAGTTCAAATTTTTCTGGTCTTTGCAAGGGGGTGTGGCGTGTGGCTCCTGCATTCTCTGGGGGCTGACAAAATAATAATGCAGACACGCCCAAACACCCCCCCCCTTGTGAAGACCATAAAAATAGCACGAAGTAAAAAAAAATAAAAAATTCTCTAGCCGTACGACTGATTTAAAAAAATATAAATACAAAAATTGAAATCTCAGCGGAGCAACAGGAATAATTTGAGCATAAACTGGCTACTTTTGACCTGGCGACACTTCCTCTTTAAAGCAAGAAGACTCATTTAAAGGGAACCTGTGACCCCCAAAATCAAAGGTGAGCTAAGCCCATAGGCATTGGGGGCTTATCTACAGCATTCTGGAATGCTGTAGATAAGCCCCGATGTATCCTGAAAGATGAGAAAAAGAGGTTAGATTATACTCACCCAAGGGCGGTCCTGATGCGGTCTGGTCCGATGGGCGTCATGGTCCTCCCATCTTCTTACGATGACGTCCTCTTCTTGTCTTCACGCTGCGGCTCCGGCGCAGGCGTACTTTACTTTAGTATAATCTAACCTCTTTTTCTCATCTTTCAGGATACATCGGAGGGCTTATCTACAGCATTCCAGAATGCTGAAGATAAGCCCCTGATGCCGGTGGGCTTAGCTCATCTTCGATTTTGGGGGTGACAGGTTCCCTTTAATAAAAAAGCAGGCAAATTTAATTACTTCCATAGAGAAGTGCATTCTCCCTGCATTATGCCCTTACCAACATCAACAGCAGTTACCACATATGTCAGCTCCCTGACTTTGATTCTTTGAACACTGTAAAAAAATAAAAATAAATAATAATAATAAAACCATGCAGAGCTGCATTTTTTCGCTATTTGGCCACAACGTGCAACTTTTTTTTTCCCCCACTTCCCAGTACCTCACATAATAAAATAAAAGGTGTAATTCAAAAGCATATCTCGTCCCACAGAAAACAAGCCCTCGTATATAGCTAAGTTTATGGAAAAATAAAAAAAGTACGGCTCTTGAAAGAGGGAGAAGAAAAGCACAAAAAAGGAATATTGCCTGGTCAAGAAGGGGTTACTTGCTTACTGGAATTGGTCTCCTATATATTAATCTAATATATAAAGCTGAATGTGTGTATGTATGTATGTGTGTATGTCCGGGATTGGCATCTGAACCGTCGCAGCTACAGGCACAAAATTTTGCACAGTCACACGTCTGGACCCAGAGAGCGTCAAAGCTATGTTGTGAGGTGAAATTTTAACCCCGCGCTTTCCAATTCACCAAACAATTTTGCCCCTATCTACATAATGGGGAAAAAATGAAAGGAAAAGTGTTGGAGGCAAATTAACAGCTGCCAGATGTGAACAAGGGGGGACTTAAAGAATGACAGCGATGGCGCCAAAGAGTATATACTGTACAGTTGCTAAGGTGGGGCCCCAACATGGGATAATCACCACACCACCATGGGGATATGAACACACACACAAAATGCGCCACACACTACCACGTGCTCGAACACATATACCACCCTCAGCGCACATTTTACCACACATACACCAACCTCGCCACATAAAAGTAGAAACACAAAAGTCGCCGCTCAAAACTCGCCACGTGCAAAACTCTCCACATGCAAAACTCGCCACACGTGCAAAACTCACCTCATGGAAAACTCGCCACACGCAAAACTTGCGCACGCAGAAAAATTGCCACACGCATAAAAATTGCCACATGCACAAAAGTTGCAACACATGCAAAAGTTGCCTCACACAAAACTTGCAGATACTCAAAAGGCACCACACATAAAACTCGCCACGCGCAAAACTCGCCATGCGCAAAACTTGCTACACACAACTTGCTACACTAACCTGTCACATGCAACTCGACACACAAAAAGTTGCTACACGCATGTCGCCACACACAACTCATCTCACAAAAGTCCCTACATGCATGTCGCCACACGCAACTCAACACACACAACTTGACACATGAAACTCACCCTAAAACACACACAAGTCTGGTATTTTTACCCTTCGCCACGACAGCACCCCACATGAGAGAGAGGGATCCGCCCCATAGGAACAGGAAACCTACAGAATAAAAGGAGGCGGTCCCCTCTCCTCCTCAGTTTAGGTTTCCTGTTTCTTTGGGAATCCGGAGTACCTGCAGCAAGAGGATTCCTGGGCCATGCACCCGCCTGCGTCGGTGTCTGTGGGAACGGCAGGGGCTGCGGTTCCAGAGGCAGCGGCGGGGGAGCCACTGTTTGCAGCCTCCCCCCTCGTCTGATCGGTCGCCATGGTCCGGGTCCGGTGCCGCTGGTCCGCCCGGCTCCATGAGGACGCGCGCGCTCAGCGGCAAGCTTTTTATCCAGCAGCCGCCGCATGGTGAGAAGGAGCGGCGCGTCTAACCCGGAAGTCGCTGGAGCACTTCCGGGTTGGGTCCGGGGAGGCAGGAGATTCGGCGCCACATTTAAAAGTGCAGCGCTAGCGTCGACCGGTGTGTGTAAGTATGGCTTCACCGGCCGATGTAGCGCACTTGCCTGCAACAGAGCGTTCTCCCAGCAAGGAGACAAGCGCCAGGAGCAGCACTAAAAGTGAGGATCGACCTCAGGAAAAGCGATCTGCCACCAAACAGAGGGATCTTTTATCAAAGAATCCGCCTCCAGAACCGGTACCTGTCAGCTTCACTGGGTGAGTTTTTAAAAAAAGTCTCTTCCCATATGCTGATATATGTTCCTCCTGTATCCCCTCTAGACTAAGAAAAGGACACATAAATCCAAGCACAAAGAATGTGCTATGTTTGCAACCCCTCCCGGACTCATATACAAAGAGATTATGCTCAGAATGCATTATACTGACCTTACGGCAGGAGAATGTAATGACTCTGTCTGATGTTAGAGCCATAATCCGTGAAGAAATGCAGGGTTTGGCGCATGCAAGTAGCACCAGAACCCGACAGCCAAGCAGGTCCCAATCTCCAGCAAGCTCGGAGTCAGAATTGATACATAGATCCGCAGAGTAAGATGAAACTCAGCCGAGTTCATCCGAAAATGAAGGGGGACTTTGTCTACCCAATAGCAGCGTTGACAACTTAGTAAAAGCTGTTAGAAGTACGATGGGGTGCCCAGACGAGAAGGGAAAGAAGTCAGCTCAAGACATTATGTTTGCGGGGTTAGGACAAAAAAAGCGTAGATCCTTCCCCGTCATACCCACAATTAAAGAACTAGTTAAAAAGGAGTGGGAAAAAAAGCATACAAGGGGATTCTTGCCATCATCTGCTAAGAGACGCTATCCCTTTAGCAATGAAGAGCTAAATTCTTGGTCAAAAATACCAAAAGTTGATGCCGCAGTAGCCTCAACTTACAAGCAATCGGTCTTACCTGTTGAAGACTCGGGGACTCTAACTGACCCATTAGACCGAAAGGTAGAGGCCTTACTTAAAAGATCATGGGAGGCTAACACGGGGGCATTCAGGCCAGCTATTTCTGGTACCTGCACTGCAAGGTCGCTGCTAGTGTGGACGGAGCAGCTTGAGGAACAAATTAGGATTATATTTCTCGAAGCTCCACCTCTATCGAAAATCCCTCTAATGAAAGAGGCAGTAGCGTTCCTAGCTGATGCCTCTGTGGATTCGCTACGCCTAGCAGCCAGGTCAGCCGGCCTAGTAAACACAGCCCGGCGAGCACTCTGGTTAAAAAACTGGAAAGGGGACGCACAGGCCAAAGCAAAACTTTGTGCGATCCCCTGCCAGGGTGAATTCCTGTTTGGGAAAACACTAGATGAGCTCTTAAATAAAGCAGGAGAGCGGAAGAAGGGCTTCCCTAACCAATATCTTCCCTCTTACAGGAGAGCCTTCAGAAGACGCCCCTTTACCAGGAACAAACCTACTGAGCAAAGGGAGAGCTGGGAAACAAAGGACCCAAAACAAAAAGGTGCTCTGTTTACCGGATCCTATAATCCAAAACGTAGCAAGTACCGCTAACTATGAAGTGGGCGGTAGATTAAAATATTTATTTTCCAAATGGGAGCGAATAACATCTAGCCATTGGATTCTGGACATTATTAAATATGGGATAAAACTAGAGTTTGAGAGAATCCCTTGGGATTCCTTTATAATAACATCTCCAAGGGGACAAGAACAACAAAGAGCTCTAGAATCCGAGATCCTATCTCTTCTATCTAAAAAAGTATTAATAGAGGTTCCCCGAGATCAAGAGGGAAGGGGGTTCTATTCCCCTTTGTTTTTGATCAATAAACCAGATGGTTCATTTAGAACCATCATAAATCTCAAAAGATTAAATTCGTTTTTGCGTAACCATACATTCAAAACGGAATCTATTAGTTCTGCCATCAAACTTTTGTTCCCTAGGTGTGTCATGGCCGGGATAGACCTAAAAGATGCCTACTATCTTCCCATACATACCGAACACCAGCAGTACCTAAGGGTAGCTGTCTTCCTGGAGGGACAGGTTCGTCACTTTCAATATGTAGCAATGCCCTTTGGGCTTTCTATGGCTCCCCGCATCTTCACAAAAGTGATATTAGAAGTGATGGCTCATCTACGCCAATGGGACACTTTGATAATACCCTACCTGGATGATTTTCTGGTAGTAGGAGATTCTATATCTCAATGTAAAATGCGATTGTCTAACACCATCTCATCCCTACAGGAGTTGGGTTGGATCGTCAACTTCGAAAAGTCCAGACTGAACCCAGAGACCACTCAAATATTTCTAGGGATCCAGCTAGACTCCGTAAGTCAAAAAAGCTTCCTCCCGCATTCAAAAAAAGTAACCATTCAGTCAAAGGTGTCAAAGGCAATAAAAAATCCCCACATGACACTAAGAAAGGCTATGTCCTTATTAGGATCATTATCCTCATGTATCCCAGCTGTACCGTGGGCTCAATTCCATACCCGTCAGTTACAGTATGAAGTATTATCAATCCAGGGGAAAAAACAACATCTGGAGAGTAAACTAACTCTTTCCAGGAATGTCATAGAATCCCTATCATGGTGGCTAGATATGGGACACCTTTCAGAGGGTGTACCTTGGATAGTAGACCCGTCTAAAATAATTACTACCGACGCCAGCCCTACGGGGTGGGGTGCACATATGGAGGATAATGTGGTCCAAGACACCTGGAATCAAGCAGAGTTAACATGTTCTTCCAATTGGAAAGAATTAAGAGCGGTGGAAAATGCCTTAAATCATTTTCTTCCACAGATCCAAGGAGCACATGTAAGAGTTTTCTCGGACAATTCCACCACAGTGGCCTATGTAAACCGTCAGGGTGGTACACGGTCAGGAAGTCTGATGACCATAGCAGGAGAGATCTTCCAATTGGTAGAGACTCATCTTGCATCCCTAACAGCCCTACATATCAGAGGGGTAGAAAATACCAGAGCAGACTACCTCAGTCGAAACAGGCTACGCCAGGGAGAATGGACCCTAAACAGAGACATATTCAGAGCAATAACAAGATCATGGGGTATACCTCAAATAGATCTGTTTGCCACAAGAAGCAACAGACAGGTAAAAAGATTTGCAAGGGTAATCCTCATCGCACCCTTTTGGCCAAAGAGACCGTGGTTCTCTTGTCTCCAGAGCATGTGTCTATGCGACCCGTGGATTCTTCCATCAGACAAGGAACTGCTGTTCCAGGGGCCCTTCTTCCACCAACAAGTGAAATGGCTTCACTTGACGGCGTGGAATTTGAGCGGCAGTTACTAAGTTCAAGGGGATTTTCAGAACAACTAGTAAACACCCTGCTACTAAGTAGGAAAAGATCTACCACCCTAATATATAGTAGGGTATGGAAAAAATTCTTAAGCTTTTATACAATACCATTCACTAGACAAGTGCCAGTGACACCTATTCTAGAGTTCCTACAACTAGGCAGAGAATTAGGATTATCAGTAAACACCTTGAGAGTCCAGGTCTCAGCATTAGGAGCCCTATATGGATGTAATATAGCAGCTGATAGATGGGTCTCCAGATTTATTAAGTCTTGTGAATGAAGTAATACGGTCCATATTCCCCATCTACCTCCATGGGATTTGAATTTAGTGCTAGAATCCTTAACTGGCTCCCCGTTTGAACCACTAGATTCCATACCTCTAAATGTTCTAACGTATAAAGTAGCCCTATTGGTAGCCCTAACCTCAGCTAGGAGGGTTAGTGACATCCAGGCCCTATCAGTAGACCCACCTTTCTTGCTAGTATTTCAAGATCGAATAGTCCTAAAACCTGATCCCTCATACCTCCCTAAGGTGGCATCCACCTATCACAGATCTCAGGAAATATTTCTCCCTTCCTTTTTTGATTCTCCTGTTACTCCAGAACAACATAAGTTCCACACCTTAGATGTCAGAAGAGCCATCCTGACTTACATAGTGAGGTCTCAGACATGGAGGCAGAGTAGGGCTCTGTTTATCTCCTTTCAGGGCCGCAAGAAAGGACATGGGGTTACAAGAGCTACCATATCTCGGTGGATCAGAGAAGCAATCTGTTTGGCCTATACTTCAAAGGGCATAAAGGCGCATTCAACACGAGCCATGGCTTCCTCCTGGGCGGAACAGGCGGATGTACCAATTCATTTGATATGTAAGGCCGCAACCTGGTCTACACCTTCTACCTTCTACAACCATTATAGACTTGATCTATCCTCATCTTCTGATCTAACCTTTGGTAGAGCTGTTCTTAGTACAATAATCCGACCCAAATAATGACTCTCTGAAAATCTCTCATGTGGGGTGCTGTCGTGGCGAAGGGTAAAAAGCCGGATTACTTACCGGTAATGCTCTTTTAATGAGTCCACGACAGCACCCATTTACAACCCACCCTGATTATACACAGTTCTTTCTTTAAAGTTCACAAATAATGGTTGTATAGAGTTTAAGAAATTGATGTTGCTGAATAAGAATTAATACTAAAGCTTTTGCGGTTCCCTTTTTATACTCTGTAAACTAAACTGAGGAGGAGAGGGGACCGCCTCCTTTTATTCTGTAGATTTCCTGTTCCTATGGGGCGGATCCCTCTCTCTCATGTGGGGTGCTGTCGTGGACTCATTAAAAGAGCATTACCGGTAAGTAATCCGGCTTATCCTTCAAAAATAAAAATCTGATTAATAAGCAGACAAACTACAAGAGCAACAAATGTACCATATAGGAATCCGGCAGCTGTCAGTCACATGACCAGTCTATTATGTGTATGTGTGAGCTAATATATACTGCCAGGGGGTGGGCTTACTGTTGGCTGGGGATTTATCAGGCTGCCATTTTAGCTTACAAATACTGAGGTAAAAATACTGACCAAATAACGTGTGAACGAGGGCTAATACAGGAGGAGATGACATACAGATATATACTATATACAGGAGGAGATGACACACAGTTATATACTATTTACAGGGGAGATGACACACAGGTATATACTATATACAGGAGGAGATGACACACAGATATATACTATATACAGGAGAGATGACACACCGGTATATACTATATAGAGGAGGAGATGACATACAGGTACATACTACATACAGGAGGAGATGAAATACAGGTATATACTATATACAGGAGGAGATGACACACAGGTATATACTATATACAGGAGCAGATTACCTACAGGTATATAGTATATACAGGAGGAGATGACATACAGGTATATGCTATGTATAGGAGGAGATGACATACAGGTATATACTATATACAGGAGGAGATGACACACAGATATATACTATATATAGGTGAGATGACACACAGGTATATACTATATACAGGAGATTACATACAGGTATATCTAATATATAAAGCTGAATGTGTGTATGTATGTATGTGTGTATGTCCGGGATTGGCATCTGCACCGTCGCAGCTACAGCCACAAAATTTTGCACAGTCACACGTCTGGACCCCGAGAGCGTCATAGGCTATGTTGTGAGGTGAAATTTTAACCCCGCGCGTTCCAATTCACCAAACAATTTTGCCCCTATCTACATAATGGGGAAAAAGTGAAGGGAAAAGTGTTGGAGGAAAATTGACAGCTGCCAGATGTGAACAATGAGGACTTAAGGAATGAGAGCGATGGCGCCAAAGAGTATATACCGTACAGTTGCTAAGGTGGGGCCCCGACATGGGATACTCACCACACACGGGGATATGAACACAAACACAAAATGCGCCACACACTACCACGTGCTTGAACACATATACGACCCTCAGCACACATTTCACCACACACACACCAACCTCGCCACATAAATGTCGAAACACAAAAGTCACCACTCAAAACTCGCAACACGCAAAACTCGCTACATGCAAAACTCGCCATATGCAAAACTAGGCTCACGCAAAACTTGCCACACGTGCAAAACTCACCTCATGGAAAACTCACCTCATGCAAAACTTGCACACACAGAAAAATTGCCACATGTACAAAAGTTGCACCACATGCAAAAGTTGCCTCACACAAAACTTGCACATACTCAAAACGCACCACACATAAAACTCGCCACGCGCAAAACTCGCCATGCACAAATCTTGCTGCACACAACTTGCTACACTAACCTGTCACATGCAACTCGACACACAAAATGTCGCTACACAAAACTCATCTCACAAAAGTCGCTACATGCATGTCGCCACACGCAACTCAACACACACAACTTGACACATGAAACTCGCCCTAAAACACACACAAGTCTGGTATTGTCCTTCAAAAATAAAAACCTGATTAATAAGCAGACAAACTACAAGAGCAACAAATGTACCATATAGGAATCCGGCAGCTGTCAGTCACATGACCTGTCTATTATGTGTATGTGTGAGCTAATATATACTGCCAGGGGGGAGGGCTTCCTGTTGGCTGGGGATTTATCAGGCTGCCAAAAGCAACCAATCACAGCTCAGCTTCTATTTTGCTACAGTTAATTAACCTGAGCTCTGATTGGTTAATATAGGCAACAAAGACATTCTCCGTATAACAAAGCTAATATATGTTGTGAAATTCTTCTATTAGCTTAGTTTTTGCCTTTTAATAATTACATTTCTATCTATTTGTTTTGTGGTTTTTGTGTGCAGAATAAATTTTTGTTAACACATTCTATTTTGCTAACAGCAGTCATTAACCCGGGCGAAGCCGGGTAGTACAGCTAGTTACTAAATAAAACCCTTAGAATTGAGTCCTCAGTAGTTAACTAGTTATCTACTGAGGACTCTCAATTCTAAATATTTTTCTATCCATTGGCTAGCACGGTACCAAGATATACTGTATATCTTTCCTGTAAATAAAACCCATAGCTAAACAAATAATTTTTTTTTTTTTACTCCGTTACATTTTCTTTAATTACTGCTCAATGATCTGATCTGAGCTCACATTGCAAAGGTGAATTTACTAACCATTGTTAACAGGGAGGATCATGGCTAAGATAACTTTCTGTGGGAAATCCCCTGTGAATCGCTGCCCAATGGTAGCTTCCTCGGGAATATAGCATTGTATATTAATCTTTAATACATGGATGTCACATTGATCTTTTTCTTTATGTATGCACAGTTTATTCTAGGCAATATTTATGTGCACAAAGGATATGTTCACACATGCAGTGTTTTATAGTACTAGCAAAATGAATGTGATGTCAAAAATTCAATTCACAAGCTGCATTTTAGTTTTTGCTTGTGTTTTTGAGCTGCTGGGCATTTTTTTTTAAATCTGCAGCTTCAATTCTTTCAGTGTTTTTCACCCATTCTAATGAATGGAAAAAAAGAACAAAAGCAAAAATGTGTGTATTAAAAAAAACACTGTTTTTTTTTCTTCAGAAAAATTAAAAAAAGCGTCAAATGCCTTGTGCA
Source organism: Ranitomeya variabilis (assembly GCF_051348905.1). Taxonomy (NCBI): domain Eukaryota; kingdom Metazoa; phylum Chordata; class Amphibia; order Anura; family Dendrobatidae; genus Ranitomeya; species Ranitomeya variabilis. The sequence goes on from NC_135233.1 coordinate 643,299,368, forward strand.
TACATTTTTATTTTTTGTACCCATAACCTTTAAATATGAACATATTTTAATAATAAAAAGTGTGTCCTCAGTGTTTGATATCTTTTTAATGCCTAGCTGAATAGGTGATGATTAATTGCAAGCTTTCTTGACTACTTGGGTCTCTCCATTGGACTTGGTTTAACATGACAACTGAAGAGTCACATATTTATACACAGCAGGATATAGAAATAAGGAAATAAAGACAAGTGGTTGCAGCAGAACTACTAATATGGGAAGGGGGAAAACAGTTGTAGCAGTAAATATTGGAAGAATTGTCATTAAACATTTTATTTCCAATTCATCATTTGCATTTTTCAGGGGGTTTTTTTGTTTGTTTTTTTTTTTTATAAAGGAATGTGTCACCAGGTTTTTGCTACCTAAGGCTTCTTTCACACTTCAGTTGTTTGGCGTCAGTCAGCCCCGACATCGTGACGGATCCGTCACAATTGTTGGAAAAACGGTTCCGACAGATCCGTTTTTCTGACGGATCAGTTATACTGATCCGTCACAAAAACGGATCCGTTGCGACCTTTTTTACATCTGTTGTAACCGTTTTTTGACGGATCTGTTTTTTTTAAAAGGGAGGATCTCAATGTGATTGGCTACTGGAAACTACTGGAAAACTATATATACAGTGTATTTACATCACATCTTTGAAAGGTTGTACAGAAAGTGGCAAAGATGGAAGGGGTGCTGGCAAACATAGCGAAGATCTGTGCTGATTTTAGTTTTGAGGCAAATCGGTTGGCAGTCATCGTTCGGGACAAGGAGGAGGAAAGACTGCGCATCCTGCAGCAGCGGCGGAAGGGAAGGCTGTAGATCCATCCCATCACAGCCCAACGCATGACCCGTGGTGTTTATTCCACACTGTACATTGAACTGAGGGAAAACCCTCCGAAGTTCTTCAACTATGTGCGAATGAAAGCCGAAAATTTTGAAATTTTATTGGGCCATGTGGAATACTCTATACGGAGACGAGACACCCAGATGCGCTTCTCCATATCACCAGCAGAGCGTCTCATGGTGACTATTCGGTAAGTTTTTTTTTGTTTTTTTTTTAAATGATTCTCATTCATCAGACTTATAACTGCAATGTTGTTTTTTGAAGTTGTTATTATTGTCTTTTTCTTTTGTTAACAGATTCCTTGTAACTGGAGAGTCGTTTTTATCCCCACATTTCCAGTTCAGGCTTGGGATATCCACCATCTCAGGGATCATCAGAGATACCTGCCGGGCATTGTCGGATTGCTTACAAGCAGAATATATTCCAGAACCATCACAGGAGAGGTGGCTGGAGATTGCACAAAATTTTGAACAGATATGCCAGTTCCCAAATTGTGTCACAGCAGTCGATGGGAAGCATATAAGGATCGTCAAACCTTCTGGCTCTGGATCAGAATTTTACAACTATAAGAAGTACTTCTCAATTGTATTGATGGCCATAGCCGACGCACACTGCAAGTTTATCGCTGTGGATATCGGTGCGTATGGACGCGCAAATGACTCCCAGATTTTTAAAACTTCACCAATGGGGCGTCGTTTGTATGGAGAGACATTTGACTTTCCGCCCCCTAGACCTCTCCCTGGAACCACCGGTCCACCGTTACCATTTGTTTGCGTTGGAGATGATGCCTTTCAGCTTTCCCCACATTTGCTTAAACCCTTTGGAAGTAGTGGACTGACCCAGAGGAAGAAAATTTTTAATTACCGCTTAACCAGAGCACGAAGAGTAGTGGAATGTGCTTTTGGCATCCTAACTGCTAAATGGACAATACTACTAACTGCAATTAAACTGCAGACTGACACTGTTGATGATGTGGTGAAGGCTTGTGTGCTACTTCACAATTTTGTTTTATCCAAAGAACATGTTTCCCTGGAGGATAATGTGTCAGAAAGCACCTTGCGGGATTACCACAACACAACTTTTCGCAGTCCAGTAGCAGTCTCCAGAATGCGGGACAAGTTTGCAGACTACTTCATGTCTCCTCCAGGATCAGTTGACTGGCAGTATGAAATGGTGTAAAAAAAAATTTTAAAATTTTCACACTTGAAAAATACCATTTTTTTGTTTGGTTACAAAACCTTTGTACTTTAATCTTGCAGTATTGTATGTTTTGAACCGGTACCCTTTACATATTTTCTACTGTTACTATTACCATAACCTTGGTGGTTTTAATACAGTTTTTTTTTTAAAAAGAGAAAGACAATAAAATTGTTTTTAAACCACAAAAAGTTTTAGCGGAGGGGCTGACAGGGCGGGCCACGTCGATAGGGGGGGACACGACATCACGGGGAGGAACAGAAGTGGAATGGGTGGTGAAAACATGAGGTTGGGCAGGGAGTTGAGGTACAGATGTGGTTTGTGGGAGGTATGGCGAAGGTGTTGGTGGGATTGGGAACGGTGAAGTTAAAGGGGAAGAATGGAAAGGGGAAGGTAGGAACTGGGAAATACTGAGGGGGGAAGGAAGGTATGGCGAAGGAGTAGAAGGAGGATGGATGGGAGGAGGACGGGAGGATAGACGGCGACTTGAGAGGGGAAAGGTGTTGAAACATGAAGGGTGGGTGGAGGGGCTTGGGACATCGCCTGCACTAGAGCAGTGTGGCAGCCTTGCATCACATGCATCTGCAGGTCAGGACTTAGATTCTCCATGTGCCTGAGGACTGACTGAAAAAAAGTGTCTTGGTGACTGGTTTGCATCTGATTGCATCCTATCCAGATGACTGCTGAGTTCCAATATGCTTTTGTTAAGCATATTGTACTCAGCAGATGTTTGCTCACCCAAAAGCTTGATGGCATTCTGGAAGGCTGCATTCAGATGCAAAAACTCAGGCGCATAGCTCCTTTCCGGACCTCTCTGGCGCTGCCGTCCTGACTCCAAAGGTGATCTAGATGTTGCGGCATTGTCAGAGGGGTGGGGTAAAGGGAACTCTAACTCATCACCTGCGGCTTCAAGTGACGAAGTCCACCCTGCTGCTCCAGCGCTGGTGGTGGTGGATGGGGCCGAGGGATCAAACAAAAGGGAAGGTACAGACACAGAGGGGTCAACGTGGTCCCCGGTGGCGGATTCCTGAGAGATCGCTCCAGAGGGGTGCAACTCTGATGCAGGCTCCCGAGTGCTGCAGACAGTACTGTTAAAGAAGAAAAAAAAAAAAATTAGTATCTTGATATTACAATTGCCCTTGCTGCCAAAAAAAATTGAAGGTTACACATTTTAACAGTTTGACTGAAAACATGTGGTGTTGAATATTTACCTTCTGCTCAGCAGCGTCGACCGGAGGAACGACAGGGCTCTGGCATATTTATACCTGCTCCTGCGTCCTCTAGATCCACTCGGGGCCTGCATCTCCTTGTTAAATTCCCTCCTGAAGCGATCCCTGAGTGACCGCCACCGCACGATAACCCTGTTACCTGGAAAGAGAAAGCAAAAATTGGTTATTAAATCATGCTAACACAAGTTAATGAAGTGTGAATACTTACGCGCTAGATCCTGGGCCCCAGCTTCGAGTTCCTCCCAGTTATCAATAACAGCACTGCACACTTCCTCCCATAGCCGTCGGGTGACGAACTGGTCAGCATGGCGGCGGTCTCCCATGTTCCATAACGGCTCCCGACTTTGGACCGCTTGCATGAGGGTATCCACATCAATGCCCTCCTCTTCCTCATCCTGTTCGGGAGCACGCTGTGAAGCAACAAAAAAAAAGAATAAAAAGGGAAAGATTATACCACATAAATTTTACAGTATGCTAAACACCAAACCAAAAAAGGAACTTACTCTTCGGTGACCGCCGCGATTAGCATTCCGACGACTATGGGAGGGGCTCTGAGGAACTCTACGTCGAGCCCCGGATTGTGAAGACTAATAAAAAAAAAAAAATTAAAAAAAATTGTGCTTGGATGGAGGCATATCTACTGTGTGTGGGCTGTGCTGAATGTTTGTGTTGGGTGTAGTGTGTTTTATGTGAGGATCTGTATCTGCAAAACTTACACGATGCGCTCCCGCTCCTCTCATTTCTCCACCCTGCCCGTCTCCTTCTGGAAGCCCCTCTGCTTCAGCTTCCTGTGTAAACAGAATAAATACATATAGGGTTCAAAAACATATTACCAGAGATGTACCAAAAAAAATTTATGAAGAAAAAAAAAAAAACCTCAGGTGGCTGATGATGTGAGGGGGGGGGGGGGGGGTGTGCTCTCAGAAGAAGACATTATGGTATCCGTTTTCTGCCTGCGTCTGTCTTGGTCCCTAGTCCCTTGGTCCCTAGAATCTGCCAGTATAAAGAGAGTTCTAAGCTACTATACAAAAGGATAGATGCAGCTTTTCGGGACTTTATACTTACATCTGTTTTCAAAGCTTTGGGGGGCCTGCCTGCGTCTGTCTTGGTCACTAGTCACTTGGTACCTAGAATCTGAAAGTATAAAGAGAGTTCTAAGCTACCATATTATGAATTGCTATGCCAAATTACATCCCCCCCCCCCTAAAAAAATTTTTAACCACACCTAAAAAATAAAAAAAATAAAAATGTTAACTTGATATGCTTTGATGTACAAGCTGCAAAACCCTCCACCTCCTGTTTCCCCCCAAAATTCCATGAAAGCAACACCAAAACTACTTCAATCTTGATATGCGCCATGCGCATGTTGGTAAACCTACCCCACCCCCTCCTCCAGGCACAGTTTCAACCTTATAAAAAAATTCCCTCATTCAAAGTTAAAATACCAATACCCAAAAATGAAAATTATGGTTACCCTAGTTACTATTTTCTATAACCAGATAACATTTTGAATACCAAAGGTTTGCATTCTGCATTTATATATATATATAGAACCTCAAACACCTTTATTGAATGGAGACCAGTTATAAATTTATCTTGAAATCATACTACGGACAGTTTTGTGTAATTTTTATTACAATTTTTTTTATTTTTTTTATTTTTTTTTGGTTGGAAAGTAGGAGCTACACTGCTCTTTATTTGAAATAGCAGTACAGTATGTTAATGTATGAAAAATAAAAAAAAAGGCTGAACACATCACACAGCATTTATACACACACACACACACACACACACGCACACACACACACACACACACACACACACACACACACACACACACACACACACACACACACGTCACAGCACAGCCATTAAAAATACCAGCACAGTAAGAAAAATAAAAAACATGCAAGGCGGGCACACACACACACACACGCTGGATGGCAGTACTCACATAGTCTCTGGCAGGGTCTTGATGGCTGCAAGCAGGGTATGTCTTGCTGGCAGGATCTGTCTCTCTTGCTAGCGGGTATGTCTCGCTGGCAGGGTCTGTCTTGCTGGCAGGGTCTGTCTCTCTTGCTGGCACGGTCTCTCTCTTGCTGGCAAGGTCTCTCTCTTGCTGGCAGGGTCTGTGTTCTCTCTTGATGACACATTGAGAAATTCCTGTGATGTTCCACTTACTGGGCTGATGTGTAGTTTTTAGAAAATCACTGTTTTATCAGCTCCAGATGATCACTAGAGGACTACTTGGCTTTCTGCCAAGTAGTTCAACAATGCTCCCACCAATGACTGGCAGTTTTCTGCCTTTGGCAGCTTTCTGTGTATACTGTGTCGGTGGGGTGATAAAGAGCTGAGCATTCAGAAACTGCTAAATCTGCAGCAGATAAAACTGTTATTAATCAAAACTGCACATACCACTAAAGTAAGTGATACATCACTGGAGTTCTTGTCTCTGCCTCATCATCATGCTGCTCTCAGATGGGTAGCGAAAAGGTGGCAACAGATTCCGTTTAAGCAGTTGCATATCTAGGAGAGGCTGGTTTGGCATTTTCCCCTTGGTACAGCCAGCAGGGGGATGTCGTAGATTGGTCCAAGGTGTCTTCCAGGCAGTCGCGTTTTGCCGCAACCCCCAGAGTTGGATTCGGCCATTCTCCGAGCCAGCTTTCAAGCTGACCGCTAGCTCAGAGAAGATGTAAAACCCTGGCTCCCAGCATTCGATTGTACTTGCATCTTTCAGGGACAAGTACAATTGAAGCACTTCCAGATCAGCTGATCAGGCTGCTGACTTTACTCCTGTAACATACAAGTATGATGAGATTGTATTGAAGTAGGGGTGATGTGTGAGAAAACCATGTGGGGAGGTAGGGGGAAATGGGTGAGGAGACAATATAGTGTGAGGGGCAAGGAGAGGGGGAATGTGTGAGGGGCACAGTCTTGGCCAGGAGAGGGGGAATGTGTGAGGGGCACAGTCTCAGCAAGGAGAGGGGGGATGTGTGAGGGGCACAGTCTTGGCCAGGAGAGGGGGAATGTGTGAGGGGCACAGTCTTGGCCAGGAGAACGGGAATGTGTGAGGAGCACAGTCTTAGCCAGGAGAGGGGGAATGTGTGAGGGGCACAGTCTTGGCCAGGAGAGGGGGAATGTGTGAGGGGCACAGTCTTGGCCAGGAGAGGGGGAATGTGTGACTGAACAGTATCGGGAAGGAGAGGAGCTATGAGTGAAGGACAACCTGCAGATGAAAGGGGGAATGTGTGAGGGGACAGTATGGGGGTAGAAAAGAGCTGAGGGGGCACATTATAGAGACTGTTTAGTGTGGAGGGCATTATAGAGAGAGGGGCCAACATGGAAGACAGTGTGAGGGCGCAGTACGGAGGGAACATTATGCTGGTGGAGGGTAAGGAGTGTGAGGAGGGGTACGATATTGAGACTGAGCAGTATAAGTTGTCGCAGTGTGTGGGGACAGTGTGAAGAGGAGGCCCAGTATGGGGAGGAGTGGACAATTTGGAGACAATGCACCATAAGGGGAACAGTGGGTTGGTCATATTTTGTACAGGAAGCACAGTGAGGGTCAATTATTTGTTTATGGCTAGAAGTCTGAGGCCGGGTGCATACTGTCAGTAATTGGCAGCGCTTTGGACGAAGCACTTCCACTGCATCCAAAGCGCTGCCGGCATTCGAACGCAGGTGATTTCACATGTGTTCCTTGTAACATGCAGAATCACCGCGTCCAATTCATTGTACGGGTGAAATTTATCCTGTGGAGTCACCGCAAGATAAATAGACATGCTGTGTTCTGAAAAGATGTGCTGCATGTCCTTCTCTGCAGGTAAGCCCCGGGCGCTTGTGCATGCGTAGATGACATGGGATTTCTTCAAATCCCCTCCACTATGCTGTAACATCTAGCCGCTGCGAGTTGGACGCTGTGGATGTACACAGTGTACAACCCCGCAGCATTTTCTGACCGTGGGAATGTGCCCTGACACAGGCAAAGCTTGAGACATTCAGCACCTAATAAAAAAAAAAAAAAAAAATCTACAAAGCAACATATATCTTCTTATTGGTTAGAGTAGTTGATCACGGGGAAAAAAGGAGTTTTTCTTTATGTTGTGACTGTAATTTTTATTGTACTTCTGGCTTGAAAAGGGCCCTTTTGGGCTGAAACGTTGCTTCACTTGTCTACTTACAGTAAATTGTATTTCTCCGTGTGATTTAAGGATGGAATAAAGGTTATGTTTCACACCTATTTTCTCTGATGCCTCGGAATCTTGGATTTTCTCTTACATGAACTCAGTTACTGTATTTTACCACCAATGCCTAAGTAAAATACCCCTAAAGATCCCCATATACCTTTTTATGCTAAGTTGTATGCCTTTCTGCTTCACTGTCTATCCCCCAGCATTCGTTCTGCTGTCACAGTAATCACTTCCTTTTCATTTGTTCTCTTCTGAGTGCATTTCCCATCAGCCCTTATGTTGGGCTGCAAGCCAGCAGTGAGCACTTCCCCTGTAACCTACGCACCTCCAACTCCTCCCTCAGCATCACCCACAGCATAATATCCTGTCCAGGACACGGCTGCAGGAAAGTCACCAATACCGCAATTAGAAGTACAATAAAGCACCAGAACAGCTCTGACAATAAAGATTATCCACTACTCATCCTAAGCGAAAAGTGAGCTATGCAAAATGGAACCCCATTCACCCACATAGCATGAAAGTCACATAACTGTATTGTCACGTCAGATTCCCCAGCCAGGAACTCTGAGAATTGTCTGATTTCCTGTAATGTTACATTAATTTCCCTCCCAAGATCATACGACCAGGTTATAGAAGGATTTTGAAAAGCAAGGCATTTACAAAAGAGCTTATCTACGTCAGTTCAGTTAGTGTTAATATGAAAGGGACACAAAGTATTGCTCACCCCCTTTAACTCCTAATGTCAAAGCCACCTCTACCCAGCACATTGATCTCTATTTAGCAGTTAGCTTTTCACCTCCGTCTCCGCTCCTGAAGAGATGCTGTTATAAATCTTACAAAATTGCCAGGCCAAGCTTTCAGAGAAGTTCTCCTAATCTCAGCTCTGGCTGTCTGGGGTTGTGTGCTTCTTCCCAGTTATCTCTACGTCTAAACACAGTGATCGCAGTGTACACTCCAGAACAAACCACCGATGGTTGAATGTGTTACACCAGAACATGTGCTGAGCTTTATAGTGCTCCTAATACTACTGTTCTGCTACTTGCCAGAACTGTCACCCAACGAGGAGAGCCCGCCCACGATAAATCAGGAAGAAATGACACTGCATGGCTCTGAGCTGCTCAAGAGACAACTTGTGAATATCCCTTTAACTACTTCTGCAAGTTTTATCATCTTACTCCCATCCCTACTCTGCCGAAAAGAAAGTTAATCTTTTAATCCCCACGTACTGAGCTCTGCCTTTAATATTCTAGTTGCAGTAAGTTTTTAAAATCCACACGTGTTACACTCATGCTTTGCAGTGAAAGTGTAAAATGTTTGCCATAAAGTAGCTAGACGGCTTGTGTTTGATCAAAAAGTGTGTTGAAAGATTACACTTTCCACATCCAGTAATGCTGTTAAAATCTTTTTTTTTTTTCTCTCTTTTTGCAGTTTGGTAGAAACTTGTTTTGTTTTTGTTCTTCATGCATATGTTATAATAAAAGTATTTTATCAGACAGACATTTATTGCATATCAACAAGATTCACCATAACTGTCTAATAGATACAGATTCAATCTTTCGGGACCTGCAGTCAGTGTAGGTGGCCATGCGTGCAGTAATTTTCTGCAATCACTGCTATAGGAGCTCAGAATAAAGCAGATCATACTGTATTTGAAACTTCATCAGTGAATGAAAAGGATGTGCACATGTGCGGCCATTTCTCCTGTCACCACAAGTCAGGGCCCCATTTTTTAATGGGGAAAACCTCCATTTAATAGACATTTATGGTGTATCTGGTGGAGAAGCCATAAATGTCTGTAGTGAGACAACCTCCTGAAACTGAAACGCCACCACACTAAATTTGTTGTTTGTCTCTTGCTTAGATCTGTTACACGGAGTTATTACAGAGGAGCTGCTGGTGCTTTACTTGTCTATGACATCACAAGGTAATATGTAAAATCTGTTTGTGTGAGGTTTTCTCCTCTTCCCATTTAAACAGGCAGCGCCGCTAACCTGCTACACGTGTGGTCAAAATTGTTGGTACCCCTCGTTTAATGACAGAAAAACCAGAGTGGTCACAGAAATAACTTGAATCTAACAAAAGTAAAAAAACATAAAATTTATGAAAATGAACAAATGAAAGTCACACATTGCTTTTCATTCATGTTTCCACAGAATTTAAAAAATAATAAAACTCATCAAATAGGCCTGGAAAGAAATGATGGTACCCTTAACTTATTTTGTTGCACAACCATTTGATGCAATCAAACGATTCCTGTAACAGCTATTTTGGCCCACTCCTCAAGAGCAAACTGCTCCAGTTGTCTCGTGTTTGAAGGTTGCCTTTTCCAGACGGCATGTTTCATCTCTTTCCAAAGATACTCGATAGGATTTAGGTCAGGGCTGATAGAAGGCCACTTCAGAATAGTCCAATGTTTTCCTCTTAGTCATTTATGGGTGTTTTTAGCTGTATGTTTTGGGTCACTGTCCTACTGTAAGACCCATGATCTGTTACTGAGACCAAGCTTTCTGACACAGGGCAGCACATTTCTCTCTAGAATCCCTTGATAGTCTTAAGATTTCATTGTACCCTGCACAGATTCTAGACACCCTGTGCCAGATGCAGCAAAGCAGCCCAAGAACATCACAGAGCCTCCTCCATGTTTCACAGTAGGGACAGTGTTCTTTTCTTAATATGCTTCATTTTTCCATCTGTGAACATAGAGCTGATGTGCCTTGCCAAAAAGTTACATTTTTTGTCTCATCTGTCCACAGAACATTCTCCCAGAAGCTTTGTGGCTTGTCAACATGTAGTTTGGCAAATTCCATTCTGGCTTTTTGATTATTTTTTTTCAACATTGGTGTCCTCCTTGGTCATCTCCCATGAAGTCCAATTTGGCTCATACAAAGACAGATGGTACAATCTGACACTGATGTTCCTTGAGCTTGAAGTTCACCTTTAATCTGTTTAGAAGTTTTTCTGGGCTCTTTTGTTACCATTCATATTATCCGTCTCTTTGATTCGTCATCAATTTTCCTCTTGCGGCCACGTTCAGGGAGGTTGGCTACAGTCCCACGGATCTTAAATTTCTGAATAATATGTGCAACTGCAGTCACAGGAACATCAAGCTGCTTGGAGATGGTCTTTAACTTTTACCTTTAACATGTTTGTCTATAATTTTCTTTATCTCCTGAGACAACTCTTTCCTTCGCTTCCTCTGATCCATGTTGAGTGTGATACACACCATGTCACCAAACAGCACAGTGAGTATCTGTAGCCCTATATATAGGCCCACTCACTGATTCCACGATTGTGGACACTTGTGATGCTAGTTAGTGGACACACCTTGATTTAACATGTCCCTTTTGTCACATTATTTTCAGGGGTGCCATCATTTCTGTCCAGGCCTATTTCACGAGTTTTATTTATATATATTTTTTTTATTCTGTGGAAGCATGGTTGAATAGCAATGTCTGACTTTCAATTTCATAGATCTTTTATTTATTATTACTTATGTCAGATTCAAATTATTTCTGTGACCATTGTGGGTTTTTCTGTAAGTAAACGAGGGGCACCAACAATTTTGTGTACAAGCCTACCAGCTGGTGTGTTGTTAGTGGGAGTGTCTGTGAAAGCCATTCTCTGGACAGCCATGCTTTGGGGAAATGTTGCTTCAAGTTGCAATTACATTCACCGACTTAGTTTTCATACAGAAAACTGAGTTTTATGGTGGTATGGTCAAGGACGAGTAATGATAAACAATAGGTTTTAAAGGGAATCTGTCAATAGGATAAACCGTCTGCTGTCTATATGGGCATGCAGGTTATATGAAGCTGAATAAAATACTGTATATTAATATCTGCAAACCGATGTCTGATTCCAGAGTATTCCACAACTTTCTCAATATGTGAATCACCTGTTAAGATTTATGGGCTGGACGTGAATCTTCTCTAGAGCTTATTTTTAATGAAAGGGGAAGTTACCAGTGTGAGATAAGTGGATCAGAAGAACAGACTGTCAGTCATTACATGTCTCACTCCGATAGAGCTCCCTTTCATTTAATCCCTTCATGACATATGTAGTCTCCCTGACTTTGATGCGGGCTCACACACTGAGCCCACATCTTTCCCAGTACATCAGGAATGATTTATTCAGTCATCATGCGCCTTTAATAGATGACATCATGTGCCTGTTAACCAGTTAAATCCCACTGTCAATCTCTGACAGCTGGATTTAACATGCGCTGGCCGGAAGCGTGTCATTAATCTCGCCCATTGGTGCCCCTGTCCATCTCTGTATGCCGATGGGTTGTCATAACAGTGGGGTCTGCTGATGACTTCACATGCCTGTCATTATATACACCTGTGACCAGTGGGTCATGGCCAGCGTTCATAAGAGATTGTGATTTCTGATACACAAATGAAGCTTCATGTTTCCTCAGTAGAATATTAAATAAAGTAAAAAAAAAAAAAGTTTTAAAAAATATGAAAAACTAAAATAAACATTTTTGCAGCATTGAAAATAAAACCATTTAAAAAAATTGGGTATTACTGCATTCAGAAATGTTCGATCTATCAAAATATAAAATAAAGTAATCTGATTGGTAAACCGTGTAACAAGAAAAAATTGAAACTCCAGAATTACATTTTTTGGGCTGCCACAACATTGCAATGAAATGCAATATGAGGCGATCAAAACATCAGATCTACCGCAAAATGGTATGAGTAAAATTGTCATCTCCGAACGTAAAAAATGAGCCCTCTCCCAGCCTCATATCCTGAAAAATGAAAATGTTCCAAATCTCATAAAATGGCGACAAAAGCAAAAAAAAAAAAAAAAAGGAATGCATATTTCCAAGTTTATTTTCACCAGTTAAAAAACAACTATACATGTTTAGTAACTGCACAGTCGTACTTACCTAGGGAATCAAGTTTCCCGGTTAATTTTAACATATAGTGAACATGGTAAAAAAAAAAATAAATCAATTGTGGCATTGTACTTTTTTTTTTCTTTTTTATTTGCAATTTCATCACACTCGGGATTTTTTTTTCCCGTTTTCCAGTAAAGTCTATTGTAAAATCAATGGTGTCATTCAGAAGTACAACTGGTCCTGCAAAAAACAAGCCCTCACATGGCCATATTGATGGCATAGTAAGGCTATGTTCACACTTTGCGGTTTTTGCTGCAGATCCGCAGCAGATTTGACGCTGCGGATCCGCAGCAATTTTCCATGCAGGGTACAGTACAATGTTACCCTATGGAAAACAAAATCCGCTGTTCCCACTTTGCAGAAAATCCCTTTAAAAACCGCGCGGAATTGCTGCGGAAAAAAAGGAGCATGTCACTTCTTTCTGCGGATTCCGCAGCGGTTTTCAACATGCACCAATAGGAAAGTGCTGTTGAAAACCCGCAGAGGAATCCGCAGAAGAAACCGCAGGGAAAACCGCTGCGGTTTTTCAATGCGGTTTTTCCAAATCCGCTGCGGAAAAATCCGCAGCAAAATCTGCAAAGTGTGAACATGCCCTAAAAAGTAATGGCTCTTGGAAGAAGGGAAGGAAAAAACGAAAATTGAAAATGGTCCAGGGGTGAATGGGTTAAAATAACTCTATTGGCAGATTCTCAAGCAGACCTGTGTTTGCCCATAGATCTTAACAGCTCATTTACATAGTAATCAAAATGTAGAGTAAAGGTACCTTCACACGAAGCGACGCTGCAGCGATAGCGACAACGATGCCGATCGCTGCAGCGTCGCTGTTTGATCGCTGGGGAGCTGTCACACAGACAGCTCTCCAGCGACCAACCATGCCGAGGTCCCCGGGTAACCAGGGTAAACATCGGGTTGCTAAGCGCAGGGCCGCGCTTAGTAACCCGATGTTTACCCTGGTTACCAGCGTAAAAGTAAAAAAAACAAACAGTACATGCTCACCTGCACGTCCCCCAGCGTCTGCTTCCTGACACTGACTGAGCTCCGGCCCTAACAGCAGAGCGGTGACGTCACCGCTGTGCTTTCACTTTCACTTTAGGGCCGGCGCTCAGTAAGTGTCAGGAAGCAGACGCTGGGGGACGCGCAGGTGAGTATGTGCTGTTTGTTTTTTTTACTTTTACGCTGGTAACCAGGGTAAACATCGGGTTACTAAGCACGGCCCTGCGCTTAGCAACCCGATGTTTACCCTGGTTACCAGTGTAAAATATCGCTGGTATCGTTGCTTTTGCTTTCAAACACAACGATACACGGCGATCGGACGACCAAATAAAGTTCTGGACTTTATTCAGCGACCAGCGACATCACAGCAGGATCCTGATCGCTGCTGCGTGTCAAACGAAACGATATCGCTAGCCAGGAAGCTGCAACGTCACGGATCGCTAGCGATATCGTTTCGTGTGAAGGTACCTTAAGGGTACCGTCACACAGTGCCATTTTCATCGCTACGACGGCACGATCCGTGACGTCGCAGCGTCGTATGATTATCGCTCCAGCGTCGTAGACTGCGGTCACACTTTGCAATCACGGCGCTGGAGCGATGCCGAAGTCCCCGGGTAACCAGGGTAAACATCGGGTTACTAAGCGCAGGGCCGCGCTTAGTAACCCGATGTTTACCCTGGTCACCAGCGTAAACGTAAAAAAAACAAACAGTACATACTTACATTCCGGTGTCTGTCCCCCGGCGTTCTGCTTCTCTGCACTGTGTAAGCACCATAGCCGGAAAGCACAGCGGTGACGTCACCGCTGTGCTCGCTTTCCGGCCGGCAGGCGCTCACAGTGCAGAGAAGCTGAGACGCCGGAGGACAGACACCGGAATGTGAGTATGTACTGTTTGTTTTTTTTACGTTTACGCTGGTAACCAGGGTAAACATCGGGTTACTAAGCGCGGTCCTGCGCTTAGTTACCCGATGTTTACCCTGGTTACAAGCGAACGCATCGCTGGATCGCTGTCACACACAACGATCCAGCGATGTCAGCGGGTGATCAAGCGACGAAAGAAAGTTCCAAACGATCTGCTACGACGTACGATTCTCAGCAGGGTCCCTGATCGCAGTAGCGTGTCAGACACAGCGATATCGTAACGATATCGCTAGAACGTCACGAATCGTGCCGTCGTAGCGATGAAAATTTCACTGTGTGACGGTACCCTAAGAGATTGAATCACAGATATCAGGATATCCTTTTTTCAACTGTCTTTAATTGTTGCAGAATGGTTAAAGGATTTTTAAGGATAAAAAGCAACATTTGTTTTTTTTTTTCTTTATATAGCTTGTAATCAGTGTAAACTCCAATGTCTGCATCATGCATGTTAATTGTTCACTTTACAGAAGTAGTTACCATTTCTTTTCAACTTTTAAAAACATTTTTTTTTTTTTTTTATTCCAAACACAGTCGAGAAACCTACAATGCTCTCACCAACTGGCTTACAGATGCTCGAATGCTGGCTAGTCAGAACATTGTAATAATCCTTTGTGGGAACAAAAAAGACTTGGATGCTGACCGTGAAGTTACATTTTTGGAAGCTTCTCGATTTGCGCAAGAAAATGGTAAGTAACAATGTATTCAATTAATATATGTGAAAATGTAGAGGAAAATATCCACAATGATTCTGGGCAGCATCATTCATGTTTACAGTCACGGTTACATAGGTTGGAAATAGACCGAGGTCCATCAAGTTCACCCTTTCTCCACCAATTGATTATTTTGTCACTAAATTAACTATGACCCACGATAATAGTACTGAGGAAATCATCCCACCATTTTTTAAAATCTGTCAGTGTCTGCCATTACTAACTCCTGTGGTCGGCATTCCATAGTGTGACTGCTCTAACTGTAAAGAACACTTTCCTGTTTAGCTGTCGGAATCTCCTTTCTTCCACCCGTAATGAGTGCCGTCTTGTCCTTAGAATGGTCTTTGGAAGGAATAGCTCATGTGTAAGTCCTCTGTACTGACAACACATATCTTTATACATGTAAATGAGATCCCCTCTGAGGCGTCTTTTTTTCTAAGCTAAACAAACCAAACTTTTCCAAACTCTGAGGATAGGAGAGGCCTTCCATCCCTTGTAATAATCTAGTTGCCCAACTTTTAACTGACTGTAACTTCTGAATATCCTTTGTAAAATGTGAAGCCCAAAACTGGATCCCATATTCCAGATGTGGCCTCACCAGTGATTTATAAAGTTGTAACAACATGCAGGATTATATCTGTTTTCATACACCCTAAAATCTTGTTTGCTTTTGCGGCTGCTGCTTGACATTGAGCACTGCTGCTCAGCTTACTTGTAACCAGAATACCCAAGTCCTTCTCCTGTTCTGTAGTCCAGAGAATACTCCCATTTAATGTATATGCAGCAACAGGATTACTCCATCCTAGGTGCATAACTCTACATTTATCTACATTAAATCTCATTTACCAAGTGTTTTCCCATTCAATCATCTTATTCAGATCGATTTCTAACATTTTAATGTCAAGGTCAGTTTTTAGTATCCTACATAGATTGGTGTTCTCAGCAAAGACTGACACTTTACTCTCAATCCCATCCACAAGATCATTAATAAAGAGGTTAAAAAGAATCAGTCCTAGCACAGAACCCTGCGGTCCCCACTGCTGACTATATCCCGTTTAGAGAACGTACCATTTATGCCAACTTTGTTTCCTGTCTTTTAGACAATTCCTTACCTACATACAGATTTGACCTAAAATCATTGGCAGTTGACCAATTCATCAAGCAGTTTACACCAGTTTTGTAGCATAAACCTGATTAAAATTCAGCAAAATTTTTGCTAAAGTAAAAATTGCAAACAAAAATGCAACTTGGTGTTGTTATGCCAGGCCCAGCGTCAACCGTTCTATGCCGTCTATATGGGCATGTAGGTTAAAGGAAGCTGAATAATGTGATGCCTTGTTTCCTGTGATCCGATGCCTTAATTCATATTTTCCAAAATGTAAATGAGCTGATGAGACGTAAGGGCCGGACACTGATCTGCCACTAGAGTTTATTTGAAATGAAAGGGGGTGCATTACCAGTGTAATAAGTAATGGCCGCTCTCCTGATCTCACTGCAGAGCTGTGTGTGATTATGAGGTTCACACGAATGTGTAAAAAAAAAAATTAAAAAAAAAATCGAGTTTCATCCAGAAACTATTTTTGTTTCTCGCGTGTCATCCGTGTGATGTCCGTATACAATCTGTTTTTTACACAGCATCTATTAATCACTTACAGGACCATTTGTAGTTTCCTGTGTTGCAGAATTGTAATTTATCTGTAACAATTACCGTATATACTCGAGTATAAGCCGAGACCCCTAATTTTGCCACAAAAAACTGGGAAAACTTATTGACTCGAGTATAAGCCTAGGGTGGAAAATGCAGCAGCTACCGGTAAATTTCAAAAATAAAAATAGATACCAATAAAAGTAAAATTGATTGAGACATCAGTAGGTTAAGTGTTTTTGACTATCCATATTGACTCAGGAGCTCCATATAATGCTCCATACAGTTCATGATGGGCCGCATAAGATGCTCCATACAAAATACGCCCCATTTGATGGGCCCCATAAGATGCTCCATACAAAAAATATGCCCTATATAATGCTGCACAAAGGTTAATGATGGCCCCATAAGATGCTCCATAGAATATTATTCCCCATATAATGCTGCACAAAGGTTAATGGCCCCATAAGATGCTCCATAGATTATGCCGCATATAATGCTGCACAAAAGTTGATGGCCCCATAAGATGCTCCATAGATCATGCCCCATATAATGCTGCATAAAGGTTGATGGCCCCATAAGATGCTCCATTGCATATTATGCCCATATGCTGCTGCTGCTGAGATTAAAAAAAAAATGACATACTCGCCTCTCGTCGCTGGGGGAGAGGTGCCGGGGTCCTGAGCAGGCGAGGACACCGACGCGCTATGGGGGCCAGGTGTTGGAGTCGTCGCAGGCTCAGTCCCCTGGCATTTGCGATATTCACCTGTCCCCGTTCCACTGCCGCACGCCGCTGTGACTCGTGTATAAGCCGAGAGGGGCACTTTTAGCCTAAAAAAATGGGCTGAAAATCTCAGCTTATTCTCGATTAAATACGGTAGATGTTATACTGTCTCTGTTTGGCATCTGATTTTTTCTCACACCCAGATACTTGATTGTGTAAAGGTACCGTCACATTAAGCGACGCTGCAGCGATATCGACAACGATGCCGATCGCTGCAGCGTCGCTGTTTCATCGTTGTGTGGTCGCTGGAGAGCTGTCACACAGACAGCTCTCCAGCGACCAACGATGC
This sequence comes from Ranitomeya variabilis, assembly GCF_051348905.1. Classification (NCBI taxonomy): domain Eukaryota; kingdom Metazoa; phylum Chordata; class Amphibia; order Anura; family Dendrobatidae; genus Ranitomeya; species Ranitomeya variabilis. The sequence continues at coordinate 643,317,100 of NC_135233.1, forward strand.
CGAAGTCCCCGGGTAACCAGGGTAAACATCGGGTTACTAAGCGCAGGGCCGCGCTTAGTAACCCGATGTTTACCCTGGTTACCAGTGTAAATGTAAAAAAAACAAACAGTACATACTTACATTGCCGTGTCTGTCGCGTCCCTCGCCTTCAGCTTCCCTGCACTGTGTAAGCGCCGGCCCTAAAGCACAGCGGTGACGTCACCGCTGTGCATTGCTTTACGGCCGGCACTGACACATTCAGTGCAGGAAGCTCTGAGCAGCAGCGCGGACGCCGGGGGACGTGACAGACATCAGAGGGTGAGTATGTAGTGTTTTTTTTTTTACTTTTACAATGGTAACCAGGGTAAATATCGGGTTACTAAGCGCGGCCCTGCGCTTAGTAACCCGATATTTACCCTGGTTACCATTGTAAAACATTGCTGGCATCGTTGCTTTTGCTGTGAAACACGACGATACACGCCGATCTGACGACCAAATAAAGTTCTGAACTTTAATCAACGACCAGCGATATCACAGCAGGATCCTGATCGCTGCTGCGTGTCAAACACAACGATATCGCTATCCAGGACGCTGCAACGTCACGGATCGCTATCGTTATCGTTGCAAAGTCGTTTAGTGTGAAGGTACCTTAAGTCTCATCTGATTTACAGAACAAACTAGTGCATGCAGAGATTTTTTTTTCTTCACACAGTGAAAAAAAAAAATGCTTATCTACATTTCACCATTGAATAATATTGGTCCGAATGTTGTTTTTGTTTGTTGCTTTTTTTCAAAGACAACACTCTGATCAAAAATACAGTATTCTTGATTGCCCGGAGCTTACAACAAGAAAACAGGACCCGGTACAGCAATAAACATTATATATTCTGAAAGGGCTGCCCAAGCCTTATTTCAGGATACTATTAGTATACTACAAAAAAATCACCTGGCAGATTCCCTTTAAAGGGGTTGTCTAATTAGGTTGATTCTGTGGCATGAGGCTTCATGTTTCCAAGCTTCTCACTTTAAAAACATACCCAAGAAGAGGAGCACACAATAATTGTTTCACTAAGTAATTAAAGCTACTCTGGTGGTGGTATGTATTTTGGGTAGCCGACATCAGGGTTATTTTTCCAGACCAGGATGTAAATGGCTTACTCTGCAGTTTTCATGAATGCATTTTTGAAGTAGTTGCGGTTTCGTGTCTCTGATATTTACCAGAACACACATCTTCTACTTAGATCAATATTTTTTTACTACTTCACAATATTGAGCTGTGCTAATGGAGTGCAAGACTTTAGCAATACAGTGGTGCATTTCTGCTAGTTTGTCTTTTGGCAAAGAAGCAATAGGTAAAGCATGTGAACGAATGGGAATGAAAATTAAACATTTTGAATTTTGCACAACTCCTTGTAAATATTTTTTCACACAAAATGGGAAATATTTCCTGTTCTGAAAATATCCTCTTTATAGAGGAAAAGGACTAGAATTATTGTCAGTGTTCCAAAATAAAAAAAAAAAAGGGGAGAAGCCAGTGCTGCTTAAGGTCAGAACGCAAAACATAAAGTGCAAATGCACATATTGATTTCTAACTGTATTTCAAAATGAGACATTTAGCAAACAATTGATCAATTCTTTGAGCCACCCCACCACGTCAAGGCATTCTCATAATAGGGCAGTCCTACTCTACGTTTTTTATATTCGCTGTGCCATTACGGCCTCCTAAATGTATTAAAAGCAAGACCACATTAAATGCAAGCTGTATCTGAAGCATTTCTGAATCACTCCCATGGCACCAGAGAGGGCAACACAGATAAAGGTTGACCAGGTCTGAACACAGACATTTCAAGTACAACCAAAACACTCTTGTGTCCGCATTTGAATAAATATATATATACAGTATGTGTGTGCACATTTTATTATATATGTGTATTTCTATATTATAAAGTGCTCACACACAAATTTTATCTATCTTTCTATAGATCGATCTATCTATCTATCTATCTATCTATCTATATATATATACATATATATATATATATATATATATATATATATATATATATATATATATATATATATATATATCTCCATAGGTCCGGAAATATTTGGCACTGACACAAGTTTTAGCATTTTAACGGTTTGCCAAAACACATTCAAGATCAATATGATCTTAAAGTGTAGACTCTGATCTTTAATTTGAGGGTATTCACATCCTAATTGGAGTAAAGGTTTAGGAATTACAGCTCTTTAATATATAGCAGCCTCTTTTTAAAGGGATTGAATGTAATTGGACAGATATCTCAAAAGCTCTTTCCTCCTTAATACATCATCAGTTAAGCAGGTAAAGGGACTGGAGCCGATTTCAGGTGTGGCATTTGCATTTCGAAGCTGTTGATGTGAACCCACAACATGCAGTTTAAGGCTGCGTGTCCACGTTCAGGATGGCCGGCGGTATCGCCAGAGCGGCGAAGCCCCGCCCCCTTTTTGGACGCGATGATGTCGGATGTGTTAACTGTACACATCCGGAATCATCGCCCCCCTCCCATAGGGCCCTGTGTTATTCCTTGCGGGGACGCTGCATCCCCGCAAGGTGTACGGACATGCTGCGATCTGAAAAGACGCGCAGCATGTCCGGAGTCGCAGGCGCGTGCGGGTTTCCACGCATAGTGGACACGGGATTTCAAAAAATCCCCTCCACTATGCTGGAACATCTGGACGCTGCGTGTTTGACGCTGTAGCGTCAAACACGCAGCGTTTACTGACCGTGGACACACACCCTAAGGAGCTCTCAATGGAAGAGAAAGAGACCATCATTAGGCTACAGAAAATAAAATAAAAAATCACAGAGATAGCAGAAATGTTAGGAGTGGCAAAATAAACAGTTTGGTACAATCTGCCAAAAAAAGAGCAAAACTCAAAAATGTCTGAATATCCACAGAAGACAACAGTGGTGATTGCAGAATCCTTTCTATGGTGAAGAAAAATTCCTTCACAACATCCACTCAAGTGAAGAATATTATCCATGAAATCTACCCTAAAGAGAAGGCTTCATGAGCGCAAATACAGAGGGTTCACTACAAGCTGCAAACCATTAATCAGGCTTAAAAATAGAAAGGTCAGATTAGACTTTGCAAAAAAAAACAACTCTAAAATAGCCAGCCTAGGTCTGGAAAATCATTCTATGGACAGATGAAACTAAGATCAACCTGTACCAGAATGGTGGGAAAAAGAAACTATGGAAAAAGTTTAAAATGGCTGATGATCCAAAGAGCACCACATCCTCTGTAAAACATGGTGGAGGCAATGTGATGGCATAGGCATGCATGGCCTCTAATGGCACTGGGTCACTAGTATTTATTAATGATGTGACTGAAGACTGAAGCAGTCGGATGAATTCTGAAGTTAACAGGACTATACTTTCTGCTCAGATTGAATGAAAATGCAATACATATGCATCAGTAATGTATACAAATGAGATAATTTACCAGGGCACGTTAGTGGAGCCTGTGCTGACCAGACCCAACACGTGTTGCTGCTTTGCATGGCTCTTAACCCCTTCACCCCGAAGCCTGTTTTCACCTTCCTGACCAGGCCAGTTTTTACAATTCTGACCTCCGTCACTTATGAGGTCATAACTCTGGAACGCTTCAGTGGATCCTGGTGATTCTCATATTTTCTCGTGACCTATTGTACTTTGATAGTGGTAAAATTTCTTTGATATGACTTGCATTTATTTGTGGAAAAAAAACGGAAATTTGGCAAAACTTTTGAAAATTTCACAATTTTCAAACTTTTAATTTTTGTGGCCTGAAATCAGAGAGTCATATTGCACAAAATAGTTAATAAATAACATTTCCCACATGTCTACTTTACATCACCACAATTTTGGAAACATAATTTTTCTTGTTAGGAAGTTATAATGGTTAAAAGATGACCAATGACTTCTCATTTTTACAACAAAATTTGCAAAACCATTTTTTTAGGGACCACCTCACATTTGAAGTAACTTTGAGGGGCCTATATGACAGAAAAATTACCCAAAAATTACACCATTCTAAAAACTGCACCCCTCAAGGTACTCAAAACCACATTTAATAAGTTGAATGTGGAATGAAAAAAAAAAATAAACATTTGCTTTTCTTTCACAGAAATTTTCCTTTAGACCTAATATATATATATATTTTTTTATAACTTTCGCAAGGGTAGCAGGAGAAACTGGACCATACATTTTGTTGTGCAATTTCTCTTGAGTATGACGATACCCCATATGTGGGGAAAATCTACTGTTAGGGTGCACAGTAGGGCTTGGAAGGGAAGGAGCACCATTTCACTTTTTGAATGTAAAATTTGCTGGCATACTGTAATTAGCGGATGCCATGTTTGGAGAGCCCCTGATGTGCCTAAACAGTGGAAACCCCCAACAAGTGACACCATTTTGGAAACTAGACCGCTTAGGGAACTTATCTAGATGTGTATTGAACACTTTGAACCCACAGGTGCTTCACAGAAGTTTATAACGTAGAGCCGTGGAAATAATAAAAAAAATATCACATTTTTTCCCACATCTTTTTTAGCTCCATATTTTGCATTTTCATAAGGGTAACAGTAGAAAATAGCTCCACACAATTTCTTCTGCAATTTTTCCTGAGTACACTGATGTCCCATATGTGGGGAAATACTACTGTTTGGGCGCACGGCAGGGCTTGGAAGGGAAGGAGTGCATGCCATTTTTGAATGCAAAATTTGATGGAATAATTAGAGGGCACCATGTCGCGTTTGGAGAGCCCCTGATGTGCCTAAACAATGGAAACCCCCCTCAAATGACACCATTTTGGAAACTAGACCCCTTTGGGACCTTACCTAGATGTCTGGTGAGCACCTTAAACCCCCAGGTGCTTCGCAGAAGTTTATAACGTTAAAGGGACTCTGTCACCTGAATTTGGAGGGAACAATCTTCAGCCATAGGGGCGGAGTTTTCGGGTGTTTGATTCACCCTTTCCTTACCCGCTGGCTGCAATATTGGATTGAAGTTCATTCTCTGTCCTCCATAGTACACGCCTGCGTAAGGCAAGATTGCCTTGTGCAGGCATGTACTACAGAGGACAGAGAATGAACTTCAATCTAATATTGCAGCCAGCATGCAGCCAGCGGGTAAGGAAAGGGTGAATCAAACACCCGAAAACCCCGCCCCTATGGCTGAAGATTGTTCCCTCCAAATTCGGGTGACAGAGTCCCTTTAAGCTGTGAAAAAAAAATCTAATTTTTCACACAAAAATCTTTTTTTTTTTTTTAGCTACAAATTTTGTATTTTCACAAGGGCAAAAGGAGAAAATGGCGCCATCTTGCTGGAGAAAAAAAAAAAAGATGGTGCCATCTTGAAAGAGGGAATTTTTTTTCTTCTCCAGCAAGATGGCGCCGGAGGCACCTGCGCAATAGCAACTATGGACCCCAAAGTTTGTTGTGCAATTCCTCCTGAGTTCACCGATACCCCATATGTGGTTGAAAACTACTTTTGAGGCACAGTGCAAAGCTCAGAAGGGAAGTAGCTCCGTATTACAGTGCAGATTTTGCCGAACTGATTTGAGGGTGCCATGTTACATTGGCAGAGCCCTTGAGGTGCCAACAAAGCAGAACCCTTCATAAGTGACCCCATTTTACCAACTAGAGCTCTCAGTGAATTCATTTAGGGGTGCAGTGACTATATTGACACCACAGGTGTGTCACAAACTTTTATACCATTGGGCATTTACATTTTTACCACCAAGATTTTAGCCCCAAGTTTTACATTTTCGCACTGGGAAATGGGTAAAATGGCATCAGAATTTGTCCCACAATTTCTGCTGAATGTAGAAATACCCAATATGTGGCTGTACAGTACTATGTAGCCATACGGAGAGACTCTGGAGGGAAGAAGTGCTATTTGCCTCCTGGAATGCAGATTTTCCTAGACTAGTTTGCGGATTCCATTTAAAGAGCCCCCTAAGTGCTAGAAAAGCAGAATCCCCCCCCCTCAAGCGACCCCATTTTGGAAATTCCACCCCTTTGGGAATTTATCTACAGGTGTAGTGATGATTTTGACTCCATGGGTGTTTTCCAGAAATAGGCAGCAGTGGATGTTGCTGAGTGAAAATTGCAAATTCCTCTTGTGGTGACCAGTACGTAGTAGTCAGTCACCAGTACGTTATGACCAGCTCATACTTCTGGAGAGATGCACCCGTAAATTAGGTGGGCTCTCATCACTACAGAAATGCCAAACGTGTGTGCCAAATGTGGTTTAGGCCCACTGGGGCTCAGAAGGGAGGGGGCATTTGGGTTTGGGAGCAGAGAATTTGCTGAATTTCTTTTGGGGTGCGAGGAGCCATTTCACTTTTCCAGTGCCTTTGTGCTACCAGTAACGTGGAAGCCCCTATATTTCCATTAACAGATGATGGCCCTGAGTGGGGTTTTTTTGTGGATTGAGTTGAATCTTTTATTGGGAACATTTTACATAACATTTAGGATCACATTTATCCGACGCTCTACGCTGACCACTTACTTTGGGGTTTCCATCGAAATCTCCGAGTGATGTCACAGATGAAACCCCCGAGGGATCCATTCACTATAATGAGGCAGCAGTGTTACTCTGGACTCCGTCTGGCCTCTGTTCAGCGGTGTCTTTTTCAAAAGCAATTATCGGATCTCTATACACACCAATAGCTGCTACTACGCAGGTGCCGCGGGTGCCATTTTCAAATTGTTGTTTTTTGTTTTTTTTTTACTTGATCAATAACTTGAACAACAGTGATTAATAGGACACTAAACATCCGATTATGCTGCAGCGCAGGTGCCACGGCTGGTACCTGACTGCGGAAGTTTTTCTTCAGTATGTACAGGTATTCATTATGCAAACTAGGGGGCGGGTCGCTGAGGGATCAGTGACCTGTCAGCAGTCTGCATTATGAATACCTAATCAGAGCACCACATAAAGACCCCTTCCCCCTCCAAGCCCACCCCGGACCGGAACATGAGCATCATTGTTTTCACATTTGGATGTGAAAACAAATAATATTTTTTTTTCCACTAAAATGCGGTTTTAGCACCAAATGTAGCATTTCCATGAGGGATAAAAGGAGAAAATGGGCCCCATAATTTATGTAATTTATACTTTGTTGTTGAACACTACTGTTTGAGCACACTGCAGGCATTGGATGGGAAAGAGCTCTACTTTCCTTTTTAGAACGCAGATTCCGTTTGAATAGATTGTGGGTGCCAAAACGGCAGAGAACACCCCACCCTCCCCCAAGTAACCCCATGTTAGAGACTTCACTACATAAGGAAGTCATTTAGCGAAATATTGAGTATTTTGAACTTAAAAGGTGCCTTACACAATTTTATAACATTGTGACATGGAAATATACTTTGAGGTAAAAATTTAATTTTTATTTGCTGCAAATTTGCCTATTACACAAGGGTTAATAGGTCAAAATGGACCCCATAATTTATTGCGCAATTTCTCCTAAATGCGTTGATGCCACATATGTAATTGGAAAATGCTAGGCCACACGTCAAGGCAGATAAGGAAGGAGCGCTATTTGGCTTTTGGAACACAGATTTTACTAGAATAGGTTGCAGGTGACCTTTGCCGAGCCATTAAGGTGCCATTACAGCAGAAAGCCCTCAAAAGCGACCCTGTTTTTGAAATTGCACTTCACAATGAATTCATCTAAGTCTGCAGTGACTATTTTATAACATCCAGGCCATGCTTTTATTATGGTGAATTGCAAGTATTCCAGTTTAGTGGCCATACATTGTGCCTCCATAGAGTGTAGTGCTTTCCTTATATTGTGCTCAGCTTGTGCTTCTGGAGTCATACATCCGTAAATTAATTGGCTCTCCCCGCTACAATATTGCCAAACATTGACCGCTTACTGGGGTTCAGGAGGGGGTAATTTGGATTCTTGATTTGAAGAGGCAGGAGCCGTGTCTCTTTTCCAGAGTATTTGTTGTAACAGTAACGTGGGAACACCCTATATTTCACGTGACAGATGACTGACTTGAGTGGGGGCTGGTTTTGTGCTGGATAAGTTGGGGTTGTTGTTGGTAACATTTTGGGGTACATAACATTTTTTGATCACTTTCCGTATAAGGCTGGGATCACATTCTTGTGTGTGAGCACTTAAATCTGGGATTCCATGTAAATCTCACAAAAATGCAATGTAGATGGATCCCCCACTAAAATGAGGCAGATGGAGACACGTACACCTTTTGGTGTCTGTTCCGGTGGTATCCATCTTTTTAGGTGTGCACAGAACTGTGACCATCCACACTTGTGTGCCAAAAAGATGTCTAAAATAACTTGACAACACTGTAACCGAGACCTAACGGGAGTCAAGTGTCTCAATCTGCCTAAAAAATGGGGGGGGTTTGTCTGAATTGCGTTTTTTGGGATTTACACAACAATTGTAAGTGCTTAGAGGGGAACGCAGGATAAATGTGTCCTGAGCCTTGTTCTGATTCTTGGGAGGTAGAATGAGCTAATAGCAGTACAAGAATAGTTCTTATTTTTATTTTTGCACAGTTTACCGGTATACTGCTTTCTTCTTTGGGGTGGCACGATTATAGCGATGCCAGATTTATGTTTTGTTTTTGTATTTTTTAATGTTTTGCTTCTATCACACACAGGTTTGTTTTTTTTTAAATGTAAAGAAATTGGATTTTTTTCTATGCCATATTCAGAGAACTGTAACTTTTTTATTTTTTTTGGCAAACTAGGCTGTTTGAAAGCTTATTATTTGCGTGACAAGTTGTAGATTTTCTTGGTACCATTTTGGGGCAAGTAACTTTTTTTGAGTGCTTTTTATTCATATTTTCAGACTGCCTTTTTTTTTTTTTTTTTTTTTTTACATAGTTGTTTAACTTTTTGTTTACTTTTTCACTTAGTTCCACTGTGAGACATGAATATTTTTTTTATTTGAGCTCTTGTCTTATGCATTTCAGAGCGTATAAGACTTGGCTTATAGTAGGATCTTAAAGGCCATCATACCCTGGGTCATCAGATTGTTGCCGTGGAACCCTGAGGTAATCGGCACCCGTGATAGTGGTCGATCCTGCTAAAGGGAGTCTTTTAACCCCTTTAAGCCACTTGGATAACGCAGTTGCGATTAATGGTATTTAATGGGTTAATTGGCCCCCATCAGTCCCATAATCGGTTTGGGCCAATACCGCAGGTGTCAGCTGTCAATCATGGGAATTTCGGCCATAGGGCAGCGCTATTCACTTATTTCAGATTGCCATTTCTGGAATAAATCTCATTAACGATCACCATTTTAATGCATATCAGTGGTCATTAAGGGGGTTAAAAATGCAAATTTCCCCTGAAATGAGAAGGCTTTGTAGAAAAATGGTTGCAATTCCTAAATGTTTCACAGGATATTTTTGTTCAGCCTTTTTAATTAATGGGACCTGTCTCCATAAAAAACGCTATTAAAAAATATGGGGTTAATCTGCAGGTTAATAACTTAACTAACCTACCTGGCGCCCGTACTTCGCCGAAGGGTGTGGTGAGAAAATGAACTTTATTCTCCCTGGCAGAATTTGGTTTCTGTCATGGGGGCGGTGCCAACGCGAGTTCAGTCACCGCTCTGAAAATACGGAGGGGCTGGGGGCACAGTTACAGCTATCGCTCTGTATACTCAGTGTGGTGACTGAACTCGCGCCGCCCCTGTGACGGAAACCAAATGCTGCTGGGGAGAATAAAGTTAATTTTCTCCCCGCAGCATTCGGCTATGTGCAGGCACCAGGCAAGTTAGTTAATAGCGTTTTTTTCTGGTGACAAGTTCCCTTTAAACCTGAATTGCATCTCAATTGTTTCATTTTAAATTAAAAAAATAGTGGAGTGCAAAGACCAAATCACGAAGTTCTGGTCACTGACCAAATATTTCTGGACCTAACTGTGTAGCAGTAGCGTAGCTACTGGGGGGCAGAGGGTGCGAGCGCCCTGGGCCCGGTGCTCAGAGGGGGCCCACCCAGAGCTACGCTACTCTAACTGTATCGGCGCGCTGCGTGCACCGATACGGTTGCCTTGTGGGGCAGAGCAGGGAGAATCGATCTCCCTGCTCTGGCGCCGGCTGCTATGGGGCCCCTTCGCGCAATGCATCCTTGGGAACGGAGGCTGCTGCTTGCACCGCTGAGAGCCGGGGGCTGTTGGAAGGTAAGTATATCCATCTTTTTTATTTTTATTGTTTTTTTTTTACATGAATATGGATCCCAGGGCCTGAAGGAGTCTCCTCTCCTCCAGATCCTGGGAACCATCCAGGATCGCTCCCTGCACACGCCGTACCCGGCGTATAAGACGACCTTCGACTTTTGAGAATATTTTCAGGGGTTAAAAAGTCATCTTATATGCTGGAAAATACGGTATATTGAGGACGATCTGGTGCATTATACTATATGGAGGCTATCTAGGGGGGCATCATACAGTGTAGAGATTAGTCAGAGGGGTCATCATACAGTGTTGGAGCCATCAAACAGTTTGGAGGCTACTAAGGGGTCAGTAGACTGTGTGAGTGGTACTATACTATGAGGGAGCATTATACTGTGTATAGGGGAGCTGTACAGGGGGAGACTCAGGACATAATCAAATGTAAAGTGGGCACTTATTGTTATAGGGGAACTCAGGTTACTGTGACTATCAAAGGGGCATATAGGGCAATATTACTTTCTAGGGGGCAAAATATGGACACTGATTTCTAGGGCACTTGCACACAACATTACTATATTATGTAGGGGTGCTTTAGAATTTAGAAGGCACAGAGAACCGCACAGCAGGTGCAGTAATAGGGTCACATATGGTAGCAGCGGCTCAGTATTGGGGTATCAGGTGCAGTAATAGGGACACATACGGCTGCAGCGGCTCAGTATTGGGGTATCAGGGTCAGTAATAGGGACACATACAGCAGCAGCGGCTCAGTATTTGGGGTATCAGGGGCAGTAATAGGGACACATATGGCAGCAGCGGCTCAGTATTGGGGTATCAGCAGGATGAGGAGTTTGTGCAGGTTGGGAATAGATGGTGATGGGTCTGGAATATGAGAAGTGAAATATGTCTTTGTTGTATTCTCAGCAGCCGAGTCGTGGCTGGAATAAGTTGTCAGTCTGGGCCAGATGGAAAAGACGGGAAAAATGAACGATTCCATCATAAAGAATGTCAGCTGTAAGTCATTATCTGTAACTGTGCTGTGATCTCATATGTTCTGTAGGACTGGGATCTACCACTGACCACATGACGGTAATATCAATAGTGGTCTTTATATAGAGATTATCTTCAGTAACAGCGTGGTCATCTGCTGAGTTTCTCCTCCACTATTAGGGTGTGTCATCGAGTTGTAATCAAGATTACATGGTTAGGGGCCCACTCAGAAGCTTCGCCCCCCCTGAACCAAAACCCTAGCTACGCCTCTGCTGTGTAGGTATATATGTCTGTGTATATATACAGTTGTGTGAAAAACTGCTTGCACCCTTCCTGATTTCCTATTCTTTTGCATGTTTGTCACACTTAAATGTTTCAGATCACCATACAAACTTAAATATTAGACAAAGATACACAAGTAAACACAAAATGCATGTTTTAAATGAAGGTCTTTATTATTAAGGGAAAAAGAAATCCAAACCTACAGAGCCCTGTGTGAAAAAGTGACTGCCCCCCCCCTTAAAACACAAATTAACTGTGGTTTATCAAAATTTTTTGGGATGCCGGGTTTAATTTTTCTAGCCACACCCAGGCCTGATTACTGCCACACACACATGTTCTCAATCAAGAAATCATTTAAATAGGACCTGCCTGACAAAGTGAAGTAGATCAAAAGATCCTCAAAAGCTAGACCTCATACGTTGGTTCAAAGAAATTCTGGAACAAATGAGAAGCAAAGTAATTGAGATCTGTCAGTCTGAAATATGTTATAAAACCATTTCTAAAGCTTTGGGACTCCAGCAAACCACAGTGAGAGCCTTTATCCACAAATGGTGAAAACATGGAACAGTGGTGAACATTTCCAGGACTAGCCGGCCAATCAGAATTACCCCAAGAGCTCAGTGACGACTCATCCAAGAGGTCACAAAAGACCCCATAAAAGCATCCGAAGTACTGCTGGCCTCACTTGCCTCAGTTAAGGTCAGTATTCATGACTCCACCATAATGCCAAGTTCAGTATTTTTTATCAGTATTTCACATCAGTATTTGTAAACCAAAATCAGGAGTGGGTGAAAAATGGAGAAGTGGTGCACGTGTTTCTATTATAATTTTCCTCTTATTGTTCCACTTCTGGTTTTGGCTTACAATTACTGATGTAAAATACTGACCAAATACTGATGGTGGGAATGTGGCCTAAAAAAGAAACTGGGCAAAAGTGGCTTGCATGGCTGAGTTCCAAGACTAAAACCACTGTTGAGCAAGAAGAACATAAAGGGTCGTTTCAGTTTTGGCAGGCTTTTGGGAGAATACTCTGTGCACTGACAAGACAAAAGTTGAACATTTAGAAGGTGTGTGTCCTATTACATCTGGGAAAAGGAACATTATACCAACTGTAAAATATGGCGATGATAGTGTGATGGTATGGGGCAGTTTTGCTGTTTCAGTATTTTGAAAAATTGCTGTGGTAAATGGAACCATGAATTCTGCGGTCTACCAAAAAATCCTGAAGGAGAATGCCCGTGACCTCAAACTGAAGTGCGCTTGGGTTATGCAGCAGGACAGTGCTCCAAAACACACCAGCAAGTCCATCTCGGAATGGCTTAAGAAAAACAAATTCAGACTTTGGAGTGGCATAGTTTAAGTCGTGACCTTAATCCAATTGAGGTGCTCTGGCATTACCTTAAAAAGACGGTTCATGTTCAGAATGCTCCTATGTGGCTGAATTAATAGTAATAATACCGTATATACTTGAGTATAAGCCGAGAATTTCAGCCCATTTTTTTAGGCTGAAATTGCCCCTCTTGGCTTATACTCGAGTCATACCCAGGGGTCAGCAGGGGAGGTGGAGCAGCAGCTGGTTAATCATACTCACCTGCCCCTGGCGCAGTCCCTGGTTCCCTGGCGCCTGCAGCTTCTTCCTGTAGTGAGCGGTCACATAGTTCCGCTCATTACAGTAATGAATATGGACACACTCCACTCCCATAGGGGTGGAGCCGCATATTAATTACTGTAATGAGCGGTACATTGTGACTGCTCAATACAGGAAGAAGCTGCCGAACCAGGGACCGCGCCAGGAGCAGGTGAGGATAATGCAGTGCGCGATCTTCACCTGCTCCCCGTTCCGCCGCTGCTGTGTCTTCCCCATCCTCCGCACTGACGCCCAGGTCAGAGGGCGCGATGACGCGATTAGTGTGCGCGCCGCCCTCTGCCTGAACAGTCAGTGCAGAGGACGGAGAAGACGCGGTGGAGCGGGGAGCAGGTGAATATAGCAAGTGCCGGGGGCCTGAGTGATGAGAGGTGAGTATGTGATTTTTATTTTTTTTTTAAATCGCAGCAACAGCATATGGGGCAAATGTCTACATGGAGCATCTTATGGGGCCATAATCAATGTTTATGCAGCTTTATATGGGGCAAATGTCTACATGGAGCATCTTATGGGGCATAATCAATGTTTGTGCAGCTTTATATGGGGCAAATATCTTTGTGGAGCATCCTATGGGGCCATAATCAACGTTTGTGCAGCATTAGGGTATGTGTCCACGTTCAGGAAACGCTGCGTTTTTGACGCAGCACTGAGCCGCAGCGTCAAAAACGCAGCGTCCAGATGTTACAGCATAGTGGAGAGGATTTAATGAAATCCCGTCTCCACTGTGCATTAAAAAACGCATGCGTTTTTCCCGCAAAAACGCACATGCGTTGCGTTTTTTCAGAACGCAGCATGTTGCTACAATGAGCAAAACACGCAGGAACACCGCAGGTGACCTGCCAGTGACCTCAGGTGCATTTTTGGTCAGGATTTTACCTGCATAAAATCCTGACCAAAGCCTGAAGCAAACCTGAACGTGGACACATACCCTTATGTGACGCCCGGGAGACCGAGGTACCCAGCACCAGATCAATGAGGTCCGTCTCTTGAGGGGGATGTCACTAGTGGCTTGACCCGGTGCTGTGGCCTCAGGCGATGCACAGTATAAGGGATATCATGAAAGAATAGACACTTACTTGATCAGCAGCAGGTCCTCTCAACTGTGATGACCCCGATCCTGGATTGATGGCTATTGTCCAAATGAAAGACTGAGGCGCTGAAACGTTTAACCAGTTTACTTCAACAAAAAGGGATTTGTGACCAACACTGTCACCGGAGTCTGTATAAGAACTCTGAAATTACTTTGACCCTGTTAGGATTTCCACCTCTTATTATGCGCAGTTTCTGTATGGCCCTGCTGCTGTGTGTGAACTGGCTGCCGGCCCAATCTGTCTCTTCTATGCTCTGGTTCGACGGACAACCCGAGTCCTTTTTGTCGGCTTACCCCCTCTGGGAGTACCGCTAAACTATGTGTCTGTTGCTGCGTCTTACCCTGGTGAAGCTGATATCACCTCACGTCCTTCCGGTTGCTGTATTATATATAATGAATATAGCCACGGATCCGGTATCCGTCTCTGCGCCTATTATGGGTAGTGATTATTGCTACCCGGTTCTCACAATGTCCTTTTTCTCTACTTCTCTTTTCCTACTATGGGTATTACGGGCCTATAATCCGTCATAGGGCTGTTAGGAGTTCAGTTATACGACCTCTCACTTTCAGCTCCTCAGCCCAACTGCCAGTCCTTTTCTCAGACCAGAATAGATCAAGGGGAGTCTCTGGAGCTCTCCCTTCTGGTCGGAGATGGTAGTGCAGTCTTGCTATTTTAATATTTGTATTTGGTGTCAATAACTATTTTTGTGGCAAATACCCCTAGGGGTGCCACACTTATATGGGGCAAATGTCTGTATGGAGCATCTTATGGGGCCATAATCCGCATTTGTGCAGCATTAATATGGGGCATATTTTAATATGGAGCATCTTATGGGGCCCATCGTAAACCTTATGGAACATTATATGGGGCTCCTGATTCAATATGGATATTCAAAAACACTTAACCTAATAATGTCTCAATTAATTTTACTTTTATTGGTATCTATTTGTATTTTTGACATTTACCGGTAGCTGCTGCATTTTCCACCTTAGGCTTATACTCGAGTCATTAAGTTTTCCCAGTTTTTTGTGGCAAAATTAGGGGTCTTTGCTTATACTCGAGTATATACGGTAATTGTATTTCTATAGCGCCAACATATTCTACAGCACTTTGCAGAATTGTTGTAATTCTAAAATGTAAAGATTAGTGAGCCCGCCACTCAAGGGAAAATATATGCAATGCCCGCCATGGGCGTGAAGTGCAGTGAACATTCACTTATATAGCAGGCACACATGAGCAGGAAACCGACGGCTGCGACTACTGTGCCCTCTAATAAAGAGAAATGCGCAGTGAATATTCATTTCTCTTTAGCAGTGGGCACACGTGATCCTTCCGCAGCTGCTGGCATCGGAAAAAGACGCTGCGAGTGTGCACAGAAACGGTAAGTAGGATAGTTTAATTTCATGTTTTTCTGCTTGGGGCAATGCATACCAGGATAGAGATAATGAGCCATGCATACCAGGATAGGGATGAGGGGACCATGCATACCAGAATAGGGATGATGAGCCATGCATACCAGGATAGGAATGAGGAACCATACAGACTAGGATAGGGACGAGGAGCCATGCATATCAGGATAGGGATGAGGAGGCCATGTATACCAGGATAAGGACGAGGCACGCATAAGAAGATAGGGATGAGTAGCCATGCATACAAGGATAGGGATCAGGGGGCCATGCATACCAGGATAAGGACGAGGGAGATGGCCATGCATACCAGGAAGAGGATGAAGGGACCATGCGTACCAGGATAGGGATAAGGGGACAATGCATACCCGGCTTATACTCGAGTCAGTACGGTTTCCCAGTTTTTTTTATGGTAAAATTGGGTGCCTCGGCTTATAATATATAGTGGTTATATACAAATGTATACTGTATATACTCGAGTATATGTGTATATTCATAGTCTGTTTAATAACGATTGAAAAAAAACAAGCACATCCTAAGCTTGTTTCCTTATTTGGTCTTGTTCTAAATATATGCACAATTTCCATATAACAACGTTGATTTTAAAATTGATTTTTTTTTTCTTTTCCTAGAGTTGATGTTTTTGGAGACAAGTGCGCTTACAGGCGAAAATGTGGAGGAAGCATTTGTTCAATGTGCTAGGAAAATATTAAACAAGATTGAATCAGGTGAACTGTGGGAATGGAATATCAGCATTTTATATATTGTTGTTTTATATTTTTCATGGCAATGTCCTGTTAGTGTTTATGCATATTTATTTTCCCCTGCTTATTGAGAGTTTGATAGTTGGTACTTCTATGTTGAGTTCTTCGAAATCTATTTATATTGGGATTTGAGTTGTAGGATGCTATTTTAACCGCTTAACGACCGCCGATACACATAGAAACGGCGGCCGCTATGAGGCTTTATTCCCTCATCGCCATTTTAAAACGGTGCAGGGATCAGCCTATAGTGCCCCGCAGAGTCCGAAAATCTCTGGGGTCTCCGCTACCGTCATGGATAGCTGAGACCCTTTAGAATATTACAAGGGCCGGATTTTCCACTCCCCGATAACGTGATTGGAGTTATTCAATGAATAAGCGTGTTCTCGCTATTAAAATAATTTCTCTCTCCTGACATTATATGCGTGTCAGAGGAAAAAGAAATGCTGATCCTAAACCCCCCACCCGATACCTACGCCTTTCCTTAGAACATCCTAATGTCCCCTGGCCATTTGCCTCCCCATCCTGAAAAAAAAATGGGGGGCACATGCGCAGTGATCTGCTAGCCAGCACCCGGAAAGAGCAGGTATTTTTACTATGTGTTCCCTTTGATCATATTTATTTCTTTTATTTTATAATTTTCTTTTCTTTCATTTTTTGTTGTTAGGGTTGGTTTTTTTCAAAAGTAACAAAAAATGATGATATAACAACTAGTGTTGAGCGCAAGTGCTCGCTTCTCGAGTTTGCCTCAGGGTGCTTGGGTATGCACCGAGTATCGCGAGTGCTCGAGTGACATGCTTGAGTCTCCGCCTCACATGTTTTGTGGCTGTTTGAAAGCCAAAAAAACATGCGGGATTGCTTGCCATACACGGGCAATCCCCATAATGCTTTATTTATTTTTGGGGGGGTAGTTTAACAGCCACGAAACATGCAGGATAGGGCATTTGACATGTCACTCATGCACCCGCGATGGTCGGTGCATACCAGAGTACCTGATGTAAATTCGATTAGCGAGCACTTGCGCTCAACACTAATGATGACATATTCAGTGTCATGACGTTTTTGTGTAGTACCTTTCGGTTCAAAATTCTTGGGAGAGGGGGGGGGGGGTAATTTCCAAAATGGGGTCAGTTGTCAGGGCTTCCTTCTGTTCGGGCACCTTAGGGGCTTTTCAAATATGACATGTTGCCCGCAATCTAGTTCAACCAATTTGTGTTCCAAAATTCAAATATTGCTCCTTCTGCTCCAAGTCCTGACGTTTGTCCAAACAGAATTTTTTGACTAAATGTGGGGTATCGCTGCACTCGTAAAAACGTGGGTAACAAATTGTGGGGTCAACTTTTTGGTGTTACCTCTTGCAAAAGTGAGAACTTTGGGGCTAAAGCAACATTTCTCCTACGCCTCATTGGGGGACACAGGACCATGGGTGTTATGCTGCTGCCACTAGGAGGACACTAAGTAGACAGATTAACTCCTCCTCTGCAGTATACACCCCTTCACTGGATACAATTTCAACCAGTTCTTGCTTAGTGTCTGTAGGAGGCACTTGGGTCTGTTTTCAGACCCCAACTTTCTTATTTTAGTTTTTAATTTTTATTTTTCTGTAAATTTTTATTTTTTATTCAACGGAGTGAAGGGGGCGACGGATCCTTTTTTATGGGACCCGCTCTCCCCCGAACCAGCAACAGGCGAGCACGGTGAGTATACCTCCCCGTCCCTCTCCTGCGACGTATGGCGCACGGAAAGCTTGCGCCGGGGCAACGGTTCCTATACGGTCCCGATTTAACACCCCCCCCCCCTCCCGCCTGCATTAGAGCATTGTGCTCAGGAAAGGCAGCCGGAGTGGAGGATGTGCCGCAAACCCCTCTGATCATCGAGGATGCCTCACTCTCCATCCCCATCCAGGGTGCATGGATTGAGTTCACATGTGAGAACGGGGAGCACCGCGGCTGTAAGTACATTCCCCCCTGCTCCCCCGTGTGCGGCAGTTGTGCGGCAGTTATGCGGTCCGGGTCCCTGGGGAGAGGCACCGCCGGCCGGCGGTCGGCGGTGCTAGGCGGAGGTTCAGAAGCTCCGTCGCGGCCGCACATCGCCGGCAGGCCCCACAAATTTCGTCCCCGGCTTCTTCAGCCGGGGTAGGCCGCAGTGGAAAATCCCTCCCGCGTCCGTAGCTCCGCCCCCTACTCCGGCGCTTCTCGCCTGCGACGAGAAGCGCCCTCCAAATCTCGGGGGCCATATTTCCAATATCTCTGCACGGAGCCCACGTTTCTACAGTGGCCTTCAAGCGCTCCACCGCCATATCTCTCCCTGGGGACACAGTCTGGACCGTGGGTAAGCTGCTTCAAGAGGGCTTAACCCCTTCCCAGCGTATACTGCCCGCTCTGTTCCAAAGGCACTATGTCTCAATCCAAGGAGACTAAAAAGGGTAACAAAAAGCACACAGTGTTTTTCACTGTATGTGCCACTTGCAATACGGCCCTGCCCCGTGCCCACAGTAGCCCACTGTGTGCGGCTTGTACCTTGCTGTGCAGCCGCCTCTTGCCGCCGCTGGTACTGTCGCCGATGCCGCAGCCGTCGACCCTGTAGAGCCTAGTCCCCCTGAGTGGGCGGCTTCTCTGTCACGATCTGTGGCTTCCCTAGCCAGGGCAATTGACTCCCTCAGGGGCCCCTCTCCAGGTCGGACCGCGGCGGATTCAGATGACGGTATGGATCCGTCCACCAGCAGGGGGCGTACCCGGTCACTTTCTATTCGGGGATCTCGCAAACGCGTTCACGTTTCATCCCCTGACCATGAGCTAGCGGGCCCTTCAGTGCCTGCAAGCTCTGCTTCCCGGTCCCCTTCCCCAACCTCTGATAACTCTGAATATGAATCCGACATTTCCTATGTTCAGGACTCCCCCTCCTCCCAAGAGTCTCTCGACTCTCTCATCGAGGCGGTCAACCAGACCCTTAAGGTGACTGAGGATTCCGTATCGGAACCCGAACACGTGGTGTCTTTCAAACGGACTAAACGTGTTCAAAAGGTCTTTGTCACTCACCCTCACTTTAAGGAGATTGTACAAAAACATAGGGATCACCCAGATAAACGTTTCATGGGACAAAAGTCCATTGAGGCAAAATACCCTTTTTCTCGGGAATTAATCAAGGACTGGCTGCAGTCTCCCTCAGTGGATCCTGCTGTGTCACACCTCGCGTCCAAGACCATCCTGTCTCTTTCGGACGGTTCCTCCGTTAAGAACCCCTCCGATCGCCAGATTGAATATCTGGCTCGTTCTGCCTTCGAGGCCACAGGAGCGTCTCTCTTCCCATCCTTCGCCACCTCCTGGGTGGCGAAGGCTATGGTCGCCTGGACCGAGACTCTTTCCTCTACCATCCAAGCCAGTGACTTACATCCGGAAGCCGGCATCCTGGTTAACCAGATAGCGCAGGCCGGAGACTTCATAGTCAACGCCTCTATGGACGCAGCCAATTGCGCTGCACAGGCAGCCGCCAATGCAATCTCCATCCGGAGAGCCCTGTGGCTCAGGGATTGGCGAGCAGATTCGGCTTCCAAACGTTCTCTAACAGCCCTGCCTTTCCAGGCTGGTCGGTTATTTGGAGAGAAGTTGGACCAAATGATCTCGGATGCTACCGGAGAGAAAAGTAAATTTCTCCCCCAGAAAAAACCTACCCGGCCCTTTCGGTACCAGCAGCAACCTCCATTTCGGCCTTTTCGGCCCAATGCCATCTGGTCTTCTACGTCCTCTACCTCCGCATCAGGACGAGGTTCCCGCGGTGGCCGAAGCACCCAGGTCTCTTACAGACCTACTCGCAACTGGAGACCCAGGCCTAAACCACCCGGGTCTAAGGGATCCACATCCCATGGATCCTCTGCCCAATGACTCCTTGCAACAGCCGGTGGGCACCAACAAAGTAGGCGGACGCCTGCTCTTGTTCCGCCAAGCCTGGCTCTCAGTCGTCTCCGACGAGTGGGTCAGAGAACTGGTGTCCACCGGATACAAAATAGAATTTTCCTTTCCCCCCCCTACGCGCTTCTTCCAGTCTTGCCCTCAAAGGTCAAAAGCCACTGCGTTTCTCCAGGCAATACGGGCACTGCAAAGGGACGGAGTCATCATTCCGGTCCCCCTAGAACAAAGATTCAAGGGTTTCTATTCGAATCTATTCGTGGTCCCAAAGAAGGACGGATCACTACGTCCGATACTAGACCTAAAACTACTAAACAGATTCGTAAAAATCCGGCACTTCAGGATGGAGTCCCTCCGTTCTGTGGTCGCGTCTATGGAAACAGGAGAATTCCTGGCATCCATAGACATCAAGGATGCCTACCTGCACATACCAATCTTCCCTCCGCATCAGCAGTTCCTTCGCTTCGTTTTTCGCGGGGAACACTTCCAATTTGTGGCCTTGCCCTTCGGTCTCGCCACCGCTCCCAGAGTCTTCACGAAGGTCATGGCGGCTGCCATGGCCATTCTTCATTCCAGGGGAGTGGTGGTAATTCCGTACCTGGACGACCTACTGATAAAGGGTCCTTCCTACCCAGCGTGCGAAGAGTCCGTCGTTCTCACGGTGGATACTCTTACTCGCCTGGGATGGAAGATAAACTTCGAAAAATCTTCTCCGATTCCGGCTCAACAGATCTCTTTTCTGGGCATGATACTAGACACTTCCTGCGGTCTGGTCATACTCCCTCAAGACAAGGCTTTGGCCTTGCGGCAGGGAGCTCAGAGTCTTTCGCGTCCAGTTTCCCACTCCATTCGTACCAGCATGCGAGTTCTCGGGCAGATGGTAGCTGCCATGGAAGCGGTCACATTTGCGCAGTTTCACCTCCGTCCCCTGCAGCATGCGCTACTGTCGGCTTGGGACGGCAACCCGTCCTCCCTCGACCGCCGATTCATCCTGCCCCCACGGGTCAGGAAAACCCTCAGGTGGTGGACGCTGAAGTCATCCCTTACCCAGGGAAGGTCTTTTCTCCCAGTACGGTGGCTGGTGGTGACCACCGATGCCAGTCTCATAGGCTGGGGAGCGGTCTTCAACCATCACACAGCCCAGGGGCGGTGGTCCATTCAAGAATCTCGCCTTGCCATCAATATCCTCGAGATTCGAGCTATCCGGCTAGCATTGTTCCAGTTTCACCGCTTTCTGGCAGGTCACCCAGTCAGAATCCAGTCCGACAACGCCACGGCCGTGGCGTACATCAACCGTCAGGGCGGAACCCGCAGCAGGACGGCCATGCTCGAGGTGTCTCACATCCTTCACTGGGCGGAGTCAAACCATTCGCCCATCTCAGCGATCCACATTCCAGGTGTGGAGAATTGGGCGGCGGACTTCCTCAGCCGCCAGGGCCTCGCCACCGGAGAGTGGTCCCTTCACCCGGAGGTCTTCCAGCAGATTTGCCATCGCTGGGGGACCCCGGATGTGGATCTCATGGCTTCCAGGATGAACAACAAGGTTCCTCAGTTCTTTGCTCGGTCCCTCGACCCACGGGCCCTCGGAGTAGATGCCCTGGTCTTGCCTTGGAGCCAATTCCGCCTCCCGTACATTTTTCCTCCTCTTCCCCTGCTACCGAGGGTCATCAAAAAGATCAGGGCAGAGGGGGTGCCAGTGATTCTCGTCGCGCCAGACTGGCCGCGTCAGGCATGGTACGCCGAACTGGTTCAGCTGGTAGCCGATGTCCCCTGGCGTCTTCCAGATCGCGTGGATCTTCTTTCACAGGGCCCGATTTACCACCAGAACTCAGGGGCCCTGTCTTTGACGGCTTGGCCGTTGAGTCCTGGATCCTAGGCCAAGCGGGTTTCTCTCCCAAGGTGTCCTCCACCATGATCAGAGCCAGGAAACCTGTTTCCATGCGCAGTTACCACCGTACCTGGCGAATTTTTTTCTCATGGTGTGATGCTCAGGGACGATCTCCTCTAGTATTCTCTATTCCTTCCATACTAGAGTTTCTTCAGTCTGGACTAGAGTCGGGACTTGCCCTTAGCTCCCTAAAGGGTCAGGTTTCGGCTTTGTCAGTCTTTTTCCAGAGGAAGATTGCCAATCGGTTGCCGGTAAAAACTTTTTTCCAGGGAGTTTCCCGTGTGGCGCCTCCCTACAAATCGCCCTTGGATCCGTGGGATCTTAATTTGGTTCTCGGAGCTCTTCAGGAGACTCCCTTCGAACCGCTACAGGACGTTTCCTTGACCTTCCTTTCCTGGAAGGTAGTTTTCCTTGTAGCCATTACGTCCATCAGAAGGGTTTCGGAGTTGGCTGCACTCTCTTGCCGCCCTCCTTTTCTAATTTTTCATCCGGACAAGGCGGTATTGAGGACCTCTCCCACCTTTTTGCCCAAGGTTGTCTCTTCTTTCCACCTCAATGAGGAGATTGTTCTGCCTTCGTTCTGCCCGGCACCATCCCATCGTATCGAAAGGGCTCTCCACACTCTTGATGTGGTGAGGGCCCTTCGTCGGTACGTCTCGAGGACGGCTCCCTTCCGCACGTCGGACGTCCTGTTCGTACTTCCAGAGGGGCCCAGGAGGGGTTCCCCCGCTTCAAAGGCCACTCTGGCTAAATGGATTCGATCAGCCATTCAAGAATCCTATCGTGTCAAAGGTGTTCCTATCCCAGAGGGGATCAAGGCCCATTCTACTCGGTCGGTGGGCGCCTCGTGGGCCATTCGGCACCAGGCGTCAGCACAGCAGGTCTGCAAAGCTGCGACGTGGTCCAGTTTGCACACTTACCAAGCATTACCACATTCATTCTATCTCTTCTGCAGACGCCGCCCTTGGCAGGCGCGTTCTGCAAGCGGCAGTTCCTTAAGCCGTAGGCCAGTGGTACATGGGGTATTAGCATATTGCTCCCCACCCAGGGATTGCTTTTGTACGTCCCATGGTCCTGTGTCCCCCAATGAGGCGTAGGAGAAAAAGAGATTTTTGTATACTCACCGTAAAATCTTTTTCTCCGAGACACTCATTGGGGGACACAGCACCCACCCTGTTAGCCTGTTTCTTTTGGCTTGTTGTTACTTCTTAGTTTTGACATAGTTTGTCTTTGTTCATGCTCCTACTGCTTTACTACCGAACTGGTTGAAATTGTATCCAGTGAAGGGGTGTATACTGCAGAGGAGGAGTTAATCTTTCTGTCTACTTAGTGTCCTCCTAGTGGCAGCAGCATAACACCCATGGTCCTGTGTCCCCCAATGAGTGTCTCGGAGAAAAAGATTTTACGGTGAGTATACAAAAATCTCTTTTTTTAACCCCTTCAAGACCTTGCCCTTTTCCGTTTTTGCGTTCTCGTTTTTCACTCCACTCCTTCCCAGAGCCATAACTTTTTTTATTTTTCCGTCAATATGGCCATGTGAGGGCTTGTTTTTTGCTGGATAAGTTGCACTTTTGAACGACATAATTGGCTTTATCATGTCGTGTACTAGAAAACGGGAAAAAAATTCCAAGTGCGGTGAAATTGCAGTCCCACACTTGTTTTTAGTTTGGCTTTTTTGCTAGGTTCACTAAATGGTAAAACGGACCAGCCATTTTCATTCTCCAGGTCATTACGGGTTCATAGACACCAAACATGTCTAGGTTTCGTTTTATCTAAGTGGTAAAAAAAAATTCCAAACACTGGTTAAAAAAAAAAAAAAAAAAATGTGCAATTTCCAATACCCGTAGCGTCTCCATTTTTCATGATCTGGGGTCAGGTGAGGGCTTATTTTTTGCGTGCCGAGCTGACGTTTTTAGTTATGCCATTTTGGTGCAGAAACGTTCTTTTGATCACCCCTTACTGCATTTTAATGTAACATCGCGGCGACCAAAAACGTAATTCTGGCGTTTCGAGTTTTTTTTCTCGCTACGCCGTTTAGCGATCAGGTTAATTCTTTTTTTTATTGATTGATACAAAATATGTGTAGGTTTGATTTTTTATTTTATTTTGAATGGGACGAAATGGGGGTGATTTAAACTTTTTAATATTTTATTTTTTTTCATATTTTTTTAAAACTTTTTTTTTTTGCCATGCATCAATAGCCTCCATTGGAGGCTAGAAGCTGGCACAACTCGATCGACCTCTGGTTGCTATGCCGACGCATCGCTGACCCCCGATCATGTGACGGGGGTCGGCGATACGCTCATTTCCGGCCCGATGGCCGGAAGCGCTGGTTAAATGCCGCTGTCAGCGTTTGACAGCGGCATTTATCTAGTTAATAGTGGCGGGTGGATCGCGATTCCACTATTTGGACCTGGAGGGAAGACACGTGGTGTCGAAACATGTCGTCCACAAGGGATTGAATGTATGCAATATTGTAACTGAAGAAATCTGGAACTTTTTAATGGATAAATAAAAGGTATAGTTTACTCTACCATTGCACTGATCGCTGGAGAAACAAAACGTTGTTATATATATACACTCACCAGCCACTTTATTAGGTACACCATGCTAGTAACGGGTTGGACCCCCTTTTGCCTTCAGAACTGCCTCAATTCTTCGTGGCATAGATTCAACAAGGTGCTGGAAGCATTCCTCAGAGATTTTGGTCCATATTGACATGATGGCATCACACAGTTGCCGCAGATTTGTCGGCTGCACATCCCAAAGATGCTCCATACAAGGCAGGATGGATCCATGCTTTCATGTTGTTTACGCCAAATTCTGACCCTACCATCCGAATGTCGCAGCAGAAATCGAGACTCATCAGACCAAGCAACGTTTTTCCAATCTTCTACTGTCCAATTTCGATGAGCTTGTACAAATTGTAGCCTCAGTTTCCTGTTCTTAGCTGAAAGGAGTGGTACCCGGTGTGGTCTTCTGCTGCTGTAGCCCATCTGCCTCAAAGTTCGACGCACTGTGCGTTCAGAGATGCTCTTAGGCCTACCTTGGTTGTAACGGGTGGCGATTTGAGTCACTGTTGCCTTTCTATCAGCTCGAACCAGTCTGCCCATTCTCCTCTGACCTCTGGCATCAACAAGGCATTTCCGCCCACAGAACTGCCGCTCACTGGATTCTTTTTCTTTTTCGGACCATTCTCTGTAAACCCTAGAGATGGTTGTGCGTGAAAATCCCAGTAGATCAGCAGTTTCTGAAATACTCAGACCAGCCCTACTGGCACCAACAACCATGCCACGTTCAAAGGCACTCAAATCACCTTTCTTCCCCATACTGATGCTCGGTTTGAACTGCAGGAGATTGTCTTGACCATGTCTACATGCCTAAATGCAGTGAGTTGCCGCCATGTGATTGGCTGATTAGAAATTAAGTGTTAACAAGAAGTTGGACAGGTGTACCTAATAAAGTGGCCGGTGAGTGTATATATATATATATATATTAGTCTAAGGGTCACGTCTGTCTGTCTGTCACGGAAATCCCAAGTCGCTGATTGGTCACGGCAAAACAGCCACGAGCAATCAGCGACGGGCACAGTCCGGCGGCAAAGTGGCCGCTCCTTACTCCCCGCAGTCAGTGCCCGCTCCATACTCCCCGCTCACACAGGGTTAATGGCAGCGTTAGCGGACCGCGGTGTAACGCACTCCGTTAACGCTGCTATTAACCCTGTGTGACCAGCTTTTTACTATTGATGCTGCCTATGCAGCATCAATAGTAAAAAGATCTGTTAAAAATAATAAAAAACATAAAAGAATAGTTGTATACTCACCGTCCGTCGGCCCCTCGGATCCAGAACAGGCCTTTCCCGCTCCTCGCGACGCTCCGATGACCGCTCCATGCATTGCGATCTCGCGAGATGATGACGTACGGTCTCGCGAGACCGCTACGTCATCATCTCGCGAGACCGCAATGCACTCTTGGGACTGGAGCGCGCGAGGAGCATCGGTAAACGCTTCGCTTGGATCCTGGGGCCAACGAAAGGTGAGTATATAACTATTTTTTATTTTAATTCTTTTTTTTAACAGGGATATAATGCCCACATTGCTGTATACTACGTGGGCTGTGCAAAATACTGCGTGGGCTGTGCAAAATACTGCGTGGGCTGTGCAAAATACTGCGTGGGCTGTGCAAAATACTGCGTGGGCTGTGCAAAATACTGCGTGGGCTGTGCAATATACTGCGTGGGCTGTGCAATATACTACGTGGGCTGTGCAATATACTACGTGGGTTGTGCAATATACTACGTGGGCTGTGCAATATACTACGTGGGCTGTGCAATATACTACGTGGGCTGTGCAATATACTACGTGGGCTGTGCAATATACTACGTGGGCTGTGCAATATACTACGTGGGCTGTGCAATATACTACGTGGGCTGTGCAATATACTACGTGGGCTGTGCAATATACTGCGTGGGCTGTGCAATATACTGCGTGGGCTGTGCAATATACTGCGTGGCCTGTGCAATATACTACGTGGCCTGTGTTATACACTGCGTGGCCTGTGTTATACACTGCGTGGCCTGTGTTATGCACTGCGGGGCCTGTGTTATGCACTGCGGGGCCTGTGTTATGCACTGCGGGGCCTGTGTTATGCACTGCGGGGCCTGTGTTATGCACTGCGGGGCCTGTGTTATGCACTGCGGGGCCTGTGTTATGCACTGCGGGGCCTGTGTTATGCACTGCGGGGCCTGTGTTATGCACTGCGGGGCCTGTGTTATGCACTGCGGGGCCTGTGTTATGCACTGCGGGGCCTGTGTTATGCACTGCGGGGCCTGTGTTATGCACTGCGGGGCCTGTGTTATGCACTGCGGGGCCTGTGTTATGCACTGCGGGGCCTGTGTTATGCACTGCGGGGCCTGTGTTATGCACTGCGGGGCCTGTGTTATGCACTG